>NW_025336599.1:2628324-2689882 GCF_004798865.1 Varanus komodoensis
GGAGGGTTCCCGGAGAAGGGCCTCTCCCGCCGATCTCAGGGGGCAGCTGGGCATATATGGATGTAAGCGCTCCTTCAGGTAACCAGGACCCAAGCCGTTTAGGGCTTTATAGGTCATCACCAACACCAACACCTCCGTCATCTCACTCTCTAGCAGTGAGACCCTCCCCAGGTGTGTGGAGTCAGACGCTTTACTGAAAGGGAGGGACCAAGTTTTGCTTCAGCTCTTGACCTGAACAGAGGTTTCCCCTTAACTTCAGCAATAAGGCTATTTAGAGCTCGGACTGGTATCTGTTGAGTCTCAAGTAAGGAGATGCATTTGAAAGATGGCCTTGAGTTTTGGATCCAGAGGGAGGAAGAGATGGGACCAGCTCACGACACTGAACATGCAGTGGGGTGTCTCTAAATAATTTCTCATACTTCTGCAAATACTGGGCTTCCTCCAAGCAGATGCCTCCTCTTCCTCCTGGGTAATGCTGTCTTGGTGACATAAGTAAAGGCACTCAGAGCCAGAACATCAAAAGGATCCAGCCCCATTCCTGCTGCACATCTGCAAGAAAGTCCCCTGTGCATCATCCTCTGGGACCCACAGATTGCAGGGAGCCTCCCCAGGCAGAGGCTTCCCTCCATGCCATGCTCTGGCTGCTTACCTCCTCCAGCGAGGCTCCCGGGGAAACTTCCTCCCCTGCCTTGTTTCCTAGGGCCGTTAGATAATCCAATGTGAGGCAGTTTGGATACAACCTTAGGCTGTGAGATGCCATCAGGCAGCATAAGGAGGAGCAGGTCCCCCAGCTCCGACCTTGGAAAAGCACCCCAACTTTGGAGTGCCCTCCCACTGCCCTGACATCTGGCGTGCTGTTTCCATGCTGGCTGCAGTTCTGCAAGGTGGAAGGCTTTGCAGCTGGAAGGTTCTCAGAAAGTGGACAGGAAAGAGGAACCTAGGTGGTGCCTCTGGCTCTTCTTCTTCAGAGCCAGGGTAAAACACACAAAGAGCCAAAATCAGCCATCATTTTTTTGGAGGGTGGGGGTAAGGAAAATGCAGAGGAGCCCCTTTGCTGCGTGTGCCTCCCACTGGATACCCATCAGCTCCTGGTTATCTGTTGCCACACCGGATAGCACCGATAATGAGTTCCAGGGCAATCTGAACCCCGTCCACGCATAAGCAGTGCAGTTGTGCAAGTTGCACATGGATAAAAATAACTGCTGTAAAGCAACAGGCCTATTTCCTCTGTATCAGAAGAAGCACACCAGTGTTGTTGCTCTCTGTTTACAATCCACCTACACACACGCACACGTGCACACACAATCCTATATCCATATATAACTATAGCTAGGATTGGATTAATCCATCCATTTCATGCTTTTCCTGTCTTAAATCTGTTTTTGTCCCATTTCCGTGTCCATTTGTAGAATGGCTGAAGTCTGCGAGCTACCTGCGATGCAATCTTGTATGCGTTTCACCTAATACATGCAGTGTTTTCTAACATATGGATTTTACATAGTGCTTTCTGACATTATTTGTGTTATTTTCATAAATATATGCACTGTTGTCCACATTTCTTCACTGGGGAACTGCATCATAACAGTCAAAGAAATGCAAAAAACAAAACGAAAACAAAAACCCATGGATAACTGCACTATGATTACTAGGTTGGATCAGAGAGTGTGCATTTCATACATTTGTACTAAAAAGTGAACCGCCCACCCCTCCAAAAAAGAGTTCTTCTGAGTCCTACCTGAAACTCAGGACTTCTTACATTTGTTGAAGTGGGATGGGGGTACACTAAAAAATAACATCATACATTTATTAATCCTAGCACATCATAAAGACTCTTAGTCGCTCTCGTCTAAGTTGATCCTTGTCATCTGTGGTCTTTTTATGTACTTGTATCTAAAAATAATACCTTTTTAATGTACTGCCTAATATATCAGTGCCACCTTTCCAGTTAATCAAAAGGCTTTTTTAATCTGGTCACTTTATTGTTTAACTACATTATCCCTTGTGTTCATCCACCAACAAATGCTACCTGTTCCTCACATTGCTTTTTATGTTTCCATTTCCCTGAACTGTGAGATCTCAAACTATTATACATCTCTTTTATCTCATTAGCATTTGGTCCAATTTCATTCCATAAAAACTAGTAATGTCATGAAGATGGATGCAGCTATGAATATTCTTATCTATACTGAGCTTTGCTCTTCTAGATTAAAATACATCAGAGAGTAGAAAAGCAGAGGGTTAGAAGAAAGCACCTTCTGAACAAGTGATGAGCAGTCCAGCATGAAGCTACACTGCGCGCTTGCCCTGAACTCCATCTTCCTGGTAACAGTTGCTTGCCATCCAGCTAGTCAGAATGAGAGACGAGGCAGGGACCACAAGCTCCTTTTGATTTCCTTTGATGGATTTCGATGGGATTATGACCAGGATGTGGAAACACCAAACATGGACAACTTAGTCAAGGAAGGTGTGAGAGCAAAATACATCACTCCTCCATTTGTGACTATGACTTCACCTTCCCATTTCACAACCATCTCAGGTAAGTCCTGTTACCAGGAACAACCTGTATTGTATGGATGCAACTTCAGTTAACTCCCTGATAGTATTGTGACCCTGGTTTCTTTTGCTTTTGTATTGAGGTTTTGCCTTCTTAAAATGTTTAGCCCCAAGAGGGGAAACCTTTTTTCCTGTCACAGTCAGCATAACTTTGGTTGAATTTCTTGGCTCCAAGTTCCAGCAGTGAGTGCAGCCAGAGACACAACTGGGGAGCATTATCTGTGCGATTCTTGCCTTGGTTGGGTACACGGTGGGGGGAAAGTGAGGTGCAAGATTCCCTCTAGCAGCATTGTAGTTACAGGACACCACAGGAAGGCATAAACTGTATCAGAAGCCCAGAGCAGAGTCTATAAAAGAACATGGCCCAGGCAAATGGGGCAGGGCCCGAGAAGAAGAGAAAGGGTTTGGGCAGAATCTGGAGGCCTGGATTCAGAGAAGCCTGCATTTGACTGGTTGGCCAGGTATCTCTAAACTCCAGTTTAATGTCAGTTACAAGAACTGGTACTTTTTCTAGATCCAGGGTCTCTCTGAGCTACATTTCTGAGCAGGCAAGTCTTCTGTTTAGCGACAGCTGGAGGCCTTTGGGAAAGACACCCTCCACGGACCCTTCCTTTATGGAGACTTCGTTTCCATCCTCATGGCCATCAGCTGCTCTTGCTTCTCCTCCTCTTTCTCATCATGGCCAGCACTTGCTTACTTAACAGACAAAGAGCTAGGGAGCAAAGGGGCCAGGACATCTCCTTCCCCAAAGCGAAAGGCAGGGGAACAACCAGGCTGGCTAAGAACAGGAGCAAGTCTAGGGGAGCAAGGTCCGTCTGAGCCCTGCTGGGGAGCAACTCCCCGGCAGGTGCCCAGCCATGCCTAGCCTGGATGTCCTGACAGTGAGAAACAGGATACCTGATTGCATTTTCATCCAGCAGGATCTGAAATGTGCGTTCCCCCTAAATCCATGCAAGCGACGAGTACAGTACTGTGCAGTACCCAGAACGTCAGTTCACTCACATGCTATTATTGTGCCTTCTGTGCTTTTCCAGCTTATCCTAAGCACTGTCTTGGCTTTTCAGTCACTGGAAGACTTGGCCATTCAAAAGCTGCTGAGTGCAGCACACGGAAGCTGGAGCAGAGACTGGCCACGTGTAGTGACGGATGAGTGGGGTGTCCTCAGGCACCGATCCTCATTTGCATGACATGCTGATCTCCATCTGTGGCACAGTGGAAAGCATGCCATCCATGCACGGTGATCCTCTATGATCTCCTCAGCCCATTCCAAAGCACCAATAAGGAATTCTGTCCAACAAGAGGTGAGGTGGACCACTATGCTAGGCATGCTGCAGCATGGGATCTCATCCAGACTGCAACTAGACTAGTCTATTCTAGATTATTACTCCCTGAGATTATGAGTACCAACAGAAATGGAGTCAAAGTTGGACACTAAGAAAATAAAGGGATGCATCGGTGGACCAGCATGCTGAGCCAGGATCTCCTCGCAAAGGTCTTCCGTTAAGGCCAGAAGTACAAGAGTAGACTTCAGAGAGTGACGCGTACAGCACAGGCAGTGTGGTAGATGAATCGAGGAAAGTATGAATGGTGGAAAATCTTGAGGGAGAGAGAGGTTATGAAACATGTCCAATTATGCCCATCGCAAGTGAAGGAAGAAGACTGGGGAAGGAGGGCTGTGCAGACGCTACAGAGCAGGGGCTGCTGGGAAGATCATGACAGATGGAAAAAGGAGAGCAATTCCCTGTACTTAAGGCAAGGGTGGGCCACGCTGGAGGGCCAAATTCCACAACCACCCCAGGAACCTCAGGAGGCTGAACCTGCCCACTGAACCTGCCCACTGAAATTGCCACCACCATCCCACTGATTTCGCTGCTGGAATTCCGTGGCACCACAACGCCCCAGAGAGAGGGCACCAGCGTAGCAATTAGTGCACTGTCAAAAAAGAGGAAGCCCGTCCTCACAAAGAAGCCACCGGAGGACACTGGCCTCTGTCACACTTGCATGTACTCATTTTCATGCATAATGCAAATTTAGAAATAATCTTTCCTGTGGAATAACGGACATGGAAATGGAAATGTGATGCCATAAAGAGGAAGTCTGTGACCAGGAGATCTGTGTGGATTCAGCCATTCGGTCTCCTCTCCAGGTGCGAAGGCCCTGGGCGGTCCTGTGCCAGGGTTCCTTCCTAGACTCGGGCAGGAGACACCTTGAAGCAGAGAGTGTCCTCCGTAAAATACAGCACTCGGCCACCAAAGCCGTATGTCGACCTCTCCGAGCTTCAGGAGTCACTCAAGCCCTGGAGCTTACTGAAGAAGTATTTGTCACATCCAGACCAAAGGCACGGGCAGCAGCAACACAGATCTAACAGGTCTGTTCTTTAGGGGATCCATCCAGGCTAACCATGGATTCGCCTGTGTTTCGCAGATGGTCAGGCACCTTTCATTACATCCACATCCCAGACAGAATTTTACTGATTTTCAGGAAAGTACCAGAATCTCATCCATGCTTGGGAAGCACATTCATACCATAGTGCACTGGTGCACATGTGTATTTGCACCAATCCCTCACTGTAAATGTAAAAACAGTTAGTCCACAAGCCCATGAAGCCTGTGAAACTCAGAAAAGGCCAGTCTGCTGGAGAATCTGCAGGTCAGATTCACAGAACTCCACAATCACGTCACTGAGATCCATTGAGAATTTCTGACATTCGCAATCCATGCACGATCTTAAATGTGATAACAGAAATACCTTCCTTATTTTATGAGGTCTCTTCCATGCTCCAGATGGGGTGCTCTGTAACTCTCATAGATTTGCAGGAAGCTTCCTTGAGGATATGCCCCAAGGAGGGGGAAAGAGCAACTGGCAGTTGTATTGTACAGGCCCTACGAAGGAGATAGCAAGGACATTAAAAAGGCTCAGCAGGTGGCAAGCAAACTTTCCCAGGGTCTAAAAGCCAAGAGAGTTTTGTGGAGCCATGCCAAGGCCTTCAACTTGTTAGGAATAGCTTTGCAGAGAGAGCTTTGCATTGGAGCTGCCTTCCCGCATCATTCTGCCCCCAAGAACAGCCTTAAGGGCCACAAGAACAAGCTCCTAGCTGATTGAAACAGCTTTGTTCTGAGAAAGGTGGATGGAGCCTGCACACAGCCTGAGAAAGGCAGCAACAGTGGGAGAGAGGAGCTTTATGAAAGCCATGGCAAGAGGCAGTGCCTTTTGTTCTCTGTCGGTGCACCACTCACTCAAGCATCCTTGGGGTCCATGGAAGAACCCCTGGCCCATTGGAAGACCAAGCCAGCCACAGTGAAGGGACACAAGCCTTCCTTTGCCTGCCTATATTCTGCATCCATATTTCACCATCATATTCAACACACTGCATATCATCCTTAGCACAGGAGGTTTCATTTCTTGCTAAGGATCCTCCAAGCTCAAGTCATGTCCCTTGGCAGAGCCAGGCCCTCATGGCTGAACTGGCCCTGAAAAAGAGGAAGGCGTCTCCCAGAAGAGATAGACATAGGATCATCCCTCAGGTTCATCAGAAAAGGGTCTCACCTACGAAAATACATTTCTTTCTTCCTTTTAAGGAAAAGAAAAGATAAAGCCTCTGTCACTTCTGTTTACATAGCTTTGTTTTTACAAATAAATTGATTTCACCTGAATAACAACAGCTGAATAAAACCTTCCAGAATATGACCTCTGTCTTCAAGAGAAGAATAATCCATAGAAGGAAGAAACAGAATTTGCAGTCCAAGACTTTATCAGATACAAAGAGATAAACTTTGCATAAGCCATGATAAAAATCTTATCCTTGGGTTCATGGGCCAATGAACTGCCCTGCTTGCAAAGATCCTTCTGCAGTTTGCAAAAAAAAAAAAAAAAAGGCTGTTGTAAAGGGAACTCCTTTGACATGAAAGGGGGAAAGTGCAGCCATCAAAAGGGCCCAACGTCAGCATTTCCTAAGACAGGCCCTTTTGCACTAGGTTTACCTGCAAAATATTGGTTGAGCAACTGGCACCGTGATCTGGCAGCCTCCAGAAGCATTGGATTAGAACTCTCTTTGCAACTTCAGGGGGCAACTGCAATCCCTTGCCTCAGGAGGAATCTAAGTTGGGAAGGCTAACACGGGTGGGAGGGTGGGTTGGTTTTTTGGGGGGTCACTTATTTGGTACTGGTGTTTAAGCAATTGTATTTCCTAGACTTGTTCTACCAAGGTTGATATCCACCTTGAAGATCCTATTTCTGGAAGAGAAAGGCATGCAACAAGACTTTACAGGTCTCAGTTAATCACATCCCACAAATAGCTAACAGGGTCAGGAAAGAGGAATCGTTCTGGTGGCAGAGAGAGGTTGGAAGACAATCGTTATGAACTGGACATTTCCACAGCCATGAATTTAATGGGCCTAGCAAGACACACACATGCAGGAGAGCATTCAGAACGGTGGCTCCCATTCCCACGACCATCTTGGTAAACTGGAGCTGCCACTTTGGAGGGACGAGTTTTGAACGGCAGCAACTGAGCAGCCCCCATGAGCCATTCCCGCGAATGTCCCTGACAGGCTGGCCTAGGCTTTTTGCCGCCTGAGACACAGGAACAGGCAGGTGTCCACCAGCCTCTGCTCAGCAGCTGGCCGGACCTGTGGCTGGATCTTGCTTCAACACTGGTGATGGGGCAGCATCGCCCTGCGGTCAGCGGGCCTGCCTGGGCAGCACGGGGCAGGCAAATGGCTCTCTCCCCGACCACCTGCCGGCCTCAGCCTTGCCTAGTCAGCCTTGGCCCTTGCATCCCAAGCAGCACAACAACAGAACATGAAGTGCGCAAGAGCTGATCGGGATATCTTTCCCAGGTTCGTTCTTTCTTTTCAGAAGCAGCTATCATTTTCCCCCACAGTCCTGTCTTTCTCTGAATTCAGCTCTTAGGATCACTGCTCTATGGTACCCATGATGTGGGCCTGGACTTGCAGAACCCTTTAGCGTCTTGCATCACTGCCGCCATTTTGCACCTGGGTCCACCTGATGGGCTGCAGCAGCCTTCCCCAACCTTGTGCCTTCCAGACATGCTTGGACTGCAGCACCCAGAATCCCCAGTCAGTGTCCCTGCTAGATGAGCATTCTAGGAGTTGCAGTCAAAACGCCTCTGAAGTCGACCAGGCTGGGGAAGGCGGGACTACAGGATCTGCGTTTTTTAAAAACCCTTTCACGGCCTTCCCGTGGCTGCTCCCAGATTCTGGAACTCCATGCTGAGTGAGCTCGGTTAGTTATTCTGCGGACTGGCAAAAGATGCTTTAATTCAGGAAGATCTGGGGCATGTGAACTGGTCAGCCGGGCTGGATGCTTCTCACTGTTGTGATGGCAGGTTGGCAAGCCAGCTGCCAGGCAGCCTGGGGGCAGGATCTCTGCCAGCCCCAGTCCCTCAGCCAGCGGTGCAAGCAGGCGTGCCCCCTCTGGGGGAGGAAGCGGCCCACGGCCACTGAGCATCTGCCCAGTCCCCTTTTAAAGCTGTCCACACTGGGGGCCATCCCCACTTCCTGTGGCAGCGAAGTCAACGGTTCAATCACGCCTGGCTGAAAAGCTATTTCCTCCGATCTGTCCCAAACCTCCCATCAATCGGCTTCACGGCATGACCCTGCACTCAAGGGCGGAAATGTCTCCTTCTCCACTCTCTCCTCACAGTGCATTATTTTAGGCATCTCTTTCATGCCTCCCCTTTCTTGCCTTTTTTCTAAGCTAGACCAGTCCCAGATGATGGAGTCACTCCTCACAGCCCCCTGACCGCCCTCCTTGCCCCTCTATGTACTTTTCCCAGCTCAAGGCTTCCTAATCTCTTTCAGCCCAAGGGCTGAATTCCATTTTGGAGGAGCCCCGAGGAGCAACATTTTCTTGGTGGGTGGAGCTGCAAGAAACAGGGGGCTGGACGTAGGACCCAGAATAAGGATGCAAGCGATGCAAAACAAAACCACGCGGTTCAGCCTGAAGCTCTTGCTGCCAGTAAGTAACTCTTAGGAAAAGCATTTCAACCTTTCAGAGGCAATTCTCAAAACCTGGGAAGGTACAAATGATTGACAGCCAAGGAAAGGGGTGGCACCAGCTAGGGCCGAAGGTGTGGCCTGCCAAGGAAGCCCAGAGGGCTGGATTCGACCCTTGGGGCCTGAGGTGCAACATTCCTGCAGAAGTGAAATTCACAAGACCATCTGTGTCCTTTCCTTGGGAGCTCTCACACACAGAGAAAGTGGTTATTTTACCTAAAGGCTGACTAAGTTCAACACAGCTCTAAACTCTGTAATGCAATTACGTGTTTATAAGCACTCATTATTTACTGGGAATTAATTAAAACAGGCAGGCAGATATGCTTATATGCCAACAAGCCATACAGTAGGTTTTAATTAATATTCCTCATTAAGAAAATCTTCCCATAAAGTAAATACATTACTCAGATAATGATTTGCTTAGTTTCTGAATGTGATTGGCTAAAACGGATTGGCTTTTTAATCCAAAGATGCTCTATAGCATGTGCCAGTAAATTGGGGAAGCCTGTAACATGGCCGTCCCTCCTGTCTTCTTGGTCTTCTTGGCCTCACACTCTGCCCGACATCACAAATGGCTCTCTGGCCAAATTAGCAACATCACAGAGGAGTTCACATCCCTCAAGAAAGTGCGTCAACAGGTTCCATTGTTGTATTGCTCTAACAGTGAGGAAATTCTTCCTGGTGTCTAGTCTAAATCTGGTTTCTTTTAACACAAGTCCATTATTTCATTTCCTGCACTCCGGAATGGACGAGAAGAAGTCTTGTCCTTGCTCTTTGTGACAGCCTTTGAGGTGCTTGTAGGGGGCTATCATATCTCCCCTTGACCCTGGCCTTGTTCCTTCGCCTGATGAATTTTGACTGGTTTCCAGGGATTCTGGTCCCAGTTCCCCTCCCACCCAGTCACTTTAAAGCCCTCTGGACAAAGCTTACTAGAGTGTTGAAAGTGTTAAGCTATTGTAAGAAAACTTGGTGTCCATCGATCAAGCTTCTCACCATCTCCTAATAGGGATCTTAGCACAAGCTGCTAGGCAGCTCATGCTGCCAGCTCTCATTGTGGTACAAAACACAGCCTTCGGTTACCTGGACTCTTTTTTTGTACATCTTCAGCCAAGGCAATGACTCACTTAATCACAACTTCATGCACTGATAACTGTAAGGCAATCACTAATGCGTTCACACAAAGACTTCTCCATCTGACCTTCACATGGAGCAAGAATTTGTCTACACTTAAAGTTTCATCCTTCTTATCTGAACGTTCAGGTCTGGTATTTCAATAACCAGTTTGTAGTCTCAGGATTCAAAACATGGATTTAAAGGTTACTCAGAGTTATTGTTGTCAGCGTTTTTCCCCTGGCTTCTTGTCAAGAGCATTAAAAGAGTTTTCTGTTTTAAAATAATCATCTCTCCACAAAGTTGTTTTCCACTTGGCAATGTAAGCTTTGAACAACTCCCAAAGGCACTAGCACTTTGCTTATGCTCAGGAGCTGCATGTGCATGCTGCTTCTGCAATTCTCAGAAGCACTGATTTTCTCCGGAGCAGCTCTGTGTTCCTAGCAGGATGGCTGCCCCCACTGGTCATCCCAGCCACACCTGCCGCCTCGCCCTCTGCAGGGTTGCCATGCCAACCCATCCCGGGAGCAAAGCACCTCAGACAGCACCTGCTGTCTGGAAGGGGCTGTCCCCAGTGGGCCTGGGGGCCTCCTGGGCAATGCCCGGAAACTGCTCCCCCCCGTGTCCCACAGGGTGCAGGTGGCATCCTCGAGACCCTTCGCCTTCTCCTTGAGGGGGTTGCCAGCTTGCACTCAACACGAGTGTATCCTGGCTCCTCCCGGGGGAGGCAGACAAAAACTGCGACACCTGCCACTCCCACCATGGCCTCCTCTTGGTCTGGCACAGGCCACCCCCGGGATCCTTATATCTACTTTCCCCCAGCTTGTCTTGCCTACACTACCATGGCTTGAGGCTGGATGCCCTATTCCCTCAGGAAGGACAAATGCCCAGGGAAGAGAGCAGCGGCACCCTTGTTGTGTTGCCCTGAGCACGCCGCCTGTTGGCCTAGGATGCCTTTCCTGCCTTGGGTTCCTTGCTGCTCTTCGGCACTCCCCTTGGCTTCTTCAGCTCCTCCTCATTCTGCCCCGCTGTGACGACCACTGCTGGGATCCAAATTTTCCAAAAAAGAAAGAGTAAATAAATGCACACACACCATATTTGTAGGGAGGAGGAGGGAAGGAAGAGGCAAAAGTCATGACGCCATTTGGACAAATCATGGGAGCCAAAAAATAATAACTGAAAATTATAATTTAGCAATGTATCGTATCTGATGTGCAGAAATCGGGTGTCCTAACAGAGAGACGAACCAGATGAAACTGTCAATGGCCCATTCTTTGTGATGTAGGGAGCATAGTGAGCTAACAAGGAAGTAGCAATTGGATGGAGCTGAGGTGGATGTTACATAATGAACTTGCAAATGTGATAAAATATTTAAAAAAGCATGAATAGATTTATGCAAATTTAAAGAGCCAGATCCTCATTTGCACAAAAGAACCAATTTGGAAATGGCACTACACATACTCACATCTCAGTTCTCGATGGGCACAAATATTTCACACACTTTTCTGGAACCTGAAAGGAAAAATCTGGCGTGTTCCATTTCCAATCACCAGAAGTCTATTGGGCTCAGATACAATGGACTTTGCAGTGTTGTATGACTTTAAGGGTAGCAGCTTTTCCGTGGAGCAAAAGAGGAGCCCAGAGAAATGCTCTTAAGCTGCGCTGCTTTCCTGCAACATCCCATCCAAGTGCGAACTTCCTCCATGATAGTGGAGGTCGCAGCCAAATTGGCCACGCTGCAAGAGAGCAGAGAGGGGGCACAAGAGCCAAGCCACTCGCTAGCGCTGCAGCACGCGCCCGTCTCCGACCTCTCGTAACCCTTTGTGCTTGTACTGTTCTAGGCCGCTGGATCGAAGACCATGGTGTTATCCATAATATGATGTTCAATACAGAGACTCTGAGAAAATACGGCCACAAAGAAACGCAGAACAAGAGTGAGTGGTGGGACAATGGCGTTCTTCCACTGTGGATCACAGCTCAGAACCAGGTAATGGATCCACGGCAAGGTGTATGTGTTGACGAATGGAATGCAATGGAATGCAATGGAGAGATGGGAATGGACATAACAGCTTCTTTGAGTTGAGCCGATTGCACAACGTTGCAGATTATTTTAAAAATGGTAGAATTGCACACATTTGCACTTAGACTAATGTACATTAATGCTCATATGCAGTTGTACAGGAAGAGAAAAATTGTTACACATCCGTTAAAAATCCAGTGATGTCAATAAATGGAAAATAGAACAAAAGACACCTGGGGAGCCATGACACACAGATGGAACAAACAGAACTAAATCCAGCTATTCCTGCTGCCTACTCAGCATTAGGTATGCCGCTATCTTATTTTTGAGTCTACTTGTTTGGCCAAGGAACAGTCATATCTAGAGTTTTGCCTGGTGGTTTCTTGCAACAAATACTGCTGAGCTTGCTAAAAGCAAGGATAGCTCTGCCAGTCCGTGAGTGGCAGCCAAGACAAACAGGCAACACCTTTATAATGCTAAAGTTCGTATGATTACTTACTCTTTTATTAGATTCACTAGATTTACTAGTTCACTAGTGACATGTTAGCGGGGCTGGCATCAAGTGTGACCCATGTGGGGGTCCCCATTGGGCCCCAGGGCAGCCTGCCCGTTCTTCGGGCCCCACCCTTTTCTCCAAACCCCAACCCCAACTTGCACGCACTTTCTCCTACTCAAAAAGGCCATTATTTGTTGCTGGCAGCAAGAACATTAAGCTAAAGAACACTGGGGCTTTTTATATTTTGAACCCCACCAGATATGGGGCATTTGCCCCCTGTTTTTTATGTTCCCTTTCTTTTCAATGGCACTAGTTAGCAGTCATACAGAATCCATGTTTGATCCTGGGCAGCTTCAGTTTTCCAAAACTAGCTCTACTCATTCATTGGCTGGTGAATAGCCAAAGAGGATTGTCCACATCTCCATAACTTTACCAGTATCTAAGTAAAGACCAGATTAGAATGCTCAAAGGAAGCCACCAGCTGAGAGCTGAAGATCAGCCAAAGTCGTCATTATTTGCAAATACCACAGCATCACCCACAAGATTTTCCAGCAACTGTTAATTCAGAACCTAATGTGTATCATGCTGAATATATTCACGCATGCATGCATGCATTCTCTTTCAAGCATCAATTACTCCGTTTCAACTCCAATTCTGGCATGCTTCTGTGGAGATAAACTTAACCAAATCTAAAAGGGATTTTTTTGATGGAATCCACACTGGCATGTTTGGATGGGAACAATAGGAAATGATTAGGCAGATGGAAAATGAAGATGGCAAAAGTTAAAATAATGAATGTTTTAATGGTAACTTGAGCTGGAGGCTCCTAAAACTCATTTTATCATTATTCTGGTTCACCAAGCCCAGAAACAATAGGACTGTTTGCATGAAATATTGGCATAATGGTCTGAGCCTGGATGCTTGGGCTTAAAACCACCCAGAATTAACCTAGGAACACACCATGGGTTGAATGTGGGTGGTTCAACCCATGAATGACCCAAAGTATCTGGGTTCACATGTTATGCTAGCAACTGAGGAATGAACCAATCAGAGAATGCTGTTAGAAAGCAGAAGTGGACACAAGAGATAGTGCATTCATTCTTTCCTGCTCACATACAACAATCCATGGCTTGTTGAAACCATGAGAGACAGTTACGTTCAAACCAGGCCAGTGTGTTTACCTGGCACTTAACCTATGCCATTGGGCAATCCTGTTGGCTGTGTAAAATTAGAAAACAGTTATGTCACAGTTGGCCACATTCTACTAAATGCAGACACGTAGGAATAAAAACTAGGGCATTATTAGAACCTGGGATCTGTGACAAGACTTAGGGAAGCTCAGCAAAAAGGGGGCTGTAGAGGCAGAAAAAGAGCTGGGGATGATCCAGTGATAGCAGTTCTGCTGCCCAAAAGACTGAGTGTCTATAGGGCTGCATGAACCCTCTTGGACCCCACCTGTCTCCTGGTCCTGCAGCCAAGAATTGCTCTCTAGCCATCTACTTTGGTGGCATCCAAGCACAGAAGAGAAGCCCCTGGGTTTAGCTGCCAGAATCTGCCACTCATGGTATCTAATTATGCAGGTTTATTTGCCTTTAGTCAATTAATTAATTGCTCAATCAGTAAGAGGCAGACAATAAATCAACAAAACATTCCGTAGCTGGTTGACAGCTCTCATACTTCTTGCTCTAGAGCAAGCAATGGGTGCATAATTCCATGCAGAGCAGTGGAATTTGATGCCAGCAAATGTCACTTCAGCAATTTAAGAATTAAATGTAGTAAATGTAACGTGCACATTTTTGTGATGCTTTAAGCTATGATTGAAAGACACCGAGGTATTTCTCTAAAGGAATGTTATCATGTTTAGTACAAACAAAAGGGAAAGAATCAAAATCTACAGCCTTATAAAACCCCTTTTCTTTTCTTTTCTTTTCTTTTCTTTTCTTTTCTTTTCTTTTCTTTTCTTTTCCTTTTCAGTTCTGCAACTTCTCTTAGCAACAGTTTCTTTGCCCTTACATGGGGAGGGTGGAGAGCTGATGCTAATTCAAATGACACACTGAGCAGGCATTTTAAAAAGCTCGTGCTGCGAAAGGTTAAATCTAGCTTACATCAAATCGAAAACAGTCTTCAAAGTGAAATGCAGGAACAGCTGAAGTTACAAGCACTTAATTTGAGTAAGCAAAAGATACGCTTTGAGGAGGAGTGGGGAGAACAGCCTGACAAAGCTACCAGCTGCCTCACCACAAAACTTTTCAGGAATAATAAGAAACACTATGGTTGTTGCAATAAAAGGAAGCAGCAGTAATAACAGGAAATAATGTTCCCAGTAAAACTGGTAATATCACAGTTTTATGGCTGCTAGTAAAGTTGATTATGTTAATAAAATGGGGAGGCAAGAACAGTAAATACCCTCTTGTTTCTACATAATTACATTTTTATAGAGTTTTATTAAATTGTTTTGTTAGAATTAGAAATTGGAGGAATTCCCCTGCCAGAGTTTGATTCCATGTGCATTCAGCCACTCAGGGTAAGAAGAATGGAAGTCTGGGACAAGAGCTCCAAGATACTTTTCTGCGAATGGGGACCCCCATTATCCCCTTCATGGCTTAGATGTACATCCAGACGTCTACACTCCTCAGTGCCATGATCTAACAGCCATTTGATCCTACAAACAAAATTGTGTATTCCAGGACTATACCACCTTAGTGGGTGGGTGGCTTGCATGTTTGTGGTAACAATCCCTTCTCATAGAAATCTAGTCTATCAGGAAGGATTTAAAAGTCTGTTGGGAGGTCCTTGAGACAAGATCTTATTTTTCTGTTGGAAGACTTTAAGATACAAGAGGGGTGGGGGACAAACGGGCTGTAGGAAACATGCAGCCCTCACAGACCCTGCCATTGTCTCATGGGATCTGGACTTCAAACATCTTGCTGGTAATGCATTTACAGAGGGGAAGAAGGGCCGTCTTTACCTGATCAAGCTTGCGTTGTGGTGCTGGACTGGAACTCAGGAGATCCAGGTTCTAGTGCCCCTTGGCCACACAGCTCACTAACCTGCCTCACAGGGTCCTCGTTGTGCAGGTAAAATGGAGTGGAGGAGAACCTTCTAAGCCACCCTGAGTTCCTCGCAAGAGGGAGAAAGGTGGGATAGAAATATAATGTAATAATGACAATATATTTGACATTTTTGCCCCTCCGTAGTGGTTTGTCACCAAAGTTCAGGTGCATCCCACCTTTTTTTCTGCTGCTGAATTCAGTGGTGGTAAGATTGTAGACCACAAGCAGGTGAGATATTGTCCCTGATCCCCCCCACCCACCCATTGCCTCACCTTTGGTGGAACCAAAGTAAAGGAACCAAACCAGGTGAGGGCACCACTTGGAAAGGACTATCACATGGGGGTGGGAGCTGCCAGAAACTAGCCCTGCCATGCCCAGGACTGCACTATAAAATAGGTATTTTGAAATACATGGAGCATCATGACAGCCACTTCGGTGGTACATGCTCACCTTATTCCTCCCCCAGCATTGCAAGTCTGTTGTTCTTTTTTCCTTTGCAAGATTTGCCTGCTTTTGAAGTTAGATTTTATAACAGCACTGACCTTTTTCCAAATCCTAAAATAGTATATTAAATATCAGGAGCAACATTATTACTTTACAGCCTCAGGTGAATGATCTAGAATTGAAGTCATACAGTGGTACTTCGGCTCACAAATGCCTCAGTTCATGACCAAATCGGGTTGTGAACAAAAATTTCACGAACATTTTGGCTTGGGTCGCAAACTCCGCATTGGGTGGCAACTGCAATCACATCCGTCTCCCCATCGCAGCGCACCCATGTTTCCGCCCATCTCTCCCCCCTCCCAGCGCGCCTGTGCCCATGCCCGTCTTCCACCCCAGTGCACCCGTGTTTGCGTCGTCTCGCCCCATCCCACCCTGCTGGGATGATGGGCGCATGCGGGGATGACAGGTGCGATAGCGGTCATGCTCGGGCGGGCGGGAGATGGAGACCATCTTTGTTGCCCTTCGTCGCTTTGCTTCACATTTTTCTGATTAAAACAAATAGTTGCAGAATGGATTAACCTCATTTACACGGAACCTTATGGGGAAATTTGACTTGGCTCATGACCAATTTGGGTCATGACCAGAGTCCTGGAACGGATTAAGTTCGTGACCCGAGATACCACTGTATTAATAGTAACAGTAATATCAACAACATCCCCTGCCAGGTGCTATTTGAATTCATTTAATGTTCTTTAGGGGTGGAATTATCTCCACTCCACCAACGGGATTTTTAAAAAATTCTGACATGGAGAGGACAGAGCAGCTGGAAGTCACAATGTACACTTTACAATTAAACTAAAGGAAGAACACAAGCAATCAGGAAAGAATGATATTAAAACTTTTTAAGCTCCTCAAACCCAGATCACAGCAAGGCGAAGTGTTCAAATGCCTGTGCAGTGGAAGATGTGCCTCAGCAAGCTGGTGCAAAGACTTGGGTGAAGGCGGGCATCCTACCTGGGCAACAAAATGAACTTGTGCCGCATGCCAGATTTGAACCAGAAGTCCCCAGCTCAGCTGCAAAGATCATTGAGTGATGCTAGAGCTATTTATCACTTTGAGCTTCCCTTTAAATCTTTTTGGATTTTAGTCCAAGTGGAAGCCAAGCCAAAAAAAAGTCATGTTTCATTGCAAGCAATATTCACAAACACTTCCTCTGGGGCATATTTCTGAACATAGCTTTTTAGGCTGCACAGAAATCTGTTTGCGCTTGGACTCCAACCATCCAGGAATTGCTGGTGTAAACAGCATTGTATATTTGTGTACACACACATGTGTACACACACATGTACACACGCACACCCCTTGTTCTTCCCATAGTACAAATATTCTGTCGTCTGCTGTCGCAGGAAGATGGAATGAAAGGGAGGGCAGCCTGGGACTTTTTTCAGAGCAGAAACTACTGTCTGTGAAATTGCACTGTATGCTTCAAATTTTACTGCCATTTCTGGCAAATTAGCATAGAAGAAGTCAGAGAATATGAAAAGTTGGTAAGCAGAGACTAGATATTCCTTTCCTTTTTTGGCTGGGGATATCTCCATTAACATTTATTCGTGAGATGGTGGAATTCAGCAAAGGTTGGATTTGGGGTTGGCCGGAAGATGAATGAAAGCACAGGTCTCTACAAGTGGAGTTACCACCGCTGCACATTCAAAGAACAGGATGCAACTTGGGATGCTGAAGTTCTTTCAATCTGAGGGCCAAATACAATTTCCCTCCTGAGGAGCTCTCAGGAGCCATGGGCCAACGGTGGACACGACCAGTGCCAAAAGGAGCAGGGTGGAACATACTGAACGTGGGAGCCCAGGTGGTACAGTGGCTCCAGGCGTGGGACTGGGACTCAGGCAAGCTGGGCTTGCGTCCCCACGCAGCCATGGGGCAGCTGGGAGACTTGGTCCGCCACAGACTCTTGGCCCAGCTTACCTACCAGGGCGGTTGTTGTGGGGATAAGACTGGAAGCAGCAGCAGGAGAATGACAGAAGGCACTTTGTAAAAAAAAAGCGGGATAGAACTCTAACAAATAAATAAATAAGTAAGTAAATACTAGGAATGTCCACATATTTGGGCCTTAAAGTACTTCCTACTACTTACAAAGCCTTAAGAGACATTTCAACCTTCTAGAAAGTGGGGGAACACCTGCATGAATCTGAATCTGCCTTGGTCGCCCTGTACGATGACCTGTGCAGGGAGAGAGACAGGGGAGTGCGTCCCTGTTGGTCCTCCTGGACCTCTCAGCGGCTTTCGATGCCATCGACCATGGTATCCTTCTGGATAGGCTAGCAGGATTGGGGGTCGGAGGCACTGCTTTGTGGTGGTTCCACTCCTATCTCAACAGCCGATTCCAGAAGGTGGTGCTGGGGGACTTTACCTCTGCACCATGGCAGCTATGCCATGGAGTACCACAGGGATCCTTTTTGTCCCCTTTGCTGTTTAACGTCTACATGAAACCGCTGGGAGGGGTCATCAGGAGGTGTGGGCTGTGGAATCATCAGTACTCAGCTCTACCTCTCGTTCTCCACCAATCCAGATGAGGCAGTGGCTGTGCTGAATCGGTGCCTGGCCGAGGTAATGGGCTGGATGAGGGCCAATAAACTGAAGCTCAATCCAGACAAGACAGAGGTCCTGCTGGTTGGTGAATTGGGCTTCGGTGAGGGTGAACTGAACCTAGTCCTGAATGGGGTTGCACTCCCTCTTAGGGACAAGGTCCGCAGCTTGGGAGTGCTCCTCGAACCAGAGCTTTCACTGGAAGCTCAGGTGACAGCAGTGGCGAGGAGCGCTTTCCTTCAGCTTTGGCTGATTCTTCAGCTGCACCCCTACCTGGAGTACGACTGCCTGGCGACAGTGACACACGCGCTGGTGACTTCCCGCCTTGACTTCTGTAATGTGCTCTACGTGGGGCTACCCTCGAAGACGGTCCGGATACTTCAATTGATGCAAAACAGAGCTTCCAGGCTGCTGATGGGGACTGGGCGTTATGTTCACATGACTCCAGTCCTCCGTCAGCTTCACTGGCTTCCCATTGAAGTCTGGGTCCAATTCAAGGTGTTGGTGATGACCTATAAAGCCCTTAATGGCTTGGGTCCTGGTTACCTGAAGGAGCGCTTACGTCCATATATGCCCGCCCACCCCTTGAGATCAGCGGGAGAGGCCCTTCTCTGGAAACCCTCCGTGAAGGAAATTAGGAGCACAAGTACTCGGAGGAGGGCTTTCTCTGCGGTGGCGCCCAATCTATGGAATGCGCTCCCCAGAGAGGTCCGCCTGGTGCCATCTTTATATGTTTTTCGGTGCAAGGTGAAGACCTTTTTATTTAAATGTTATTTTAATTGCTAATATTATTTATTTATTTTACATCTTTGGCCAGGACGCTTCCAATTATATTGTTTTTATATTGTTGTTATTTATTTATTGTTGTGAGCCGCCCCAAGACTTCGGCGAATGGGGCGGCATAGAAGCTTTCTAAATGAATGAATGAATTAATGAAAGCAAGAAACCACCAATCAGCAGTTGGGAAGTGCAGGATGGGAAGACGGCACAGCTGCCTGGGTACCCCAGAGGGCTATTTTGGGACCCAGGAAGGCCCAGGTTGATCCAGAGCATGTGGGTCAACAACCCCAACAGAAATAAGTGTATGGATATTCTTGGTGCATGGATTTGGATTGTTATTGGGGCCTGACTATGAACACTGCCATGATGGACTCCTGCATATCAAACTTCTAACTCCACACCACTGCCATTAACTCTCCCTTTTTAAAGAAATCTCACTTTTTTCCACCAGGGCAAGAGAGTGGCCTCCTTTCACTATCCCGGAGGAGGTGCCAATTACAGCGGCCAGGCAGTCAAGAGGACGTTGGTCGAGTCCTTCACTCACCCCGACAGCAATGAGACGGAATGGAGGGAGAACATTGACATCGTCCTGGGCTGGTTTGCCAAGGAAGACTTTGATTTCGTCACACTCTACTATGGGGAGCCTGACAACGTGGGGCACCGGTATGGCCCAGAGACTGAAGCCAGGAGAAAAATGGTCCAGCAGATTGACCGAACATTTGGCTACCTGGTGGAAGCCATTGAAAAGCATGGCTTGAAAGACACCCTCAACGTCATCATCACCTCTGACCACGGTATGACCACCGTCAAAAAGAGTCCAGCCGTGGAAGAGATCTTATTGGCCAAGTATATTAAATTCAAGGATGTAGTGAAGTTTGACATTCTAGACTATGGTGGCTTTGGCATGATACTTCCCAAGCCAGGAAAAGAAGAAGAAATCTATCAGGCCTTGAAAAATGTTCATCCTCATCTCAAGGTGTACAAAAAGCAGGAGTTTCCTGAACATTTCCATTATGCGAAGCATAAACGCATTCTGCCCCTCCTGCTTTATGGAGATTCTGGCTACAGCGTCAATGGGGTAAGTCAGCATGAAACCTAAAAGTCCGTTTCCTCCCCATGTCTTCGAAAGCACAATGAGTTGCGCATTATTAATGTATGTACATTGACTTTTCCTCACTACATTCTGAGCGGGGGATTTAAACATTTCAATACACAGGACATACCCCTCTGGCTGCAATCCTACATTTTCACCATTAGGACTGTACTATAACATTTCTGGCCACAGCTTTGGGAATCTTAGCACTTTAGAACCGCTGTAGGGTCATTAGGTGTTTACAAATGATCTGATGCCCTAAAGCAAGGGGCAATTTTATGCCTGCCAGATATTTTGGATGGTGACACTCATCAATCCGTCAGTGCAGCAACCACGGCCGATAGTCAAGGGTTGTGGAAGCCGCTGTCCACAACTTCTAGAGGATGCGAGAGGCACGCTCCTGTTGATTGTGCCTCCAGTGCTCGCAACCCCCCAGATCTGGTCTGTGCCTGCTTTGTGTTTTAGCCAGTTTCTGGTGTCACCTGAGACTCTTTGGAGAGGCTGAGGAGGCATCTGGAACACCACCAGGACGCATCGTCTCCTGGTGGCCCCGGCCTCCTCCTCACTCCCCCAAGTGCTCCCTCACCAAGGTCAATTTCTTAACCCTGAAGAGGCAGCTGGCTTGGTTCCTTTCATGCCGGCTGCAGCAGGGAGTGGGTGTGGGGGGGGCAGAGCGCAGGTTCCCAGCTCCAAGGACAGAGCTCTGTTTCCGACCTCAGCTCTAGGAACCTCAGTTGTCCAGTGGCCCCCCAGATAATCCCAGGGCCACAGGATCACTCCCGAGGTAGTCCACCCCTGCCCTAAAAGCACCATCCCTCAGATTCTGCCATGCAGAATCACAGAGTTAGAACCAGCCTTGCAGATGGTCCAGCCCATCCCGTTGCCCTGTTGGTTGCACAAAATCCTGAGCCCGGGCGTCTCCACCGGGTGTCCTCCCATCTCTTCCCAGTCTCATTGCATGAGAGCTCTGAAGTGCAGCCGAAGAGCTCTTCTGTGGAGGCCTCTTTGCCAAGGCTCTGCTTTCAGATTCCTTGCAGGAACAAAATCAGCTCCTTTCCACACATCTTTTTCTGATGGTTTTCTTCCTCTGCTTTTAAATGGGTTCATAAAGAGGCATTGCCGCATAGCGGAGTTGTGAAAACACACCACCGTTTGTAGCATTTTATGGTGTACTGGTCCTTTAATAGTTACGACCATTCTTAGAAATAAAAGCCTTGGAGGATAAGAGCATTGTGTGAAGGATTTGCAAACTAGCATGGTTGAGGACTTAGGAATGCACAATAAAGGCTTCATGAAGAGAAGCCCTTCGTACTAATTACTTATGTGTGTCGACTGTCAGTTTTTAAAGCAGATGGGAGTTTTGCTTAGACAGCAATAAGTGGACAATAGGCTTCTTAAAGGTCAGTAGACATGCCGAGGATCTGGAGGAGAGGTTTGTAGCATGTGAGAAATGGAGATGTAATGGATTTAAGTTATATCCTACATTTCCATCCTGTCCAATAGCTAACACTTTTGGGCAGTGCACCACAATTAAAATCATAAAATAGAACTCAATAAAAGACAATGTAAATGTGTAAAGCTATAGCATAGCATGTAAAAATGACAAAGGGATACCTAAATAGATCCTAGCAACAGTGCAAAGATTTAACGTACAGCCCCAGATTTAATACAGAAACTAGTGTGTGTGAGAAAGGAAAAGGGGCCTTACCTGGCACCAAAAGGAGTGCAGCATAGGTACCAGGTGAGCTCCCACCTCCATCCCCACATGACAATCATGTGAGAAAACAGTCCCCTCGACATGCCAGCAATTGCAGAAGGGAGAATTGAAGCTCTGTTTCCCCTGAAAGTCTACAAAGAAACCACCTTGCGCCTACAGCAGTCCTTGATTGCACAGGGGGGAGTGGGAACCTATCCAGCTCCTGCACATGCAAATTACAACCATCACAGATGCACCCATTAACAAAGACACACGTATATGCTCTCTTTGATGTTGATTTCCAACAGGCACAGACTTCACCTGTGTCAAAAGCAAAACGTGCATTATAACAGACACAGAATTACAACAGAAACAAGCACGCTTTGCCAAAAGCAAAATACACATCATAACACCCCGGGCCACCACAGGTGCTATTGACTACACGTCGCATCGTCACAGGCATGAGTTCTTATTGTCTTCTCAGGGCATACGCATGGTTACTTTCCCACCAGGCCTAGTTGACTAGGCCTGAGCATATTCAAGGCCTGAGCATATTCTCCTTCTGCAATGGCTACTCTTGACATTTCATATCCCCCATAGCAGGGCTGGAACTGATCCAAGGGGAGCTGCAGCAATTGTATAATACGACTTTTTAATGATCAGTTTTGCATGATGATCTTTTCTTATGAATGTGCCCCCTGTGGCCAACTATAATGCAGGCATTCATGTGCTGGAGGTTCAGTAAACACCATCTGCAAAACAGGAAAGTGCAGCTCTTGGCACATGCATCCAATAGAAATGAATGCTTTGCCAAGCAAAGTGCAACTTTCTGTTGGCCGCATCGAAGCTTGCATGGGTATAAAGCCTGAAAGGTCATCTCCGTGTTCAGTTATGGGTGCCTGGTTACATCCAGATGAAGTTCAGTGCAAGGTCCTTGAATGGTCTGGGACCATCTTCTCTGCACCTGGATGAGCCTACTCAGGTCCTAGGATGGCCACAGGAACTGCCACCAGCCCTTGTCACAGATCAGCAAGTCCCAGAGACATGACAGCAGTGCCTTCACATCCATGACAGCCTCTTCAGAGGGCCTCTTCAGCATCACAGGAACCCTGGAAAACTTTTGGTTTGCGTTGTTCAACAATGCATGCCAGTTGTCAGCAGCTAATGGTTTGGGGTATCTTCAAAATCACATGTAAAATGGCTTAGTTGTTCTTCCCTTAAAATTTTAAGTGACTTCAGCAGGACTTGCCCACCCCAGAAAGCAGGGCATTGGTGGGGAGGGTAGAGATAATTCAGTAGCGGTTGCAGTATTCAAAAAGCGCATGTGGTACAGCCCTCCTTGGCTGTGTCAGTCCCAGGTCTGAGAGCCTCCAGGCAAAACGGTCCCAGCTGACCACCTCTCGCAGGCCTAGAGTGCGGGTCCCTTGCTCATTATAGCTACCACTTGCTTGCTTGATGGGCAGGAGCCAGTGGGCCGGTGAGCAACGGTATCTCCTGCACCCGTCTTTCCACCACTCTTGTCGGAATGAGAGTGAGCTGCAGGTGAACAGGCAGGCTGCAGCTCCAGGGGTCCCTCCAGCCAGCCCATGGGGGTCCTTGGGGCACGCCTGGCCATGCCTGCCCTCGCTGCCAGCCCTGCTCTCCGTCCAGCTGAGAGGGGCAAGAGAGTGGCACAGTGCCACCAAAACGTCTCCCTGCCCATGCAGAGCGAGCATGTCCAGGACAAGGCTTGGTCAGAGCCGGTTCAGGTGTGGAAGACAGAGCGCTAGAGTGTACGATTGCCACACTGTGAAATGATGTCACGGGAGCAGGCCAGTGCCGTGCACACCTGTCGAGCACCCAGAAGCCCAGCTTCTGGATTCATGAAGCGGCTCAAAACACCGCCTTACACATCACATGGTTGAGGTCTATATCCGCACTTTCGAGTGAAAGGCTAGACATGGGAATCACCGGTGATCTTGTTTGCAGCTTTCATGAGGTGCAACAGTGACATACAGTGGCCAAAACATCAAGTCTGGAGACTTTCTGCCATCAGTGAAAGGCAAGAGGTTCCACGATCAGTCCCCTGTAGGAATGCTTTCTGCATCACATCTGTTTTCCCTTCTTCCAACAAATCGCATCCCCGACCAACCCGAGGGAACCAATTTTGTAGTGAGTATCCCAAGCAGCCTTGCAACTCAAACATTCTCTCGTTCTGAAATACACGCCAGCTGCCCCAACACCGCAAGTGTGGCCCTACTGTGGGGCAAGGTAGACTGCAAATCTGATGTGATGGACAACTCTGGCAAGAGAATATCATATCTGGCTTTAGGGGTTAGATCCAGATATAGAAAGCAATGGAGCAAGGTATTCATGACTGACATAAGCCAACAGCTCTCAGCAGTCCTGCTCTAAGCACAACTAAATCTAAAACTATATCTAGTTCAACCCATAAACTAAAAACACAACATTAGCCTATAGCAGTTTTCCCCAAGCTGGGACCACAGCTTGGGACCAACATTCCCAACCATTGCCTATGCTGACTGAGGCTCACAGGATCGAAGGCCAAACTGTCTGCTGTCTGCTGTCACGTCAGTCCCCCAGAGCAGCAAAGGAGGCAGTCACTTTGCAGGGTGGCAATCATTTTAAATTTCACACAATGAAAAGAAGTGCCTCAGAATGGGGCTTTCTGGGGAAAAACAAAATGGCAGCCATTCAGATGCTCTCCTCCTCTGAAGAGCAGTTCACTTCAGCCCCAGAATGGAGCCACAAGGAAAATGCCAGCTCTGCGGTGGGTAAAACAGGCGAGAACTGGCTGCTGAGAAGGGACTCCAGGCCCAGTTTGGACCCGCAGCACAGCTTGTGGAAATGAATTCCGTAATTTAGGTGCAATCTTTTGCATGCTAGGACATTTAAAAAGTCCTACAACATCTAGCAGACTCCAGCAAGCATAAGATCGCACCCTGGATTATATGTTGTTTAATTATGCACACAGATGAAATCGCCGAGCAGGTCTCTCCCCACAAAAATGAACAATGTTTCCATAGGTAAAGCACCACGCAGGTCTCATTCCTTTTTCTTCTCTTAATGTACTGTTTCAGAGGTTTATCCTCTATGTTAACAAAGGTGACCATGGATTCGACAACCAAGGCATGGATATGAAGACCATCTTTATCGCTTTCGGCCCAGCTTTCAAGAAGGGATACACTGCAGAGCCCTTTGATAGCATCCACATCTATCCACTGATGTGTGAGCTGCTGGGAGTCCAACCAGAACCCCACAATGGCTCTCTGGCATTTACTCGAGACATGCTCGTTCCCACAAAGAGCTTCCTCATTCCATTCATTGTCATTTGCATCATGGGAGCCTTACTTGTTCTGCTACCCATCGTGGCTGTGGCCTGCAGGCTCAGTCACAGGAAGAAGAGGTAAGCCGTGGCTGCTTGCTTGCTTCCTCGGGCAGGGGGTGGGCATGCAATGGGAAGGGGAGAGGAACTGGCAGGCACGTGCCCTCCGCGGACCTGGCCAGCACCAGAACGCTGTCTGCACCGGGTCCTTGCGGACGGGGCACAGCTCCCGGGCACGGCACGCAGCTCGCATGCAGAAGGCCCCATGTGCAGCATGTCAGCGCGAAGCGGTGCTGGGCAGCAAGCCTGCGAAAGCCCTTTGCCCGAGACTTTGACGCCCCGCGTTCTGGGCTCAAGCTTAGTCAGCTTTGCACGTGGTGGGCATGTCGTGAGTGGAGCCGGCTGGAGCCAGGGGTCAGGCCCGGGAGACCCCTTCTGACTCGCTCTGTTTCTATGTATGTGTTGCATTCAGGCAGAGCTCAGTGTCAGAGGAGTTGCACTTTGAGCATGGTGAAGTGCCCCGTCGGGTCCCTGGCACCAATTAAAAGGCTCTTGGGGAGCTGCAGAGCTCTGCAAGACCCTTGTGGGAGGTGCTGGGCAGCCACTACCTGCCCGAGGAGAAATCCAGGGCTTGATGGCCCAGTGAGCCCTCTCAGCATCAGGCAGTTTTCATGTGCTCCTAAGCAAGCTGGGATCTGGCATGTGTAAGACGGGCCGTGCGTTGGATCCAGGTGCCGAAAAGGCCCGCTCAGGCAAGGCCCGCACAATAACGGGTGGCAGAGAATGGGTGGGCAAACCCGACAGAATTTGAGGCAGATGCGCTTGGCAAACAGGCACGAGCAACAAAGGAACTGGGTGCGAAGGTCAGCCCTGAGAACAAAGAACACGCCCAGGAGTTCTCTGCAGGAGCCGCTGAAGAGCGCGGCAGCCTTCGTGGCCAGTTCCCCATTTGCTGGGGCAGAAGCAGGAGGAGAGCTGTTGTCCCAGCAGAGACCGAGAGGATTACAGTACCTTCTTCCTCCCTCCTGGTCTTCTTCTGGGCGCCAATGCACCCCAGGCGCTTCCCTGGCTGCTCCCTCCTCCTGCACAGAGTCATGACAGTGAGGTCTCCTGGCGGCCTGCACATCGACCCAGATCCAGTCATATCCCAGTCCTGGAGCGCACTTGGGGTGGCCGGGCCCACATTCCCTGGGTGAGGGTCCAGGCAATGCAAGGGCTCATCAGGCGGATTCAGGCCAGGGGCAGACGGTTCCCCAGGCTCCCAGGCGTGCCAAAGACCTCCCCAGAAATAAGCTCCCACAGGGTGCTGATCGGATGAGACCCCAGCAAGCAATCACTTCTTCCATCTCTTCCTATGCAAACCACCGAAAGGCTCTTGTAAGCGAAAGCCCTCGAGCTCGCATCCCCAGACAGCCTCTCCTGGGATTTACATGCAGATAAGCAATTGCAGCTTCCCTACATGAAAAGCATAACACAAAATCCCTTCCCCTAGAAAGCTAACCTAACAGGGTGGGCTTTAGCCTACCCCCCCCACACACACACACACACCCCAATGTTCCAGTTTCCTGCTTTTCTCCTGGTTAGTTGAGGGCAAATCATGGTAACTCTCTTCTCAAGAGGAAGGTCAGCAAATGGCAGGTTGCAGGCTGTTCATTGCAAATCCCATTTTATTCAGCCCTGTAAAAAATGTTCACATCTCCATAAATCACTTTCATACTCCAAAACATCAATAAAACACTCATTTCCCAGGCATAATTTAGTCATGTTTCACTCACACATTGATTATTCTGGAATGAAATATCAATGCAAGCATTATTAAACTTTATGAAAATGTATTAGTAAACAACAAGCATCTGGATGAAACTTTCTCATGAATTCATTCAGCCAGCAATCATGAGGGTCATCTTTACTTTTGGTTTCCTTATTTATTTTTGCCTAACATCTCTAAAGCACCTTCATTTTCTCTTCTAAATGACTGAGCCTTTAAGAAGGCATTCACACTGCAAATTATGAAGGAGTGAACCGGAGCCCTAAATGGGTACACTCCATAATCAATCAATCAATCAATCAATCAATCTCACACACACACACACACACACACACACACACGGGTTGGAGGGCTTATACAATTGCTGGAATGCAGCGATTCCCCCCAGTGACCTGGAGCTCAGGAATATGGTACCCTCACAGTTCAAGGCACTGAGCTCCTTTTTAAAAATCTGAGAACATGGCCTTTTCTATTTCTCTCCCAAAAAGAGGGACCGTAAAATGGTACTTACATCCACACTACCCGAGAGGCTGAAATGTGGCATTATAGCTCATCCAAGGCACCCTGGTGCCAGTGGTGCAGCTCAGAACAGCCCTCAGAGCTGACGCCCGGTGCCCCGCAGGCTGCGGGCTCCGAAGGGCCGCCAAGGAAGCAGCGATGTCAGCACCAAGCCCATCCCACCCAAGAGGTTGCGCTGGCCCTCGTGGCATCAGCCTTGTTCTTCTGCACGAGCCCTTCTCTGGCCACAGCTGTCCGCTGGTTCTCAAATGAGGTCATAACCCTGTAGTTGCACTCCTGGCGAGGTGCTGCTGCTCTTCCGTTCAGAGGAGGGTAGTACCGAGGTGCTGGAGTTGCTGTGAGGAGAAAATGGAGAGGAGAACTTTGTATGCCACCCCGTGTTCCTTGTAAGAAGAAAAGTGGGGAATAAATGCAATGCAGTAATAATGAAGCCAGCCCTCCCTAGACAAGTTTGGATTAAAAATGAAATCTAGTACTTTGTTTGGGATACCTCCTCTCTTCTGGACCAGGAGCAGAGTGAACTCCCATCTTGAGACCCCCTCAGGTATGTGCTGTCCTACAGCCACCATCGTCCACGGCCAGTACGGCCAGTGATGAATGTTGTGAACTGCAATCTAGCACATCTGGAGAGAACCAGGATGCAGTGGCGGTCATGTAACTATACAGAATCGTGGTTCTTTTCCCCCCTTTGCCTAGAAAAACATTTTCAGTTCCTAATTAACAGGGGGATAGCAGATGTTTTATTCAGCATATCATCTATCTCTGGATAAAAAGCATCGCAAAACGACCGTGACAATCTGTTAAAAACTGCGCAAACAGCAATGGAATGTACCCATTCAAGACAGATTTTCAAAGTTTGCTCCTGTGTGGCGCTTCGTTGTTGGGGCTTTTGCTGGTTTTGTGGACTGTGAAATGGGAAAACGGCGTCCTTTTCATAAACAGCTTTGCCGGAATGAATGATGCAAACTCTCTTTTGAAAAAAGAAAACTTTTTTGTCCACCGTCATGATACTTTTGGTCCAAGACAGTCGTCCATTAATGAGTAAGAACTTCGCAAACGAAGAGGAGCAATTGCTGTGGCAAGCCAAGAGCCGTCTCTGAGCAAGAAGAAAACGGCCCCTAAAGGCGGAATGACTTGCTCAGCCCCCCCCGCCCCCCACCCGTGCCAGGCGCGCGCGCGCGCGCGCACACACACACACACACACACACATACACGCACGGACTCCACACTTGGCCATGCAACGCCTGTTTAGTCCCAGGAGGTTCTACCAAGTATTCTGAGATGTTGCAGAAAGCTCACAGACATTGTTCGGCAGCCCCAGGTTTCTTCAGAGTGCTGCTTCTGAGGTCCCACGACTTTGGAGCCCCCCGCCTTGCAATGGGGCAAAAAGGGCTGCATCAGCCTCCCCAATCCCAAGGTGGCCGGGGTGCCTTGGAGGGGGAAAGGGCGCGTGCTGAGGGGCAGGCAGGGAGGGGCGGAGGCTGGGCCACAGAGCTACGCCTATTCCAGTGGGCACCCCCATCTCCCCCTCACCCCATTCCCTGGCGCTAAACTTCGACGGCTGCAAACAGCCATCTGGGAAAATTTCAGGGCATGAGGTGTAGCGGCAGCAATTGGTGCTGCCGCGACTCTTCCCTCACACCAGAGGCTCATTAGCCTCGCTAATTAGTTCAGGGGCTCGCAAGCAGCTGCCACAGCAGCAACAAAACTGCCCCCTGAAAGGATTTCGTTCACCCCTCAAGCCCTGCAGAAAAGCTACAATGAATCACGTGTTTTTCGTACATGCTTTGCGGCATTGCAAGCTCGTGTTGCTACAACCGTCAAAAGACAGCCCCCTCTTTAAAGGGGCTTAAGTTGCCCATCGACCGTCAGCACCAGCAAACATAAAGCGTCCCTGGTCACCGTTTTCCATGCTATGATGAGATGCCTTCTGTTCCTATTGAAATTAATAGGAATTATTCCTAAATTGCCTCTACACAGTAAAATTCTCATAGGCATTTTTCCAGATGCAAAGCTGTGCTCTCTCTTAGCCTGTTTTCTGCCATTTCTGCTCTTTTGCTGATGCCTAAATGCCCGCTCGGGGGGGACCAGCTCCCGATTTGGAGCAAGCGTAGAATAGTGAAGCTACCAACCAGTAGGCCGTCTGACTTGTTTACAACTACAACACCCATCATCTCTGGTCACTGGCCATGCTGGCAGTGGCTGAGACAAACTGTGGCCGAAACCCTCCGAAGGACACCAGGGCAAAGAATGTGGCAACGAATTAATCACCCTTAGTCAGACATCCTATTCGCATGTCCAAAAATAAGTCAAATTTGAGACCAAATTTGTCAAGTCAGCCCTGCCTGCAAATTCTGAAACAGTTACGGCAGTCGCCACCCGGCCTCTTTCAAAAGGCTGCCCCAGAATCGCAGCGGGAAAGGAGATCAGGGAACGGGCAGAGGAGGCCGTGAGGAAGGGAGCCGATGCGCCCTCGGTCAGCTGCCGCCTCTCCACGAGGTCAAGTTGTGAGACACATTTCATTTCACGCATGGGGCAGCCCACAGCTGAAGGGGGGCGGGGGGCTTCCCGGAGTGGCCGTGCTGGTGGATCCAGGCGAAGTTGTATAGCAGGGATTCCCAGCCTCTTCACATCTGCGGGCACATCTGGAATTTGAGGCACTGCTGTGGACACCACCACAAAATGGTGGATCTGGCTAGCCATACATGGCGGTTAAGAGGTCAAATGCGAGCTGGAGAGGAGGGGCAGCGATAGGGAACTTGGAGGCTAGGAGGGAAGGGAAACCAAGAGAGCAGAGCAGCTCGATGCTAGAAAGGGAGGGGGGAAAGATGGCTCTCGCATTGTCTAAGGACCTCCAGGAGAATCATGCTGACGCTTTTGATGCTCCTGTTTTACATCGCCTTAAAACTGGAGGATATTCTTAGTTTTTAATCCCACGATTTGCATAGCAGATTTCCTCACACTTTCGCACACGCAAAACTTGGAATAGTGAATATTAAACTCTATCTGAATCTATGATACCCTCTAAATCAGATCTGCTTTGTCTTTGTTTTCACGCTTCCAGCCCTTGTGAACAAAAGGATGAATGTTCTGAAGCAGTGGAAACGCCTGTGGAACTGGCAACCAACTTCTGAAGACTCGTTTTCCTGATCAAAGGAGGCCATCTGGATCAAAGGAGGCCATCTGGCAAAATCCAGAAGCCCTATCCCTTGATCACCCTCCCCCCCCCCGCATTTTTACCAAACAATATCAGCCAGTGTGGTGTAGTGGTTAAGAGCGAGGGACTGGGACTCAGGCAATCTGGGTTCTAGTCCCCGCTCGGCCATGGAGCCAACTGGGTGACTTTGGGCCAGTCACAGACTCTCAGCCCAACCCACCTCACAGGGTTGTTGTTGTTGTGGGGATAAGATGGAGGAGGAGATGTAAGCTGCCTTGAGTCCTTTGTAGGAAAAAGGCAGGATATAAATCGGAAAATAAATAAATATCTCGCCTGTAGCTATTGAGCTATGGAGGCCATCACAAAAGGGTAAAAAAGTAGGGAGTCTGTCTCCACTCCCTTGTAAACTGAAAACTGGAACACAGATGGGAAATGTTGCACATCATTTTCTGAAAGAATAGCCCTGCTTCTTGTCACACACAAGCTGGAATGAACCTGAGCAAGCTTCAAGCTCAAGCCGCCAGTTTCAAAACAAGCCCACTTCAAACTGCCTTTTAAAGTCATCATCATTTGTTATAAACCATAATCTCTGGTTTATACACAACATTAAGCCAAGATTCTATGGAAAGTCAGCTAAGGACCACAGAAGTCCTCCATGCAGGAGGAGAAAAGTCTGGTTTGCTTAGATTTATCATAGCATATGCACAAAGCACAAAAGCGTGATTTAGTACCTATCATGTGCAAGCCAGACCAAATGAGAGGAGTGGCCTAGGGACTCCTAAGGGAGGACAAGGAAACAGGTTTCTCTTCACCCTCCGTGTGCGCGCGCGTGCGTGAATGTTTCACATATGCAAACTCTTTGGAGCAGACGTGGTCCATAGGAACGTGTCCATCTCAGGAGTGCATACAATCCTGAGAGCATTTGCTACAGAACAGTCTATAAAAACTTTATTTTTTTAAAAAAAATCCTCAAATCGTTTTGCAGGTGTACACATAGAAACCACTTACTTGTTCACAACACCCTTACAGCGTAATACGTTTACGCAGGGGTAACTTCCACCATGTCCACGAGTCTTTCCTCCAGTTTTTTGTAGGAATGCTGCTGCTTTTTTTTAACATACCCAAGATCGCTGCTGCATTTCCCCACCAGTATTCCCAAAGACCTATGGAACGCACTCCCGTCTGCTTGATGGTTCACATCTCCCCTTCATGGCCTGAAAGGAGCCTGTTCCATGCCTTTTTACATAGACTGGAAGTAGTATTTTCCCAACCCTAACCCTAAGCTGTGACTCAACCATTACATTAATTGGCCAGGTTATACCCATGGATTTTGAAAGCTCTATGAAATGCACTGCATTCAGTTTTGTATTTTCCATTTCTCCTTTCTGGCTTGAAAAGAGATTTTTCCAGACCTTTTCCCAACAGAATATAAAAATTTCCCAGACAAATCTGATATTGAGACTAAAGCCTGGTCTTGCCACCCCTTCGCTTCTTCATGAATTTCGGCAGTTGTTTAAACAACACACCATTTACCTTTATAGGACAAATTTCCAGATTCTGCAGATGTGAAAATGCCACTGAAGATGTGGCACTTAAGCTTGAGGGCTGGATTCCCTGGCAAAGCCACGGTCTGCACTGAATCCACTTTCCAGTCAAAGTCAGTGAAGGCCCTCAGAACCACACATGAACAGTTCAAAATATTGATTTTATTAAAAACTTTTCTATCCCATCACCTACAGGACATATCGGGACGGCTTACATACACCTCAACAACTACACTAAGTCAAAGGGCAGGCTGTGGAGATGAACAAATCCATCCATTGTGCTTTCTGTGCCACTAAGGCAATGAAGAAGTACAAGCGGCTAATACCTAGACTCCTAGAGTTGGAAGGGGCCATGAAGGCCATCGAGTCCAGCCCCCTGCTGTTGCAGGACACCAGCATCAAGATCTTCTCCAGTGAGTCCTTCCTTCTCATGAGGTGGCCAAAGTATTTGAGTTTTATCTTCAGGATCTGGCCTTCTAAAGAGCAGTCAGGGTTGATCTCCTCTAGGACTGACCGATTTGATCAGTGCCCCCAGATTGCTCTCACCTTAATAAACTATGGGACAAAGCAGCTGTATTTGTGAAAGATCCTAGACTGAGAACTGATCGCAGCTGCTCAGCCAGGCAAGAAATGCCCTCTGCACATGCTCAAGCACACTCTTGTCTTTATTTCCGCTACCCCACACCACGCCTGCCGCATTCCAGGAAAGTGCTTAAGAGGCCGTAGCAGGGCCCCTGCACACCCTGGCAGAGGAATGGGGACAAAGCCTCACTCGGAGGTCCCGTGAGGGAAGGGGTTCTGGAATTGTTCCTGGGCAGATCCGGCTCAGCACAGAGCCACTGCCTGGGACCCTGGTTCAGTCCCGGCGTTTGGCTTTTCCCAGTCGGGCCGGGAGCAATCCCTGCATCTGCGGACAAGCCTGGGATGCGACCACTGCGCTTTTGCCTGCCCGTCAAGGGCCCCCGGGCTGCTCGCGCGCTCCCCTCTGGGTCAACCTCGCGGGATCCCGTGCACGGAGCAGGCCGAGAGGCAGCGAGAGGAGCGATCCCGCGCACTGGGCGAGCCGCACGGCAGTCCAACGCGTCCGGGCCAGGCCGGCCTCCGGAACTCCCGCGCCTCGCGGGTCTCCCCGAAAACCGCCTCCGGCGCTGAGCTCGCTGCATCCAGCCGGCGCCCCCAGCGGCGGTGCGCGACTACAGCGCCAATCACCCGCGCAAGGAGGGGGCGGCGGGACGGCGCCGGAGGCCGAAGCTCCCGGGCCCGGCAGGCGAGGGTAACCGGCGACCGGCGGCGCGTCTCCGCCTCCCCGCGCGCAGCGGAAGGGCGGGCGGCGCGGAGGCGAGGGCGGCGCGGAGGCGGAGCCGCGATGGAGGCGCCGCCACGTGTCGGGGCCGAGGACGGGGAGGCCCCGGAAGGGCACCTGGCCCGCCGCTTCCAGCAGGGCTTCCTGGCCGGGGCGCGCCTGGCCGAGTTCCCCTGGGAGGTGAGCGCGCGCGGCCGCGGCGGGGGGTGGGGGGGGCGGGCCGGGGAGAGGATTTAGGGGGCTCCCGTTTCGGCGCGTCTCCAGCCGGGGCCCGCCCGGATGGCTTGCACCACGCGCCCCATCATCCTGCGCCAGCGCCGACCTTGCGGGGCTGGTGGAAGTATAACTCGGCGGGGTGAACGGGACATGAATAATTTGCCCCATCGGTTTCAGTAGGGCTGCCCCACGAACGAAAATTGTTTCCAAGTCCTCTTGTTGCGTTTTCCTCCACATGCCGCTTCGAAAAAGTGTGCTCAAGTGTGCGTTTGTAGCAGGAAATGATATAAAAATAGGCGGTATATAAAAGTCAAAATGAATCAAATTAAATGAAAAAAACGTCAAACGTAAAAAGATGAAGAGGGCACCTGCATTACATCCGTAGTTTTTGCGGTTGCTTCCATACATGCCAGTCCGCATCACCTAGCCGTGCTTCGAAGACCCTGACTATTTTAGACAACCCCAGCTCTGTCCTGCTGCTCACCCTGCTGCTTGTGATGGGCCCCAGGGAGGGAAAGACTCTTGCGTTCTGACATTACTTTTTTCAGTCCCTGCTTTCTGCCCTCCTTGGGAACCAGGGGCTGCCTTGCTAATGCCAGTGTGGAGTTGTGTCCAGAGTGCAGAGTGTTGGGCTGGAGCTAGAGAGCCAGGCTGTAGTCCTCGCTCCGCCAGGAGGCTCACGGGCTGCCTCTGAGCTGGGCACAACACTCTCAGCATGTCCTACCTCACAGGGCTGGGTTGTTGTGAGGCAAAAACAGGAGGACTAGGTCAGCGTGCCTGGGTCTCTTTCAAGAGGGGACGCTGGGAAGGCAACAGCTAACCGGCAGACTTCCTTAATTTTTGTACCCCAGATGTAATAGGAGAAGACTCCCTCCACCAGCCCATCGCTTTGGCACACGCCCCAGCCTCAAGATGTTCGTTCTCACTTTTCCTTTGGATGCAGCCTTGTTCCTCAGATCATCTGTCTCCTGAGCCTGCTTCCAGAGGCCAGCGAGCTGCCTCAGGAACCCCGCAGGTGCAGCATGAAGGCCACAGCCCTGCCCGGCTCTTTCTCGTAGGAACAGTAACTCAGCAGCGTGATGGGCTCAAGTTAGCAGGAGGCCAGATGCAGGCTAGACATCAGGAAGAACTTGCTGGCACTTAAAACAGTACGACAACAGAGGTTGTGGGCTATTCCGCACTGGGAGCATTCAAGAGGCAGCTGGGCAGCCCGCTGTCAGGGACCCTTTGGCTTGGACTCAGCGGCTTTACAGGCCCCTCCCAATTCTACTATTCTAGGATAACGTCACAGCACAGCCATCCCCGACCTCCCTCCAGATGTTGCATCGTTAGCTCCAGGCAGATGGTCACCATCCAGAATGATGCAAACTGTCAAAACATCTGGAGGGCGCCAGCTGGCATGTAGCCGCCATGACTGCTGCTTGCATGGATTTACCTTTGCGTGCCACCAGAGGTGACTCCTGGTGTGTGTGCGTGGCAGGTGGGGGGGCCCTGTTCCTTCTTTCCATCTTGACTGGATTTTCAGTGGGAGTGACAATTTGCCAAAAAAGGTGGGGGGGAAGGAAGGAGGGTTGCAGGAGTCAGACTCCGCCTGCAGACTGCCACCAAATTGCATGAATGAGGCTGGGCGCTGGCATAAGCCCTTCCTTGCACTGGGCCTCTACCGTGCCTTGTGACAGCCAGTTCCACAGTTTGCATGTTCTCGGAGAAGAGAGGGAGGGGTGCAACAGCAGCTCCCGTCTCTGTCTTTTCTCAGCCTTCTCCAACCTGGAGATGTCTTCCGATGTGTTGGATCGCAGTGCCCTGGGAAGTGCAAGGCGCGGGATTCCAATACATTCAAGAGCACCAGGTTGGGACAGAGGCACAGGAGCAGCTAAGCTGTCCCCTACACTGGATCCACACTGTGATCCACACTGGACCAGTTTCCTTCCAGCTGCCTTACAGTGGGGGAGTTGAATCTCTCTCAGCTCAAGGGCCAAATCCCCCCCTGGAGGTCCCCTTGCAGCTCATCCTGGTAGGGGTTGGAACAAAAGAGGTGGGATCAAAATACCTGCATATTCCAGACTGCATCCCCTGCTGCCAGTAACAAAAGCCTTATGAGAGGCATCCAGGCCCTTTGCAGTAGGGAAGAACACTGTGCTGGACCTGGGAGGGGGGCAGGCTGATTCCTTAGATGGCTTGGTTTTTATTGGGAATGAAAAGGCAGTTGCCCTGGATGCGCATTTCAAGGTCATGGAGATGCAGACTTTGCATGGGGAGGGTGGCCCTGGGAAATGGCCTCCAGACATCCAGATGGGGAAGAGAAGGGGCTTATCTCAAGGCTGCCCCCTCCAAGTGTTCTGAGAATAGGCAGATTTAACAACTGCTGAGAGCAGAACAAAGCTGGGAGAACAAGTGGTTCACCTCTGGGTCACACCTGTTTTGGCCCAGAATCTGGTGAAGGAGAATGGGACTCTCCCTCCATTCCGCCTTCCGAGACAGCAGCTCTTCAGTTATGCAAAAATAATGTTTTCACCCCGGCTTACATTAATATCCCAGCATTATCCTAAGGTAACTCGGGCATGACCTTTCCTGGCAACTCTCCCAGGGCTAGCACATTTTGCAAGATACACTGCCTAATCCTCTTCTACAGTAGAGGCTTAAAATGGAAAAGCTATCCTTAATCCGTAATTAGGCCATCTACCCAAGGGCTCAATTAACCCAGCGGTGAACTTGAGGTAGTTTTGCTGGAGATGGACTGAACAGAAAGTTTGGCAAATTCAGCAAAGGCTAAGCAAGTTGTCAGCAAAAATGCTGTTTCCCCCATTAGAGCATCCTGCTCACGGGGAGGGAGACCGGCAGAGAGTGGCAGGTTTGCACATTTGATGGAGCTACAGATGTGCTGGCGCAGGACCCGCTGCCCCACCATTCTTGCTTTTCTGACATACATACCCCAGAAGCTTTTGGGTCTTGTAATCTCTTGCAAGTATTTACCCAACATAAATTTATTGGCCTCCCCTATTGGTGGTCTTCTCTGCTAAACTACCGTTGTAATAGAGAAACAAACCATACACTAATATGTATTTGCATGCAGAGTTAGAATCAATTAGATGTTGACCAAGGCATTCCAACAGAAGCCTTTGTGCTGATGTGCTGTGACTTTTCCCAGCAGCAGCTGCTTTAGGTAAGACATGCCCTCCCCCCGTGGGGGGTGGCAGCTGCTGACACAGCAATAGTACATGCTCAGTTATGATGCAACATTGTGAGGAACAAACGGTAAACCTGTGGAAGAGAAGCGGACGTTGTCCTCTTTTGAATGAGGTCTGCCCCAAACCATCTGACGAGAGAACAAAATGAATGTATTACCATATATCATAGCTGGAAATTTCAAGAAAGTGCTATTACATCATTAAGAATTCCTGCTCTAAATTTCTGTTTAGAGAAGGATCGTATAAGAGCCAAAACAGAAACTTTCTTTGACTGCTCTGATTTGCTCAGAAAAGTTACTAAGCAAGATACTTTACTACTGCTCCTCAAACTAAATGTATACTGCTTTTAAAATGTTTGTCACAGTAAAGTATTTTGTATGGTGTCTGTGCTCTTGCATCCTGGAAGGCAGAAACTACTGAAGATGTTAAAATAAAACATGGAAAGACACCCTTAACATTAGAGTCTTCTATTTAAATAAAAGCAGGCCTTTTATAAATGTTCAGTTCCTTGGTGATATTTTGCTCCTGGAATAAGGCCTCAGATGTTTTACTTGATCCAGGATCAAACTAAATACAAAAATCCCCTATTGTAATAACCCTTGACCAGGACAAATCTGACAAATTTTGTATGGAAAAACTGTATGAAGAACACATGGATGAAAAATCAGGTCAGAAATTCTCATGGTATATTGCAGTGGAATTGGAAACCTACATTAGCTGTGGGTTCTTTTTCTCTGCCCAGAACATCCTCTCCAAAAGGATGGAGAAAATAGAATCGGCCTTCACAGAATTTTAGGCACGCCATTGATAATATGCTGCATCGTCAAGACAAAGAAGAAAATGGCTGACTAGGGCAGCCGTAAAAGTCACATTGCTTTTAGGCGAGGGAGTGCTTCTTCTTGATGTGATGCTCAAGGCATGTACAGAATTTGCTGTTACCCTTCCAGCTGTGTTTTGCAGATTACCAGGTGTCTTTTGTGCCACCATTTCTCACCAATAGAATTGAAGTCTGAACATGGGGCACTTACACAGTGGGTTTCTCGGACATCTCTATTGCCCACAGGCCAAAGCAATCCCCATCCCCTGAATTGGCGGTTCCCCTTGCCATTGATTATTTATGTGACCTGTTTTCTAGGATCTTGAAGAGTTTTTAAAGAATTCAAAGGATTCTTCAGCCCTGCTAACTATTTTGCAGAAGGTAAATATCTCAATCACTCTGAGCTACTTCATTCTCAATCTAGAACCCAGATTCTGTGAAGGAACCAAAGCCATAATTCTACTGAGGGAGGATTGGTGCCCTGTTGCAGCGTCCTTTCTGGGTTTCCCAGCTAAAGAGGTTTCTCTCAGATTTTTTTGCTCCTCTTTACTGGTGTAGACAAACCACATCTTCTTCTCATTTTAGCAAATTCTGTTAACTGGCTTTCAGGCCTGACAGCTTGTTTCATCCTTAAATTCTGCAAGATAAACTGCCACTTTTCTAGCATCTTTTTAACTTGCTGTTGCAAACATAGCACATACTGCTTTCCCTGTAACTTAGTTTGGTTTAGGATTTGCTTATCTTAAAAAAAAAATCTAATGGTTCTCTTGGTTTCTAGTAAGTATGCCATTGTTCCATGAGGTTGACATCTGGTCTTGTTTTGATGGTTTCAGACTGTTCTTCACTCACTGTCCTTGAAGTATCCACCTTCAGTCAAGTACCGAAGATGCTTCTTATCTGAGCTCATTAAAAAGGTGATATTGGGTTTACCCAGATGATGTCTGAGAGTTCCAGCATCCATGTTCTAGTTACCTCCAGATCAGACTACTGCAGTGTGCTCTTCGTGGGACCGCCCTTGAGAACAGTGTGGAACAGTTGCTTGATGACTGGTATAAAGCTGTCAGTCAGACTAAAGCATGCAGATTTTATACTAGTTTCAGTTTTCCACTAGTTTCTGGGCTCCATTTAAGGTGCTGGTTTGAGGCTGTCAAACCCCAACAACCTGGGAACACCCCCAGGAACTGCCACCAAACACTTTCTCTTCGTTTACGGCCGTGCCTCAGGTCCGTCTCCTAGCCAAAGTGGGGCAGCCTTAGCCATCTTCACTCGCTGAAAGAGGAACTGCTGTGACTGTTCTGATCCAGCAAGCTTTTCTGGAACGCCATTCTTGCTGTTCCATTATTAGTATTAATATTGCATTCTCTGCTGTATAGTGAAAAATTGGACATCCTTGCCAATCTGCTATATAACATTCTATAATTACTGCTAAACCAGCTTCTGGCTGCCCTGCTTTCACAGGCACCGTGCAAAATGCAGTAGTGCTTTATTGTTTGTTTGTTTGTTTGTTTGTTTAATTTCTAACCCACCCCATTGCCTATATGGCTCCCTGGGTGGGTTACAGCAACAAAATACAAAATAAACTATAAAATAGAATAACATACAGATTAAAATAAAATATAAAACAACAATTACAAATAAAAAACATTAAAACCAACATAAGATGCTCAACACTAATAACATACCCTTACTTAAAATGCTACTTAAAACAAGTTAACAATTAAAATACCGTCAAAAAGTTTTTTCCTGTCACCTAAAAGAATGTAAAGGCAGTGCCAAGCAGAACTCTCTGGGGAGCTCATTCCAGAGTCGGGGTGCCTCTGTAGAAAAGGCCCTTCATGTTACCACCCCCCTTATTTCTTGAGGGGGGTTCCCTCAGAAGGGCCTCAGATGCAGATCTAAGGTGTGGGGTAGGCTTACATGGGAAGAGGTGCGCCTTTAGATACCCTGGCCCCAAGCCATTTAGGGCTTTAAACACCGGTGTTAACCCCTTGAATGGGGAGCCAGTGGAGATGGTCAAGGACTGGCATTTCATGGGCATCTCTGCCAGCCCTCGTTAACAATTTGGCTGCCCTGTTCTGGACCAATTGACATTTCTGGACTGTCACATAGCAGTAATCCAGACAAGAGGCCACCAGTGCATGGATAGCTGTTGCCAGGCCCTGTCTGTCCACATATGGTTGCAGCTGGTGTATCAGCTTAAGCTGACAGAAGGCGCTCCTAGCCACCAAATCCACCTGGTGCTGCAGGGACAATTCAGGGTTCAGGAGCACCCCGAAACTGAACCCTGCCCTTTAGGGGGAGTGCAACCCCACCCAGGACAGGCAAGGACACCCATCTGAACAGTCGCACTCCCCACCAACAGTATCTCTGTCTTAGCTGGACTAAATTTATTTATTTATTTTTCTATTTATATCCTGCCTTTTCCTACAAAGGGCTCAAGGCAGCTTACATCATTCTCCTCCTCCATCTTATCCCCACAACAGCAACCCTGTGAGGTAGGTTGGGCTGAGAGTCTGTGACTGGCCCAAAGTCACCCAGTTGGCTCCATGGCCGAGTGGGGACTCGAACCCAGATCGCCTGAGTCCCAGTCCCAGCTCTTCACCACTGCACCACACTGGCTCTCAGGTTAGTAGCCCTCATTCAGTCCGTTATGGAGGCTCGGCCTTGATTCAGAACATTCACTGCCACACCTGCGTCTGAGGAGAAAAGAAAGGTAGAGCTGAGTGTCATCGGCATACAGATGACAACTCGCCCCACACCTTCTGCTGACCTCACCCAGTGGCTTCATGTGGATGTTTAGAAGCCTGGAGGCTAAAAACAGAGCCCTGCAGAACTCATCCCCATGGTCCAAACTGGCCTTTTTTGGATGGATCTGACTTGGTTTCCTAATTCCACAGCTGGCTACAGACCTCTGTTAGCCATCTGTGTGGTGTTCAGCAATCAGAAATTCACCCCACCTTTTTCTCTTTCCATACAGCACGAGTCCACAGCAGCTGAACCTCTCAACCAGCTTTACGAAGCACTCGGAGATGTCTTAAATACTGAAGAAACAACACATTGTTATAAAAGCTATTTATTGGTAATGATGATGATAATGATGTATCAAATGTGAACTACATACTCACCTTTTGTGTTCCAGAGTATACACCCATCTTCCCTGATTCAGAGGCATCTGTTAGAACTCATACCCCCATAGTCCTCTATGTGTTTATTTGGAAAGAATTGCTGCTTGATACGGTCTTGTACTCTTCTACTTGGCAATTATCCTTTCTGAAAGCAATAGGGCTTTCCCCAGAAATGCAGTGCAGAAATCTTAGTTTTCCTTGATTTTCCTGTGATGAGAGCTGAGAACAAAACTGCAAGAAAGACTTAAAATAGCTTTTCCCAGCCTTGTGCTTCCCAGTTGTTTGGTACTTCAACTCCCATGAGCCCCAGCTATTACCATGGCCAGTGGTCAGGAATATGATAGGCTACAGTCCCAAATAACTGGAGGCCCCTTCAAAAGACAAGGTGCCAGAAAAGGCTTCCAAGGCAGCTTAAATATAATCAGAGAAACAAGATATTCCCTGCTCACATCTAACAATTGAAAGAGACACAGCACACAAGGAAAAAGGAATGAGGAGGGCAGAGGAATAAATCTTTCAGCAGGGCTGGTGGGGGATGGCCCTGCTTCCCTGTCTCATACCTTGCAGTACAGCCTGCAGGAGTGGCTATATATAAACATGTCCCAAATTGGATGGAACTGGACATTCCTTGCAGAACTTTTGTTTCCAGAGAAGGTAATGAGAGGGTTTGCTGTAAGAGAAGCAAGTGCTGATAAGATAGCCTGCAACAGATGACCTTGAAAAGAATGGAGTCCCTGACTGAAAAAGGTATCAGCCTTGCCCCAATTTAGGGCATTATGTCTTCAGAGCATTCCGAGATACTTGGTTTCACATTTTGCTTCTGCACTGCTTCAAACCTGGCCAAGAGGCTGAAAGACACATTTCAAAATGAGTAAACCAAAAGGAACAGTCAAAACACCAATGCAATGGAGCAACGTCCCAAAGCTGCTTCAGTCTGCTTCTGACTGAAACTGCAAGAAAAGCCACATTGGTTTTTACTCGTTTCTCTACATCTGGGGTGAAAAAAAGATTCAAACTGGATTTCTAGCCAGTGTGGTCCTTTTTTCAAGCATGGTAAGCCAGTTTCTGGAAAGCTGCCTTGGCATTCCACTTACTAAGTCATTTTTAAAGGGCCATGTGTCAGTTCCTGAAGCCATTCCTCCCTGAGCAATCCTCTGGGCAAAAGGGTTCCCTTGTGGTGAAAGTGGTAGAGATGAATTATTTTGCCTGCCCTTGCATTTCCCAGTTGGTTCAATTCTTTGGTTGTAGCAGAGGGAGGAAGAGGACTTGCCGGAAGAGGGCTGACGAATATTGATGTGCGGTGGGAAATACTTGCAGCTGGGCAAGCTTTTCCTTGGGCTGACAAAGGTATTACCGCTTCTGTGGCTGCTGGGGCCTCCCGACAAGCCCTGCACCAGGTGGCATTAACACTGAAAACACGCGAAGTGGCTTGTACTGATGCATTTCTTGCAGCCCTCGGGAGATGCCGTTACCCTCTGCGAGAGCACGGCCATCATTTCCAGAGGAACCACGGGCCTCGTCACGTGGGATGCTGGTCTCTACCTGGCTGAATGGGCCCTGGAGAATCCTGTCATTTTCAGAAACAGGTGACCATTCCTCATTGCCTTTGTTCTCTGTTTTGGGTAAAGTGGAGAGCCAGCTATTCAACAGCAGATGGATAAACCAAATAAAAGAGATCACAGAGTTTCAAACAACAATCCTTAGAATTACTTTGAAGAAAAGAGTTAATAGGCAAATGTTACAAGTCTAGATAGATACACCCTAAATACTACATGAGCAGTAGCTTCCTAAAACAGCTAAGGTTTCTAGATACATTAACAACTGTCATAGGTTTAGCATTTTCCCAGTTCTAGAAGCTCTAACGTTTTCTTTCTTCTAAGACTGAGCTCTCTGTTTCTGCCTTAAGCATTTCTATCTTTAACCTAGTAATTTCCCCTCCCCAGCTCCAGCCGATCAGAAGCGTAGTTTCTTGTTCCCATTTGCCCTACATTTCTTTTCCTAAATTCTTCCCCTGCCCTTCCATTAAGATTTCTACAAACCACTTTTTTTCAACGTCTCCTACAACGTAGCATTTGACCTTTGTGTGTGCGCACACACACACCCACATAAGATTTAACCCCACAGTATTTTTTAAAACCCCTACAAAACAGAAGACCATTCAGAGCGTGCAAAAGATTCCAAGTTCAGTCCGCTGCTCCTCCAGTTAAATTGTTGTTGTTGCTAGTCACAAAGTCACATCCGACCCATCAAGACCCCATGGACAACATTCCTCCAGGCCTCCTGTCCTCCACCATCCCCCGGAGTCCACTCAAGCTCACGCCAACTGCTTCAGTGACTCCATCCAGCCACCTCATTCTCTGCCGTCCCCTTCCTCTTTTGTCCTCAGTTGTTCCCAGCATTAGGCTCTTCTCCAGAGAGTCCTTCTCATTAGGTGGCCAAAGTATTTGAGTTTCATCTTCAGGATCTGGCCTTCTAAAGAGCAGTCAGGGTTGATCTCCTCTAGGACTGATTGGTTTGATCGCCTTGCAGTCCAGTTCAATAGACCTTTCCTATTCCACCGCCCAGAGATCCCTGCAAAAGACTCTTGGAGAGCAATTCTGTGTCTAGAGAAGCCACAGTGAGCTAGACAGGCCATGAGTAAAGTCTTACGTTCCAACGTAAGCTGGATTGCTGCTTGAATCCAGGGGCCATAGAAGCAGATGTAAGCCAGAACAAAAGAGCAAGCAGCAGATGTGGGCGTGAACTGGCCACAGTTCTGCACTTACCTTTCTTCTGTTTCCAATTTTCTTTAGAAGTGTGTTGGAATTGGGAAGTGGGATGGGACTGACGGGAATCACCATTTGCAAAGCCTGCCATCCCAGGGCGTATATATTCAGCGATCACCACCAGTGTGTCCTTCAGCAGCTGTCGGAGAACATCCATTTGAACGGCTTCTTTGTGGAGTCCGAGTTTTTCCAGCAAGCACCAACAAGTGCCGAAACCCGGAAGGCAAAGCACACTGGACCACGGGGCCCGGGCATTGTCGTAGCCGAGCTTGATTGGCACCTGGTTACAAAGGAACAGCTTGCCAAACTGTGGGCTGAAGTGGTCATTGCTGCAGGTATGCCGCTCTGTTCTGAGCAGCGCAGAGGAATGCTTGATTCCCCCCTTGGTGGGGAGCCCCATCCCCGAAACAAGGCCGTGATTCTAGAACCCAGAGAAGAGCACTCTTCTGTTTATTTCTGACCCATTGTCAAATACATCATGATTCCTGGGTCTCTTGGAATCCTGCACTGGGCAGGGCTTGGCCTCCAAGTCCTGCCCCCTGGAGCTTGTGGTCCTCCAGGTATGTCGGCCTACAGCTCCCGTAATCTGTCATAATCTGGCTACTGCTGATAGGAGCGGTTTGCCAATGCCGGCCACAGGTTACCCAACCCTGCCCCAGAGGAAACCAAGTGCAAGGCAGCTGTGATTAAAGAGAACAGCAGGCATCCCTCTGAGCACCATTATAACAACTGAGGTGCGGAGGGATCGCAGCTGTTACCTGTTGCAGGGGGAGGTGGGGAGGGGACTCAGCAGTGCTGAGCATGCTCATGTCTCCCTCTGGATTCTCCCCCCACCCCCTTGTCTGCAGCCCTGTTGGCCCTTTCAGCCGAGTTTACGGTTTTTTGGGTTTGTGAAGATTTTGGTTTAGCACAGTGTCTTCCACCACGGCTGAAGCCATTTCAAGCCACCTGGCAATGGCACAACGTTTTATATTTTTCATTCATTAATGCCGTAGTTGTTTTCCCCTTTTTCCCTCGAATGCCCCGTTCCAAACCAGATGTGGTGTATGACCCAGAGCTGACACGGTCTCTTATCAGTGTGCTGCAAAAGCTCTCCAGTGACAACAGTGGCAGACAAGCCCCGGACGTCTACATTGCCATCACCATTCGAAATCCGGAAACCTATTGCTGCTTTCAGAAGGAACTTGGTAGGTCTTGTTGCCTCTCTGTGCACCGTGGTTCCGTCCTCTGGTGAGGGATGCAATGGAAAGAATCCACATTGCTGGACTGTGCCCAGATTAATCATTCTGCTTAGTAGGCCAAAGTCTCTGCCTGTGGACTCACTGGTGTCTTTCAGGTGAAGCATGAGCCTTCTGTCTACATGGTCCATCTCTTTCTTTCTTCATGCACCAAGGCAAAAGACTTCCTGAGTCAATTAAACCATAGTTTCCCATTACACCCAACTGAGAAACTATGTTTTAGCAGGGTGAGAAAAAACCAGGATCTTAAACCACATTCAGACCATGGGTCCAGGTCTGGTTTGTTTGTTCTGATCCTGATAAGCACAGATTTCCGATCCAGATATGAGAAGCTGATTAATCCAGAAAGCCTCACATTGCTGTGCACCCAAAAAGGTGGCAGGAAATGCAGGAACAGGGCTCAGACGTGTTTCCTCTGTATTAATTTTGCGCAAGTCACCTTTTCTCACTCCTCGCCCTCAACACGAGAATAATCAGCTATCCCACAGCACTGTTTGGAGGGTGAAGTACAATCAACACAGTGCTGCAATGAAAAAATAAATGATTTCAAAGAAGTGGCCTGAAATACAAGAAAGGGCTGCAAACGTTAAGGGCCCTGGCAGCCGCAGTAGACCAAGTGTGCAATCCGGCAACTGCCAGGGCTGCTGTGCTGGTCCTTGGCCAGCAGAGGGGGCCCTGAAGCGGCGTCGGATCTCGACACCAGCCTTCTACGTGCCCTTGCTACACTGCGCCCGGGCCGTGTATAGACACGTAGCTCCCCTGCCTGCACACTGATGTGGTTCAAGTCCAGGGACTGCTGGGTCACATGTTCTGCTAGTGAAGTCTAAATTCGTCCCCGTGGGACGAGTTCAGAGCACAGGGTGGAGGTGCTCAAGGAGAGCATGACATCTAGGAGAGGAGAGCCATGTCTTCATTCTCTCCCCTGGTGACCAACGAACACAAGATCTGAATCGGGCATCAGTAAGTTGCATAGCGGGAAAAGCTTCTGCAGTGGAACAGTTCAGCCGCATCACAGCCGTCTTATTTACTAGCCTGGTCCCAAAAGGTGACCAGAAATTGCCTGGCGGCAAATGCATGAAACTCCATGGACCAGCCTGCGAGGAGGACCAAGCACTCTGTCCTCCGGGCCGAACACGGAAACGCTGTGCTCTGCCTCTTTTCTGCCAGCCCCCCAGTTACCCACGAGTCAGCCACTCTGGTGGCCTTATTTGCAAGGCGGGTGCATCCAGCTTCCTCTGGGGCCATTTCACTGATGCGCGTGACCTCCGTGCACAGAAGCACTGCAGGAAAGCAAGGCTGGGAGGCCTCTGTGCACGTGGAGTGCATCCAAGTTGCTTCCTTCTGCACTGTTTTTCTGAAGGGCAAGTGCACATTGCTAAAACACCACGTACAGTGGCACCTTGGCTCACGAACTTAATCTGCTCCAGGACTCTGGCCCTGACCCAGATTGGTCGTGAGCCAAGTTAAATTTCCCTATAAGGTTCAATGTTAATCTGTTCTGTAACTATTTTTTTTAATTAGAAAAATGTGAAGCAAAGTGACGAACAAAGATCACAGCCATCTCTCCCCCCCCACAACACAACTGCAATTGTGCCCGTCATCCCTGCACACACCCACCATCCCAGTGCGCTGGGGGGGAAGATGAGCATGATTGCGGGCGCGCTGGGGGGGGAGACGGGCGCAATCATGCTGGGGGAGAGGTGGCCAAGATCGTGGTTGCGCTCATGCAGGAAAGACCGGCATGATCACAGCCATCTCCCCACTTGGGTGGTGGGGGGGGGGGGGGGGAGATGGCCGTGATCACAGTTGCAACCCAATGCGGAGTTCACGACCTGAGTCAAAATTTTTATTAAATGTTTGTTCGTGACATGATTTGGTCGTGAACTGAGGCGTTCATGAGCCGAGGTACCACTGTAAAAGGAAGCTAGAAAGCATGTGTGATCCCCTCTCAACTGCCTTTTCTAACCAACAAGTAGCGAAGAAAGGAAAGACATATGTAAGACACCTGACTCTGACGAGGCACTCTGTGCAGAAACTGGACATTAGAAGTAATAGGAGCCTGTAAGTACAAGTAAACACGCTGGGTCTATTTTGCTGAACGAGGTACATTTATTGTTGCAACAGTGTAAAGGATCCATTCATTGACTTCATTCAGTGTCCAGAGTGGCTGCTTGAGAAATGGATATAGAGGGACCAGTCAGCTCCAAGAGGAAACACATTTTCCACAAGGGAAGATTGTATCCAAAGAATCTGTGCAACGTTTATTGGTGGAACTTCTTGCAGCTTGGCTTGTGAACCCAATACACGACTGGGCTTGAGGAGGCCCTGGGGAAGCCACGTGTGCCTTGCATGTGTGGCATTTTTTAATTTCAAAGACCAGATCCTTCTCACAGCTAATCCTAGCAGTTAAGTTATGAGAGATAACTAATTAGAAGTAACTAATAGCTCCTGGAAAGAACTCCACTTGCATAGTCTTTTCGCTCAGAATGCTACTTTGGGCCAGACACCCAGCCCAGGTATCTCAAAGGCACCATTTGCCAGTGAAACAATTGGGATTCCTAATGCATCGGTTCCATTCAGTAAATGAGACCAGATAATTAGAATCTCTAAAATCTGCTGACGAAGTGGGACAAGGATTATTGCAGAAACATCCCAGGGTGACACTTCTCTTCCCATTTCCCATTCCAGAAAAAGTTGGAATCAGATGGCAACTTGTTCCCAGCCCTCAGAAGAACCTTTTTCCTTATGACCGCCGTGCCACAATAAACATTTTAAGACTGCTGCTTTAAGTTTTCTCCCCAAAACCCTCATCTCATAATTGGAACCACTTCAACCAGTCAAGCACCTGCTGTTGCAACCAATAGAGGCAAGCTGAAGTAAAACTCTGGAAGCAAAGGTACGGCTTCACAAACTCTGCCTCCAGAATACTTTGCTGAACTGTACCGTGCGCTGCTTACCGGCATTATCTTTACCAAGTGAACTGTGCAGGAATAATTTCAAAAGAGTTGTATTTGTGCTGTGTTCTTTAATTATGTGTTTGTCCTATTTGTCGTGTCAGAAATGCACTACAAGTAGGGAATCCTGGGAGGTGGTGGTGGCCTCATCAGTGAGGGTGTTCAAGGAAAGACTGGACAACCACGTGTTGGGGATCACATGAGTGAAGCCGGCTGGACCAGACTTGATGACCCAGGAAGTCCCTTCTGACTCGTGCTGTTTCTATGTTTCTAACTGGGCATATTTAAGCCTGACAACGACTGGGGGCAGATAGGATAGCAATTTCCAACTACTTGAAAGGCTGCCACACATGGGAGGGCCAGAATCTTTTCTCAGTAAGTCCAGACTGCAGGACACAGAATAATGGGCTTAAGTTACAAAGAGCCAAATTCCAGTTGGACATCAGTGATGGTTAGGGCACTACAACAACGGAACCAATGACCTCTCAGGGAACTGGAGTCCTGGCAGACTCGAGGGCCTTACAGGCCCCTTCCAGCTCTACAATTCTGTGATTCTATGAATGCTAAATGTTTAGTCCAAAAGATCGAGCAGATGCCAACCTGGGGAAAGCCGTCTCATATAGTTCATGTGAATGCTCTGGAAGTGAGCCATGGTCGCTTCTGTGTACAAAAATCAGCAGGAGAGAGGAGAAGAGATGCCTCCTGCCTCCAAACTCGGAGGCTGACAATTATGCAGTGGCCGGTGCAGGGGGGAGGGGGGTCATCTTCATCCTCCCCCCTCCTGCTGTGCGTCCTCCCTGGATGGGGTGTTTGGTCATCTCGCAGGGCAGCTGTGGAGGCGGAGGAAGAGCTTGCTGAGGACACGAGGCACGGCAGCCTGAGCCCCGCGGTCTCCTCCACGCCTGCCCGCTGCACGCCTCCCTCGCCACGGCTGAATTTCCCGACCTCAAGGAACTGGCCGTGCTGCGCGAAGCGGGGGGGGGGGGGAGGCCAGAGTGCAGCTTTGTTCCAGCCCAAACTCTGTTTTTTCTATCCCTCCTTTCCATCAAAAAGATAGCACTGAGGGCAGTGTAATAGAAAATCCAGATTAACAGAATCTTAATTAAAAAAAATTAAGCCTCAGCGTGCCCGTAGTTTTAAGGCACAACCATATGCACATACTGGGGCCAAAGAAACGCTCCCAAACTCCCACCTTGGTCGAGGTCCAAAATATCTGGAGGATGCCAGGCTGGACAAGGTTGGTTAACTACAGGTCACCATTTAATGTTAAAACATCCATTCATCTCTGTGACCACTGTTCTGGGGGTGCAGGGAGGACTGTTCCCTGCCCCTCTGGGGCACCAGTGAAGCTCACAATCAACAGGAACAGCATCACTGCCTACTCTTGCAAGTACATGACCCTCCAGTCGAAAGTAAAAGTCTCATTATCCTTGACAATTAGCCATGGTAGCTGCAGCTGATGGGATCCAATGATACCCACTGGACCTCAGGTTCTTGCCAGGCAAGCCATCCTGAATTCCACAATCAGAAAAGGAAGCAGCTGCACTGATTTCTAAAACAGGCTGGCTCTTGCCAGAATATGACTGTTGAGAAAGGCTCTCTCTGTCTCTGAACGAGCATCGGGCAGATTTTTTTGGTCACCACCGAAAACCATTTAAAAAAGAATTCCACATGCTATGAAGTTTGGGAATGCACGAATCATGAGTTAAGTTCTACATTTATCCACTAAATCACTGCTAAACAGAGGAAATATTGCCTGTTCCCAGCTTTCATCCCACTGAAGCTGCTTAGCTGTACGAAGATTTCTTCGGAAAAAATTGAGCTTGCTTTTTTCAGTAGGAAATTCCCAGAAAAGCATCTGAAAATTCAGAAGGAAAAGGGTGCACAGGAGAGAAACAAATTAACACAACATTTGCGGGAATGGAAATTTTCTATTTCTTGTAGCAGAATCATTTAAAGATGTAGTGAACATTCACATAATTTATACAAGCCAGCATTCCACAGAATTTGGATTGCCAGGGTGGATCAGGCTTTATTTTTTAAGCAGTCAGTTTTTCCGGAGCCTAGTACGTGTCCGTATCACTTTGTAAATGAGTGACAACCAAAAGCACTTCTGGAGAAGTTCCTGGGGCCGCATCCCAGTGGTGGGTGGAACTGCAGCAGGGCCAGCTTGCCAACTTACCAGAGTAATTTAAGCCCACCCTTGAACCTACTTATCCAGAGATCCATCCCACTGAGTGCAACAAAACTTACTCGCAAGTAACTCGGCACACCACTGCAAGTTCGGGGGATATGTTCTAGCTTCACATCATTGATGTTTCCAAGTAATACATGTGTCTGACCTATAAAAGCACCCACATATCCCTCAAAGAATCCATTTAAGAAGTGATCTCAAAAATGTGTTACCTTCAGCTGCTCTGCCAGTTCACTTGAGTCCCTGAATATCAAGCCGTTTACTTCATGCTTCACGAGTTCATGCAAGCTGTGAAAAAACAAGGCAGCAAGGAGAGAGCCAGATGTTAGCAGGATGGGGCAATCGGTGCACTAAGCCCACTGTCCTGGTTCACATGATCACTGAAAGTTAAAACAAGCCACGGTAGCATGTTTAATCCTTTTGCCTAATCAATTTGCCTAATTACCTACCCAGCGATGGCTTGTCATGTTGTGCAAACCTGGGTGCCATGGCTTGTCTGAAGAGGAAACAAGCCTTAAATACTCCATGGGGCACACCAAGGTTTAAACAAGCCATGTTTAAACCTTGTTGATCATGTGAAGCGATGGCTTGTCCACTTCACTTATGGCCATTCTCAACTGTGTGTGTCTGTGTGTGTGCTTATAAGACCGTGTCTGGTTTCCCATGACATGGCAAACCACCCTGTGCTTTTTCCACAGCCCATTGCTATTTCCCCCCCCTGAACTCACCAGCCAGGAAATCACGTGGTAACCCAGGCAGTATGTTTTCCATACTGGTTATCAACTGCCAGGGCCCAAGAGTGGGCTAGCGTTGCTGGCACTCCTGTGCTACTTGCGGGCTCCCTGTTGGGGCACTTGGCAGGCCACTGTCAGAACAGAATCCTGGACCAGATAAAACTTTGGTCTGATCCAGAATGGCTCTTATGCTCTTATTTTCTTAATGCAAATCACCTCAGAAGCCTGCCCTTACATGAAGCAGTAAGTCGGCAGCTGAATGTGCCTCTAATTTAAATAGTCCAGGGCCCAGTTTTGCTCCCTGGAAGCCTCCTCCTTCAAGCCACATACACACACATGCCCTCATGGCTGCTGAAAAAATACATGTATGGCTAAGACAGAAAGCCACTTCTGACCCTTGTGGCACCCTGGACACGCAGACAGACACGATTCTCCCCACCACACTTGTCTCAGAATGAGATTCCAGGGCAGGCAAGGGCTGCATGCAGCCCACGGGTCTTTGGTTTTCCATCCCGGTAGAACCTTTACCTTGTGGTCACTTGCTCCAGCCAGAAGGCCTACGTAACTTTCAGATCAAATCTCAGAGAGCTTCATGAAGAATAAAGACCCAGCCCAGTTCAAAGCCCTCTCTGGTCCAGCATCCTGCTTCCCGAGCATCACCCAAATCCTTCCAGATACACCCCCCCCCCCCACACACACACACACTGGGGGCCCCAAAGCAACAAGCACCCCATCTCTGCACACAGACCTTTCGCTCAGGGAGAACCACAGGCAGATCTACTCTCCCTCCACTGGCTTAATCCTCTTCTAGAGCCAACTAGGCTGTGCACGCGGAAGCTGTCTAGACAAGCCGAAACGCGAACGTGCCGCACTCTTACCACCGGAAGTGCACCGCACACACAGGCAAGTAGCAGCCAAACATGTCCACCACCTTCATGGGCAGATCCAAGCCACTGGAGGATTTGTGGAGACAAACCCCTAAATCTGCTGACCCTGTAGGAGAGAGTATGCCCAGAATTTATTTTACAGAGATGCTTCCGCTTCTTTGGGTGCCAGTCAGCAAAAAAAAAAAATTCCACAAATTCCCGGCTTATCAGTTCAAGGCTGTTGAGGTTAAATCAAGAGGTGCTGTGATTTTACAATGACACCAACGCAGCCGGAGTTCGCGCTGGATAATGCAATGGGGGCAAATGCATGGCAGGAACAGTAAAGAAGCTGCGACAGAGCCCCCGCTTAGGTTATTTAGACCATTTCTTAAACACTGCCAAGGCCTGGCCATACACTAGTCCTACTTAACACCCAGGAGCCTACCAGGAACCCGGCGGCTGTATCCCATTTTCCGCAGCCGCTCCTTCCTTGCTGGCAGGCGGAGGGCAGCAGAGGCAAGGTGAGAACTCCGTTCCTCTTCTGCTTCAAGCAGGCAGATAGTTGGCTGAGCAAAGGCCGCTCCTTCCACAGAGCAGACCTTGCAGCCGCGTCCCCGTCCCCCCCAGCACTTCAGTACGTGGATGATCCCATCCCACTGAAGCAGAGACCTTCTCCAAGAAGTTCCTTACCAAGCAGAAGTGGGTAGTCTTCTGCTTCCAGCCAGGGCGTGCACATCTGGACATGCTTGAAATGCAGTGCGGCCATCTGTTCCTGGTAATACTCCTTCAGCGGCCCTTTGCCTTTCAGGGACAAAGAGGCATGCATTGGGCCACTGCCAGCCAAAAGGGGATGGGCCTGAGCCTTGGCGTTACACAAGCGGCCAGCCCAAAAGGCTCGAACAGGGCGCTTCCAGTGTGCACACGCAACGCCAGAGGAAGCTCAGGCTTCCTTGCTGCTTCAGTGCAAAGGGCAAAAGGAGGGAAAAGGCAGGCAGATCAGGAACGGAATGATCAAAAGTTGCTACCTGTTACCACACACACTAGAGGAGGAAGCTTCGCCTCTTCAGTGCAATCGCGTTCATATTCTGTGAAACACGAAGAGGGAAGTCACAATTTTTCCCACAGCCATTATTTAGGGCAGTCAGCCATTCATTTAAGAGAGTTCAGGATTTCAAAGCATCAGGAATTTCTTACAGAAAACCTGAGGTAGAAAGGAATGACATGCTCGATGACATGGAACAGCCTGTTCAGCATCTACCTGGAAGCACTGGAAGGGGTCATCTGGAGGTTCGGGCTGAAAGTGTCACAGGTACGCTTTACCTCTCATTTACCTCTGATCCAGGTGAGGCAGCTGTGCAGAGTGATGGACTGGATGAGGGCTGATAAACTGAAGCTTAATCCAGATAAGACAGAAGTGCTACTGGTAGGGAGGATGCTTATCCAGGGGGTGCCACCTGCTCTGCCCCCAACAGAGCGGCACTCCACCTAAGGGGCAGAGCCTGGGGGTGCTCCTGGACTCAGAATTGTCCCTGGGATCTCAGGGGGCACCTGCAGCCAGGAGCACCTTCTATCCACTTCAGCTGATTCACCAACTGCATCCCTATCTGGTCAGGCAGAACCTAGCAATGGTAATTCACACGCTGGTAACCTCATGTTTAGACTACTGCAATGCACTGTCTGTGGGGTTGCCCTAGAAAACGGTCTGGAAACTTCCGTTGGTACAGAACAGGGCTGCCAGTCCACTGACGGGATGGGCAGAAATGAATGTATCACCTGCACTGGTTACCAGCTGAAGTCTGGGGCAACTTTAAGGTGCTTAGGTTAACATATAAATGGCTCAGGGCCTGGATACTCAAAGGTGCGGCTTCTCCCATATACACCTACACAGGCCCTTAGATCATCTAGAGGTCCCTCTCCAGTAGTCACGCCTGAAGGAAGTAAAGAGGGCAGCTACAAGGGGCAATGCCTTCTCAGCTGCAAAACCCCATTTGCGGAATCGGCTTCAGAGGCCCCAGGTTAAAACCTTATTTTCCTGCCTTTTTAATTGTTGATAATCTGGTCTGATATTGGCTTTTAATTATTTGGTACATGTGGAATAGTTATTATATATTGTACTCTATTGCTTTGTTTACTGTTTTTTATGTTGTTGAATTTTATTGTTATTGGGATGTTTTATAGTAGATGTTTTGTTTTAAATGTTTTTAAATTGTTATTTAGTAAAGATTTAAATAATCTGTACACTGTAATGAAAGCACTGAGCTAATCATGTGGCAAAGAAATGCCTCAAACAAACAAACAAACAAAAACATTTTGATCCGTGATGGGCAGGAGCTGGGGGCAGAAACGATTCAACCCCACAGACAGGCGGAGAGAACTGTGCCAGTGACTTGGCAAATGAAAAAGGTCCATCCCCCACCAGGGAGTTTTGTCTTTGGAGCAGCAACTTGCGCAGCTCTGCGGTTCTGCCAGAGACGATGCAACAAGCAGCCCCAGCTCCAGGCAAAAACAGAGGCAACCGCTGCTGGCCAAGTGGTTTCGCCTTTGTAAAGAGGCAGAGGAGGGCGGGCAGGCCTGGATCAAAGGGAGCCTGCTGTCCGTTCTGCTCATGGGCATTCGTGGGGGGGGGGGGGCTATGAAAGCGACCGGCTTCGGGTACTTGCCACAACCCTACTCAGTGCAACATTCCCGGGATCAGCCACGCAGCCACGAAGGAAGTAAGGGGGTGGACCACTATCCCCGCTATCTCACTGGTGGGCTGGACCAGGGTGATCCAGCTGTCGACCGCTCTAATCCCTCCCAGCTGTACCACTGAAGAGAAAATCAAGATATGCTCCATAGTGGATTATGGATTGATTAGAATACCCAGATGATGTCCTTCGTAACCTACCTTCTAATGCTTTTAGCAGAATGGAAAAATCTTCATCTTCTAGAAAAAAAAAGTCCAGAGTTTAATATATAAGCTTACTGCTAACTGTGCAGTTTCTTCTAAAGCAAGCAATTATTACAGGCATGTTTGATTGCTACATTAGCAGTAACTTAGACCGAGTGATGCAGTTGAGACCGTCCCTGTCTCTTGTAGAACCAAAGGATTCAGAGCTACCAGAGGGGACAGGCAGGCAGGAAAGCCATTTCTTCCCTATATTCTGTCAAATTAATTCAAATGCAGTGCACCGCGGGTTAGCCTTCGTCCTGTCTAAGCCTGCTAAAATAAAATATGACATTTAGTGCTGCATGTAATTGAACTGCCAGGAAAAAAGTGTGTGCACGTTGCTGGATCCCCTTGGGACTTTTGACACTCGCCACACTTTACTTTCACAGCACTTTACACTGCGGAGAGAGCCCAAGTCATTTTGGCGCCCAAGGAAGAAGATCCAAACAGTCCCTTCGCTGTAGTGGTAAAAACGGACTACTAAATTACTGTTTGTACCCAAAACTCTTCCAGCTCATTCCATCTGGTGGAAATGTAAGCCCAGTTACAAGCCTTATGGATAAGAGAACTCCTCCAAAAAGCAAAAATAGCACTTAATTTTCATGTGCTTCAGGTCACTTACTTCATTCTGTCAACCAAGGTTCAGTTTGGAGGCCAGGAAGCACTTCCTGACAGTTAAGGACCCCGAGGGTGTGGAATGGGCTTCCATGGGAGGTGGCTGAGGTCCCATCGGTGAGGATGTTCAAGGATAAGCTAGACATGCACATGATGGGCATGTCGTGAGTGGAGCCGGTTGGAGCCAGGTGTCAGACTAGATGGCCCCAGAGGCCCCTTCTGACTCGCTCTGTTTCTATGTTTCTATGTCAGTTTCAAAATGGTCTCTTTAATTCTCACCTTTCCTTCTGGCAACATTACTATTTGGGAAAAGGGGCTGCTGAAGAGTTTGTCAGTGGCCCTGCACAAACTGGAGCAGTGAAAATCCAGCACAGAGCTAGTCACCAGCCGCTCTCACATGGGGAATGCTGCATCCGTGCCACACGCACGCACGCACATGACAAGAAGAACCGCACAACACATTGAAGGAAGGAATCCAACCTGGTAAGGAATCCAACAAAGCAGAGACACAGAAAGTGTCCTCCCAGCATAAGCAGGGACCACAGGAAGCCCGTTGCCAGGGTGGCTGCAGGGCCACCACAACTAAGTAACCACTCGGTACATGGTCATCTGCACTTGAAATTCCCAGAAGCCTTGGGTGACTGAGTCATATAGACATATGAGCAATAACAATCGTATTTCCAACCAAGTTAAGAAAGGTTTCCCCAGAATTTTGGAGCATACTCTGCTCCCATACTTAGTGCAAAGTTCGCAGCTGAATATGCATGCATCCCAAGATACTGGGCAAAAGCTAGACATGAGTTTAGATGCAGACCTGTCCAGCTAGTGCTGCTGATGAGAAGGGCCGGCCGGCCCGGGCCATGTGTCACAGTTCCGCTTCTGGTGTCAAGCTGTGTAAAGGCAGATTGTTCCACATCATCTGAGAGGAGGGGCTCTGCTCTGAGAAGAAAAAGAATTCTGAACACGACCCCTCGAGGAATATCTATAGTGGACATGCACACGCATAAACGCAGGCTACATGTTTCTTTTGATCCATCTCCACAAGAGTAAAAAAAGGCAGCACTCATTCACAGGCACAGCGAGGACCAGTTAGGTAAACAGAGCCCACAGCTGCTGGGCCTCCATTCTTCAGCTGCTAAAGAGCAGCAACATACCCCATATTACACTTATTTATGTATTTTTATTATTTAATTTCTATACCACCCAACCACCAAAGATTTTTGGATGGCTCACATGGCTATAGAAGCAGTACAAGACTAAATCTTCGGGAAGTCCCTGAGCTACTTTAGCTCCCGGACATCCCCCTCACACCGTGTGCCACAAACTACTGCACATCTTCTATTTAAAAAAGGGGAGGATGGTATCCATAGCACTACACAGCATGAAGCAAGAGAAAGACCCAGTTTACCTTCCATAAACCTTCTGGGGCTTCCGTAGAGCTGTAAACGCCATTTCCCCCCACAAACTTAACCCCCCCACACGTTGTAAGCAGCACCAGCAGCAGCAGCAGCAGCCCATGCATTACCCACCCATGCTAGACCACCCCCTGGCTTGGGTACCCCAGCGGGAACAGCCAATTCACTTGTGCACACATGTTGCTTGCTGGGCATCGTATCAAACAAGGACTCGCTTCTCTGTATGAGCAACCACAGCAAGCTCCCATATCCCCAGATCTCAACTCAAATACAATGCTCCGAAGCACAGCCGCTTTCCAAGCCAGGCCAGCTTTGTGCTTAACACTGGTCACCTGGTAGCCACAGAGAGACAAGAATTCCACTCAGGTGAATTCATTGAGTTCACACCACGTACCCTTTTGATGAATGGCGGTCCACTGTGTGCGTGCGAGCGAGCGAGCGAGCGAGCGTTCTGGTGGAGGTGGGAAGGAATGTTTTACGCTTACTCCACCAGCCTGCTTGGTTTCCCTGCTGGCTGTGGCAGGACAGTTTCTTCCCTCACAAACACTCCAGAATGGCAGCGGGAAAGGCAAAGGAGTGACAGATTGTTCTGACTTTTCTCTACCAGCATATGCTTGATAGAAATCCATGTATTAACTTGTTATTAACTGGCAAAAAGATAAGCTGCCTGCATCCCCACACCAGAACTAAAAGAGGAACCCCACCACGGCCAACACGGAAATATGAGCTGCAAGGGCAGTAAAAAATTCTGCATGCTAGTAACTGATGGGGGATTCTGGACTAGGCTGAATAAGGCAAGAAATATCAGACAAAGCGTGACCCATCACGTTCTGGCCTGGGCCTTGGCAGGGCCGAGAAGAAGCCAGTCCCTGCTTCCTCCTACTGCACGCGGGATGCAAAAGGCACAGCCCAAAGGCTTTAGGCAGCCCCCACAAACCACCTGGAAGCTCCCAGAGGGTAAGGAAAAACACTCGAACACATTACAATGCAAAAGCGGCCCCATGATTGAACTTACACCAGCTGGGCTTTAAAAGGAGCATAGTCCTTGGCAAGTTTCATGAACAGCTGATGCTGGACTCTCAAAGGTGTTTCCTTAAAGAATGAAGCTGGCTTGTCATGGAAGGTCACTGCTCTGTAATGCAAGGGGTTCGATGGGACAATCAAGGTACAATAACTGGAAGTAAAAAGGTGCTGATGAAGAATGATTTCACTTGTAAAAAGTACCCCCGAACAATGTTGACACCGAATTACAACTGAAAAGCTCAGGGCAGTTTCTGTGGTACAGGAGGGAGAAGGCACACCTGGCACATTGCGGGATGGCACCCACTCGGCGTTCACAAACTGGACACCAGAGCCCAGCTGGCAGGTGCAGAGAGGGCCAGCCCGCATACTGCCACTCTGCAGTGCACGTGCCTCTGAGCTGGCTTCAAATGTAGAAGCCCTTGGCGAACCTACCATCCAAATACGAACACCAGATGCTAGAGGAAAGCATGAGCTGGTTCAGACACCATGATAATCCACCGTTTCAATGATGGGCTGTCTGACGTGAGTGGAAACAAGCAGGCTGCCTCGGGGGCACTCATCATGTCCACATGCAACCGACAACCTACACGTGCCACAATTTGTTGCTGGATTAACTGGGTTGTTTAACTCTTGAACTATTCAGAGCATCCAAAACTGAACTCCCTGAAAGCAGAAGCGGGAAGCACTGCGGGCACTGGCTCCTGCAAGAGTTCAGCTCTCCATGCGCAAGCCATTCTGCCCACATAAAATTAATACACCTATCAAACCTCAACAGGCCCTGAGTTAACATTTTGAGAAACTTTCAAAAAGCTTTTTTCGTTTTCTTTTCTGGCTATAAATTCAATGTATACCTCTCTTCTAAATTCAACAGAACTAGATAATTCTATATAATCAACTTTACTTTGAGGCAAATGGTCCAGTAAATTCCCTTGCATCATACTCTGCCCATCTGGTCACAATTAATTTTGAGCAACTGGTTTACCTGATGTTACAATTCACCTGAAGATCCTCTTGCATTGCATCTGTCACACAAATGTTATGGTGAGACAAACGACCAAAGAATTCTTCATACCTGAAAGAAATGGACTCAAACAGGTTTTTGCATGGAAATACAAGTTTCTGCCATAATTGTAGTGTCATTTCTAAAAAGTAAGAACATTACAACAGTATAATATGAAGGCCTTTGATAGCCTTCATTTTTCCATCCTATTTAAAGCACAGAAATCCAGTGAATGTTCATATTCTTCCCACACTTTGAATCATTTCTCTTTGTATATCATTAGCAAAGTCTAGGCCTGAAGCAGAAGTTTGAAATGGAGGACAGGGAGAATATTAACACTAGTAATGACTTTAAAATAATCTATTGTTCCTCAAAGCTAAAGAAAACAGTGGCTTGACAGATGTGTAAAAGACAGATGTATCAGTTGTGAGTTACCCGTTGCTCAAAAAATAATACTGAAAAACTAATCAAAATTATCCTCGTCACAACAATGAGAATAAATGCACATCTGGAAGTACAGCCACCCTGAAACTTCATGGCCAAATCCCTTTTTATGGATCTTGTGTCATTATCTTATGTCAGCCTTCCCCAACCCAGCTTCCCTGTCCAATGAGTTGGACTACCAACCACGGCTACCGTGTGTGATGGGAGTTGTGGCCCAAGATATCTGGAGCTCACCAAGCTGGGAGAGGCTGATCTATACAGTCCTTCATTAATTATATGAGGAGTTCAATTGTATTTATTTACAAGCTATGCATGAAGAAGCTTTCAGAAATCTAGCTAAATAATCATCTTCAAAAATGCATTGCTGAGGCCTGTTACTGAGGGATAATATGTGAAAATATCAGAAGCCTATACCACTACACAGAGTGCCTCCTCATATTCTAACCCTCCTGAAACAATCACAAAAGGGCATAAAAGAAATCTATCCAACAGCAATTTATGGAATATTGCCCCCAAGCCAGCTTCTTGGGGTTTTCAAAGCCACTGTGGGGGCTGATGGGCGGGGGAAATTGGTGGCCATGAGTGATATTTTATAAACCAAATACAGAACCCCTGTGGCCCACCGATATCCCAGCTACCAGCATAAAAATCCCTTGTACAAACCACTTAGCAATCCGAACAAGAGGGTGCCTCCTTCCAAGCGACAGGCTCATTATGGTGTATCCATAGTTGTGCCAATCAATTATTAGCTTGCTGTTTCGCAGAAGACAAAATGCCCAGGTAACAGCAATGCTGGGCAAGCCTGGAGGATTCTGGTTGTTAAATGCAAGGGAAGAGAGAGAGCATTTTAGAGCAAGGCTGACAGATCCCTTCTGCAACAACTGCACTTCCCCTCCTCCACTTCCAATCCTTCCTCAAAAGCCACATTTCCTTCCCAGTATGATGTAAGAATGTCTTGGACATACTTATATCAGCAATGGGAACCTCAGGACCAGGGAACAATCCTCCAGTGTTTCACAGAGGTCCAAGCACTTTCCCCCAACCATAATAGCTTGGTTTCCCACCTTCTGTGCAGTTTTTCCGCATGACAAAAGGCTGGAACACCTCTCTTAAGGCTTACCTATGGGCACATGAGCTGCATGGTACAACCCTTAGAGTCCTGCTGGACTATTTTGCAGCATGTATTTTAAAACAAACAAACAAAACAAAACAAACAAACCCTAGGCTTATTTAGGCACACAAAGCCCTACCACTTAAAGCATTCCCCCAGCTACCCATGCTGAGAACTTTAGGACACTTTCTCTGTCTAAACACATGCAGCATTTGCAGGCTGTGTTTATATTTTTGTCCCCACCCCCTTCTGCCTTCAGCTCAGTCCACCACTGAAATGCAACTTCTCCAAAACTGGATTTGGTTCTTGGACTGAAAGAGGTTCCTGCCTCTGCTGTAAAGAAACTCACCCCCAACATTCATAGAAATTGTTTTCAAAGCAAAATATTTGTAAACAAGAAAGTTCTGCTTTTCAAAATATACATTGCCTGTATACCTGGAGAAGAACGCAGCTGGGCCTCGCTATCATAAACAGTGTATAAAGCAGCTGGATGCTCTGCATTATCACTTTTGCCATATACTGGAACACTTTGGGCCCAACTGCAAAAAGAAAAACGGGGCAAGGTTTGGTGGAAACTAAACACCATAAAGATTTTGGGGGAGAAATGGATGCTAGGACAAGTGAGGAAAGAAGCACTGTACAACCTGTCTACAATTACCATTCTGTAACTTATATAGAAACTCATCAAAAGGCATAAGAATAATATCTTGGGCATACAGTGCTATAGCATGCACAGCCTGACGCTGCATGCTTCCCTGCTATGCTGGAACTTCCTTTGGGGGGGGGCAGGGGGGAGGACTGGCTGGAACTGGGAATGCTTAACCTTCCTTGGACTGCCATTAGTTCCCTTTCCCTCAGGCTATTTCTTCTTTGCTAAGATTGTTCTGTCCAGCAGGTGGAAAAGACACAGATGCAAGGAAGAGGGAAGAGACTGGTGAACTCAAGAAGGATTAAACAGCCCTCCAAATCCCCTGTATAATTGTTCCCAAGCCATCCATCTCATGCACAGTAGTTTTATTCAGCACACACATTGTCCCACCCATAGCCTTTTCTACCAAAATGGTCTTATTTTGACAAAAAATACGTTAACAGTACAGTGCTCTCTATACCTTGCCAGATTTTCAACTCAGCCATGTGAACAATTTGTATGTTTTCATTAGTTGTAATTTCACTGTGTGGCTTTGTGCCTGGAAGAAAAGAAAACAGTTTAAGAAAATCTGTCCAGCATACACAGAGGCACAAAGAAATTCAAAAACAATGTTAAGACAGATGAACAAAGACAAGCTCAAGGCACAATCCTTTGCAAGTTTAAACAGAAATAACAACTCCAAGCACTCTTGGATGAAACTGATTATCTGGATCCTTTTCAGTCCGGCTTCAGACCCGGGTACAGTACTGAATCTGCCTTGGTCACCCTGTACGATGACCTGTGCAGGGAGAAGGAC
>NW_025336599.1:2689982-2694351 GCF_004798865.1 Varanus komodoensis
GTGCGGAGTTCGCGACCCAAGTCAAAATTTTCATGAAATTTTTGTTCATGACCCAACCGATTTGGTCGTGAACCAAGGCATCCGTGAGCCGAGGTAGCACTGTATTGCACTTTCCTTTGAGCATTAACAACTGAACTACTCTTTCTGTTAAGTCGCTTCCAGACAGCATTTTTCAGTGCTGGAAGACTGATTCATAGTAGTACTATTAATGTGAATCTTAGTTGGCTTTCTGCATTCAAAGACTTAGCCCGGCCACAGTTAAACACCTGAAAATGCCAGTTCTGGCTGCATCATGGCAAAACTACCACAGGCAATGCTCAGTTTTAATTTCTCTCGGCCCTTGCGCATGCCAGTGCTTATTTGCATGTGCTATAACCCCTGTGCTCATTTTGATACCCTCTCTCCCTCCGTGTGTGTGTGTTCTGTGGGCTGATGGGGACAGAACAGATTGCTGTGGCTTGCTACAAGTGTGTGTTCGCAGAGGGCTTTAGAAAACGGATCGAATGCTGCACAGAATTAAACCCAGGACTCCAGGTCCCCTCCTTTGGCTTACTGGACACACAATGAAACAGGATGCAAGCATCAGCTTAGGCTCAGAGTGATCCTTCAGCCTGCAACCCGGCCCTCTTTGATACCTCTCTGCACCTCATGAGTCAGACACGCTGGTTGTGGCTCCCCGGCAAGAAGACGCACATCCCAGCTGTGTGTATCACACCTCGAAATGGCAGAAGGCAGACCAGAGAGCAGGACAAGACGAGGCTGTTTTGGTGCATCTAAGAGCCGCAGGGCCTGCACGGAGTGCCCCACTGCCCCACGAGGCAACCCGGGCAGCTGGGCCAGCCAGCTTAGCTCTTCACAGTTCTGGCTGGCAGCTTCTGGGGTGTTGTTTCCCCTTCAGGTTTGAATTGGCCCAGTGCTCATTCGCTCCTCCTCAAGGGAGCCTGCGAATGCAGGATCACAACCAGAATTGTCCGCACCACCTCAGCCGATCTGCAGTGTCCTGGTAGCAGCGGTTTCAGTGCTTCAAAGCCCTTCGGGCGTCTCCATACAAGCTGGCGAGGGGGGGGACTCCCACCCTGGCTCAGTCGCACAGCTCATCGAAGGGCTGCCCAAGGCCGTGGAGAAAGTTCATGGTGAGACTCTGGCTCATAGTTGAGGGGTGCTCCTCTTCCCTTCTCAGAGGCAGCAGAGCAACCGGGGCTGTGCCTGGTAGAAGAGGCAGTGGGGGGCATCCCCCCCCCCTTAGTCCTCCTTTTGCATTTCCCCTCCTGACACAGCTCCGAGTCCTCCTAGGTGAGCTGCAATGCTGGGTGTAGGATTCCTTCTCTCCCTTCCCCATCCCCTGGAATGCCACCTTTTAAACTCTAGGAAGATTAAAATAGTAAGGTGAGGAGGAGGTGCCCGGATGGGGTCACTGGGGCGGTGGGAGTGGGCTTGGGTGGACTCCGGGGGATGGCGGAGGACAGGAGAGCCTGGAGGAATGTTGCCCGTGGGGTCGAGAGGGGGCGGGCATGACCTTGCAACTAAACAACAGCAAGTCTCTCTGAGGGCTTTCAGGGTTTCTTTTGTGGCGGGTACAGTGTCGTTCCTCAACACTGCCAGTTCTGCCGCCGGGGTCCATGGGCACGGGCGAGTTCCTCTGGCGTGGCGTGCTGTGGCGTGGCCAGGCAGAGCACAAGGGGAATTCTGTGGCTTCTAAGGGGCAGATTCCAAAGGGTGGATCCCAGCCCCACAACCCAGCCCAGCTCAAAGTCAGAATTGCCTTTTTGTGGCTTCAGCCCTGATCTGGTGGAAAGAGAAAGGGGGAGAGAGGTGCTCATGGCAAATGAGCCAAGTCCCTGTCCCCAATTTTTCTACTAAGGCAGGCGGTCATGGGCCAACCGTTCATATGCGGAAGTATCATCAGCCTCCCGCTCAGAAAGTGGAAATGAGCCAGGAAACTCCCCCTCCCCCCCCCACACAGAATCTGGGTCTGATAACCCTTTGTCCCCTGTAAGACAGCTGGGGCTGATGGGAGGTGAAGTCTAAAGCAAGAGGAGAGACACACGTTCTCCACCCTGAGTTAGGTGCTCAGGTGTGTGAACCTCCCTCTTCAGGAGCAGTCTAGCCTGCCTGATCAGTCACTGAGCATCCCTGCTACCATTGTCTTCAGCTCTTCTTCCCTCCACCAATGCTTCCTTTATTGCATTTTACTGATGTTTGGTAAATAGCTTCAGCCTCCAGTTTCCGACCCATCCGCTTACGCTTAATACTTCTTGCCCTCTGCAGATTCCCAGCTTATATGCATGGCACACTGGAGAAGTGGAACGTGGAGCCCAGATTGAATCCAGAGTGGGATCAAGTGGCACATTTGGAGGAGAAGTTGTCGACTTTGATCTTGAAAGCAAAGCGCGCTCTTGAGCAGAATATCCCACGTTATTACCAAGGTAAAAGAGAGGCCGGCGTCATTTAGTGGAATGGGCAGCAGAACTTAGGGAAAGCGAGGCAGCCGCCTCTGTGCAGGGTGACAAAGGTCTTGAAAGATCTATTCCCTTCATGCTCAGACTTCGCTCATCTCAGAGGAACACGAGAGACTACCTCAGTTCAGCATCATCTACTGAGAGAGCTCTCAACGGCTCCAGGCAGGGATCTTCCTCAGCCCCACTTCGGGATGTCAGGGACTGAACTGCGGCCGTTCAGCATGTGCAGCCACAGTTTTACTTTGCCTGCGGAGGCTTTCAGTCTGCCACTTACTTTACCAAGGCTTCTGCTTCCAGATTCTTTGCAGGATTAAAGTCAGATCCTTTACACGTGTGCTCCCTTCCCCCCACCCTAGGGGCTTTTTTCCCCTCAATCTTTCCGTATGTTCCATTACACAGCCACAATGTGGTGCTGTGATAGAATGGAATTGTGAAAATACTCGTGGCTTCTTAAAGTGCAATTTCCAAATATTACCAGATTTCTGAAAAAGGCTGCAGAAATGGTTGCAAGCTACAAACCACTATGAATAAAGAATCACAAGCATGCAATAAATCCTTTGTGTGAAGAAGCTTGCAGTGAGGAATACTCCACACACACACACACACAAACAGTGCAGCACCTGCTAGAAGATGAATTCCAGCAGAAATAGTTCTTGCAATTTACTGCTAGCTGAAAAGTCCCTTTTGGCAAAGTTATTTCTCACTTGGTGCTTCTGTTTCCTAAGCATGCATATTCTCTCCCTCTCTCTGTCTCAATCTCAATCTCATATCATAATGGATTCTTCCAGGAAAAAGTCAGTATAATCCAGTTATCGGTAAACACCTTGCCAAGCATGAGCCCAAACGGTCCCTCAGCCTCTTGCTCTGATGGAGGCTGAGGCAGTTGGGGCTTTGTGACATCGCAGAACTGCCCGGCCAATAGCAAGGGAGGGTTCGTCACCTGGGCGATGGCAGACAAGCCACGGGCCTGACTGGAGATTCACTCTCCAAATTGTCAAGTACACAGATCTTAAAAGGAGGAGACAGCCATCTCCTGGAGCCTGAAAAGACAGAAGGAAGAAGGCGCTGGCCAAGAGAGGGATAATTCTCAGCTCCCCAGCCTAAATTTCCAAGGACAGGGTCCAGAGCTGAACTTATGACAGCTGATGCGCTACCAACATCTGACGATCTGCATGCAGGCTGAAGAGACTTCCCAGGAGAGCAGAAAGGACTCTCCTCCCGAATTGTGACATCCAAGCTGAAGAAAAGATGGTGATTCCTTTCTCCCCAACTGCTGCTCTGCAACGTGCCTGCCTTCCCCCACTGCCCTCATGCACCATGAGCGACTCCTGAGAGAAGGAGCACCTTGCCAGGGACAGACGCAAAACGTTCTGAGAGACATGAAATGTCAGCACCCAGANCAAAACGTTCTGGGAGACATGAAATGACAGCACCCAGACGCCAACTGCTGCCTCGTGACCTGCAGCCAAGAATGGATGGAGGAGCAACGGAGCAATGATACCACATTCGACTCACCCCACCTACAAGAGGAAGTCCAAGGGAGCACCCAGACGTCAACTGGTGCCTCCTCAATTGCGGATGAAAAAGGGTGGAGCAGAGACGCAGCAATGACAACCCTTTGGCTCTCCACACATTCAAGTCGCCAAGAGAGCACCCAGACGCCAACTGGTGCCTCAGGACCTGCAGCCGAAAAAGGGTGGATGAGCTACGGAGAAATGATACCCCGTTTGCCTCTCCACACCTTCAAGAGAGACTCAAAGAGAGCACCCAGACGCCAACTGGTGCCTCAGGACCTGCAGCCGAAAAAGGGTGGATGAGCTACAGAGAAATGATACCCCGTTTGACTCTCCACACCTTCATGACAGACTCAAATAGAGCACCCAGATGCCAACTGGTGCCTCAGGACCTGC
>NW_025336599.1:2694451-2697606 GCF_004798865.1 Varanus komodoensis
CAAAGAGAGCACCCAGACGCCAACTGGTGCCTCAGGACCTGCAGCCGAAAAAGGGTGGATGAGCTACGGAGAAATGATACCCCGTTTGACTCTCCACACCTTCAAGAGGGACTCAAAGAGAGCACCCAGACGCCAACTGATGCCTCAGGACCTGCAGCTGCAAAAAAGGTGGATGAGCACCGGAGCAATGATTTCCCTTTTGACTCTCCAAACCTTCAAGAGAGACTCCAAGAGAGCACCCAGACGCCAACTGGTGCCTCAGGACCTGCAGCCGAAAAAGGGTGGATGAGCTACAGAGAAATGATACCCCGTTTGACTCTCCACACCTTCATGACAGACTCAAATAGAGCACCCAGATGCCAACTGGTGCCTCAGGACCTGCAGCCGCAAAAGGGCGGATGAGCTACGGAGAAGTGATACCTCATTTGACTCTCCACACCTTCAAGAGAGACTCAAAGAAAGCACCCAGACGCCAACTGGTGCCTCAGGACCTGCAGCCGAAAAAGGGTGGATGAGCAAGGGAGAAATGATACCCCGTTTGACTCTCCACATCTTCAAAATGGACTGCAAGAGAGCACCCAGACGCCAACTGGTGCCTTATGAACTGCAGCTGAAAAAGGGTGGATGAGCAACGGAGAAAAGATACCCCGTTTGCCTCTCCAAACTTTCAAGAGGGACTCCAAGAGAGCACCCAGACGCCAACTGGTGCCTCAGGACCTGCAACTGAAAAAGGGTGGATGAGCTACAGAGAAATGATACCCCGTTTGACTCTCCACACCTTCATGAGAGACTCAAATAGAGCACCCAGATGCCAACTGGTGCCTCAGGACCTGCAGCCGCAAAAGGATGGATGAGCAACGGAGAAATGACACCCCATTTGACTCTCCACACCTTCAAGAGAGATTCAAAGAGAGCACCCAGACGCCAACTGGTGCCTCAGGAGCTGCAGCCGAAAAAGGGTGGATGAGCAAGGGAGAAATGATGCCATTTTTACTGTCCACACCTTCAAGAGAGACTCAAAGAGAGCACCCAGCCTCCAACTGGTGCCTCAGGACCTGCAGCCGCAAAAGGGTGGATGAACAACAGAGAAATGATGCCCCTTTTGACACTCCACACCTTTAATGGAGACTCAAAGAGAGCACCCAGACGCCAACTGGTGCCTCAGAACCTGCAGCCGAAAAAGGCTGGATGAGGTGCCGAGAAATGATACCCCGTTTTACTCTCCACACCTTCAAGAGGGACTCAAATAGAGTACCCAGACGCCAACTGGTGCCTCAGGAGCTGCAGCTGAAAAAGGGTGGATGAGCTGCGGAGAAATGATACCCCATTTGACTCTCCACACCTTCAAGAGGGACTGCAAGAGAGCACCCAGACGCCAACTGGTGCCTCAGGACCTGCAGTCGAAAAAGGGCGGATGAGCTACGGAGAAATGATGCCCCTTTTGACTCTCCAAACTTTCAAGAGGGACTCCAAGAGAGCACCCAGACGCCATCGGGTGCCTCAGGACCTCCAGCCGAAAAAGGGTGGATGAGCTACAGAGAAATGATACCGCGTTTGACTCACAAACCTTCAAGAGGGGATCCAAGAGAGCACCCAGGCGCCAACTGGTGCCTCAGGACCTGCAGCCACAAAAGGGTGGATGAGCTATGGAGAAATGATACCCCGTTTGACTCTCCACACCTTCAAGAGAGACTCAAAGAGAGCACCCAGACACCAACTGGTGCCTCAGGACCTGCAACTGAAAAAGGGTGGATGAGCTATGGAGAAATGATACCCCGTTTGACTCTCCACACCTTCAAGAGAGACTCAAAGAGAGCACCCATACGCCAACTTGTGCCTCAGGACCTGCAACTGAAAAAGGGTGGATGAGCTATGGAGAAATGATACCCCGTTTGACTCTCCACACCTTCAAGAGAGACTCAAAGAGAGCACCCAGACGCCAACTGGTGCCTCAGGACCTCCAGCCGAAAAAGGGTGGATGAGCTATGGAGAAATGATACCCCGTTTGACTCTCCACACCTTCAATAGAGACTCAAAGAGAGCACCCAGACGCCAACTGGTGCCTCAGGAACTGCAGCTGAAAAAGGGGGGATGAGCAACGGAGAAATCATGCCCCGTTTGACTCGCCACAACATCAAGAGAGACTCAAAGACATCACCCAGACGCCAACTGGTGCCACGTAACCTGCAGCCAAGAAAGGGTGGAGGAGTGATGGAGCAATGAAACCCCGTTTGACTCTCCATGCCGTTAAGAGGGCACCCAGACGGCATCTGGTGCCTCAGGACCTGCAGCTGCAAAAGGGTGGATGAGCTACAGAGAAATGATACCCCGTTTGACTCTCCACATCTTCAAGAGAGACTCAAAGAGAGCACCCAGACGCCAACTGGTGCCTCAAGACCTGCAGCCAAAAAAGGGTGGATGAGCTACGGAGAAATGATTCCCCTTTTGACTCTCCACACCTTCAAGAGAGACTCAAAGAGAGCACCCAGACGCCAACTGATGCCTCAGGACCTGCAGCTGCAAAAAAGGTGGATGAGCACCGGAGCAATGATTTCCCTTTTGACTCTCCAAACCTTCAAGAGAGACTCCAAGAGAGCACCCAGACCCCAACAGGTGCCTCAGGACCTGCAGCCGCAAAACGGTGGATGAGCTATGGAGAAATGATACCCCGTTTGACTCTCCACACCTTCAGGAGAGACTCAAAGAGAGCACCCTGATGCCAACTGGTGCCGCAGGACCTGCCCATGAAACAGGGTGGAGCAGCGATGGAGCAATGAGCCACCCTTTCAGTCTTCCCACCTTCAATGCAGACTCTGAGAGTGTACCCAGCCTCCAACTGGCACTTTGTGTCCAGCAGGTGAGAATGGACGGTAGAAAAGGTGGAGCAATGCTTCCCCGCGGTCGTACCAAGGCCATCTCCAGTGCTTGACTCTACACGTCTGCAAGAGAGACTACGAGGGAGCACCTAGATGTCACCCGGTGCCTCTTGACCAGCAGGCAAGAACGACTGGGAGGAACAGTGGACAGTGGCCTCTTCCTTTGCCACTCCCGTGGCCTCTCTGTGCCTACTGCCAGCTACCCCACTGCAGGAGACGGGAGAGACGGACACCGGGCAGCAGGAGGGCCTCGCCACCACTGAGCCACTCGGACTCCAG
>NW_025336600.1:0-10625 GCF_004798865.1 Varanus komodoensis
TGAGACGCTGTCCCTCCGCGCAGGACTCCATTTCCGCCCATTCCGAATGCGTTCCGACAGTCGGAGGCCCGCCTGTGGGCCGCGATTTCCCGGCCCCACTCTGACAGAGGGGCAAAAGTTGCCCCAAAACGAGGGCCATGCGGACACACTTAGTGTTCTTTGAGACGCTGTCCCACTGCGCAGACCTGCATTTCTGCCAGTACCGACCGCGTTTCGACAGTCGGAGGCCGCCGAAGGCTGCGATTTCCCGGCCTCACCCTGTCAGAGACGAAAAAGTTGCCCCAAAAACAGGGCGCCGCGCACACACCTAGTCCTCTTTGAGACGGTGTCCCTCCGCGCAGGCCTCCGTTCTGCCCATTCCAGGCGCGCTCCAACAGTCGGAGTCCCGCCCGGAGGCCGCGATTTCTCGGTCTCTCTAAGACAGAGGGGCTAAAGTTGCCAATAAAAGAGGGCCTCACGGACACACCTAGTCCTCTTTGAGACGCTGTCCCTTATGCAGGCCTCCTTTTCCGCCCATTCCGAGTGCGTTCCAACAGTCGGAGGCCCGCCCAGAAGCCGAGATTTCCCGGCCTCGCCCTGACAGAGGGGCAAAAGTTGCCCCGAATAAAGGGCGACGCGGACACACCTAGTCCTCTTTCAGACGCTGTCCTTCCACGCAGGCGTCCGTTTCTGTCCGTTCCGAGCACGTCCCGACGGTCGGAGGCCACCAAGTGGCCGCGATTTCCCAGCTCCACCCTGACAGAGGGCAAAAGTTACCCCGAAAACAGGGCGATGCGGACACACCTACTCCTCTTTGAGACTCTGTCCTGCCGCGCCGGCCACCATTTCCGCCCGTTCCGAGCACGTCCCGACGGTCAGAGGCAGCCCAGTGGCAGCGATTTCCCGGCCCCACCCTGACAGAGGGACAAAAGTTGCCCTGAAAAGAGGGTGACTCGGGCACACCTAGTGCTCTTTGAGACACTGTCCCTCCGCGTAGCCCTTCGTTTCTGCCCGTACCGACCGCGTTTCCACAGTCGGAGAATTGCCTGAAGGCCGGGATTCCCGGCCCCACCCTGACAGAGAGGCAAAAGTTGCCCCGAAAAGAGGGAGAAGCAGACACTCCGAGTCATCTTTGAGACGCTGTCCCTCCACGCAGGCCTCCGTTTCCACCCGTTTCGACCGCGTTCCGACGGTCAGAGACCCGCCCGGAGGCCACGATTTGCCGGCCCAACCCTCACAGATGGGCAAGACTTGCCCCGAAAAGAGGCCGACGCGGACACACATAGTCCTCGTTGAGACGCTGTCCCTCCGCGCAGGCCTCTGTTTCTGCCATACCGAGCACGTTACGACAGTCGAAGGCCCGCTCGAAGGCCAGGGTTTCCTGGCCCCACCCTGAAAGAGAGGCAAAAGTTGCCCGGAAAACAGGGCGAAGCGCGCGTACTTAGTCCTCTTTGAGACCTCTTTGAGTCCTCCATGCAGGCCTCCGTTTCCACCCGTTTCGAGCGCGTTGCGATGGTCAGAGTGCCGCCCGAAGGCCGGGATTCTTGGCCCCAACCTGAAAGAGGGCCAAAAGGTGCCCCGAAAAGAGGGTGAGGCGGACAAACCTACTCCTCTTTCAGTCGCTGTCCCTCCGCGCAGACCTCCGTTTCCGTCAGTTCCGATCGCGTACTGATGGTCGGAGTCCCGCCCGGAAGCTGCAATTTCCTGGCCCCACGTTGACAGAGGGGCAAAGATTGCACCAAAATGAGGATGACGTGGACACGCCTAGTCCTCTTTGAGACGCTTTCCGTCCGCGCAGGCCTCCGTTTCAACCCTTTACCGAGCGCGTTCCGACAGTCGGAGGCCCGCCCAGAGGTAGCGATTTCCTGGCGCAGCCCTGACGGAGAGGACAAATTTGCCCCCAAAAGAGGGCCGCACGGACACACCTAGTCCTCTTTGAGACGCTATCCCTCCGTGCAGGCCTCCATTTCCACTCTTTCTGTGGGTGTTCCGACGGTCGGAGCCTGCCCAGAGGCCGCGATTTCCCGGCCATACCCTGAAAGAGGGGCAAAAGTTGCCCCGAATAGAGGCCCACCCGGACACACATAGTCCTCTTTGAGATGCTGTCCCTCCGCGCAGGCCTCCGTTTCTGCCATATCGAGCACATTACGACAGTCGAAGTCCCGCCCAAAGGCCAGGATTTCCCGGCCCCACCCTGAAAGAGAGGCAAAAGTTGCCCGGAAAACAGGGCGAAGCGTGCGTACTTAGTCCTCTTTGAGAAGCTGACCTTCGCGCAGGTCTCAGTTTCTGTCTGTTCTGAGTGCGTTCCGACGGTCGAAGGCCCTCTCGGAGGCTGTGATTTCCCGGCCCCACTCTGACAGAGGGCCAGAAGTTGCCCCGAAAAGAGGGTGACGCGGACACACCTAGTCATCTTTGAGATTCTGTCCCTCCGCACAGGAATCTGTGCCCGCCGTTCCGAGTGCATTCCGACGGTCGGAGGACCGCCCAGAGGACGTGATTTCCCGGCCCCACTCAGACAGAGGTCCAAAAGTTCCCCCGAAAAGAGGTCCACGTGGACACACATAGTCCTCTTTGAGACGCTGTCCTTCCACGCAAGCCTCCGTTTTAGCCTGTTCCGAGAGCCCTCCCACGGTCTGAGGCATGCCCGGAGGCCGTGATTTCCCGGCTCCACGCAGGCAGAGGGGCAAAAGTTGCCAGGAAAACAGGGCGATGCACGCACCTAGTCCTCTTGGAGACACTGTCCCTCCGCGCGCGCCTCCGTTTCTGCCCGTTCTGTGCGCTTTCTGACGGTGAGAGTCCCACCCAGGGGCCACGATTTCCCGGCTCCACTCTGACAGAGGGGCAAAAGTGGCCCCGAAAAGAGGGACACACGGACACACATAGTCCCCTTTGAGACGCTGTCCCTCTGCGCAGGCCTCCATTTCTGCCCATACCGAGCACGTTAGGACAGTTGGAGGCCCGCCCAAAGGCCAGGATTTCCCGGCCCCACCCTGAAAAAGATGCAAAAGTTGCCCGGAAAACAGGGCGAAGCGCACGTACTTAGTCCTCTTTGAGACGCTGTCCTTTGCGCAGGCCTCCATTTCTGCCCGTTCTGAACGCGTTCCGATGGTCGGAGGACCGACCGGAGGCCGCAATTCCCCAGCCCCACCCTGAAAAAGGCCCAAAAGTTTCCCCAGAAAGAGGGTGACGTGGGTACACCTAGTCCCCTTTGAGACGCTGTCCCTCCGCGCAGAAATCCGTTTCCGCCCATTCCGTACGCGTTCCCATGGTCGGAGGCACGCCCAGAGGCCGCGAATTCCCGGCCCCATCCTGACAGAGGCCCAAAAGTTTCCCCAAAAACAGGGTGACGCGGACACACCTAGTCCCCTTTGAAACGCTGTCCCTCCGAGCAGAAATCCATTTCCGCCCATTCCGTGCGTGTTCCGACGGTCGGAGACCCGCCCAGAGGCCGCAATTTCCCGGCCCCACCCTGTCAGAGGTCCAAAAGTTGCCCCGAAAAGAGGGTCACGCGGACATACATAGTCCTCTTTGCAACACTGTCCCTCACGCAGGCCCCCGTTTCTGGCGTTCAGAGCACGTTTCGATGGTCGGAGGCCCGCCCAGAGGCCGTGATTTCCCGGCCCCACCCTGACAGAGGCCCAAAAGTTTCCCCAAAAAGAGGGTGACACGGACACACCTAGGCCCCGTTGAGACGCTGTCCCTCCGCACAGGCCTCTGTTTCTGCCCGTTCCGAGCACGTTCTGATGTTTGGAGGGCTGCCCGGGAGCCACGAGTTCCCAGCCACACCCTGACAGAGGTGCAAAAGTTGCCCCAAAAAGAGGACGACGCGGAAAACCTAGTCTTTTTTCAGACGCTGTCCCTCATACAGGCCTCCGTTTCCGCCCGTTCCGAGGGCGTTCCGACGGTCGGAGGCCCGCCCGGAAGCCACGATTTCCCGGCCCCACCCTGACAGAGGGGCAAAAGTTGCCCCAAAATGGGGGAGACGCACGCGCACCTAGTTTTTTTGAGACGCTGTGTCGCCGCGCAGGCCTCCGTTTCCGCTTGTTCCGTTCACGTTCCGACGGTCGAAGGCCTGCCCAGAGGCCGCGATTTCCCAGCCCCACCCTGACAAAGGGGCAAAAGTTGCCCCGAACAGAGGTCCACGAGGATACACCAAATCCTCTTTGAGATGCTGTCCCGCCGCGCAGGCCTCCATTTACACGTGTTCCGTTCGCGTTCTGACGGAAGGAGGCCGGCCCAGAGGCCGCGATTTCACAGCCCCACCCTGAAAAAGGGGCAAACGTTGCCTTGAATAGAGGTCCACGTGGACACACCTTGCACTCTTTGAGATGCTGTCCTGCCGCGCAGGCCTGCGTTACCGCGTGTACAGAGCTTGCTCCGACGGTCGGAGGCCCGCCCAAAGTCCGCGACTTCCCGGCCCCAACCTGACAGAGGGGCAAAAGTTGCCCCGAGAAGAGGGCCACGTGGACACACCTAGTCCTCTTTGAGACGCTGTCCCTCCACCCAGGCCTCCCTTTCCGCCCATTCAGAGCGATTTCCGACGGTCAGAGTCCCGCCCGGAGGGTGCGAGTTCCCGGCCCTACTCTGGCAGACGGGCAAAAGTTGCCCCGAAAGGAGGGAGACGAACGCGCACCTAGTTTTCTTTGAGACACTGTCCGTCCACACAGGCCTCCGTTTCTACTTGTACCGACCGCGTTTCGATGGTCGGAGGCCCGCCCGAAGGCTGTGATTTCCCGGCCCCACCCTGACAGAGAGGGAAAATTAACCCAAAAAGAGGGAGAAGCGTACACGCTTAGTCCACTTTGAGATGCTGTCCCGCCGCGCAGGCCTCCGTTTCCGCGTGTTCCGATCGCGTTCCACGTGCGTGTGCAAGCCCAGAGGCTGCGAATTCCCAGCCCCACCCTGACAGATGGGCAAAAGTGGCCCCAAAAAGAGGGCCACGCGGACACACTAGTCCTCTTTGAGACGCTGTCCCTACACGCAGGCCTCCGTTTCTGCCTGTACCGACCGCCTTTCGACAGTCGGAAGCCCGCCGAAGGCAGCGATTTCCTGGCCCCACCCTGAGAGAGAAGAAAAAGTTTCCCCGAATTGAGGGAGAAGCAGACACACCTAGTCCTCTTTGAAACGCTGTCCCACCGTGCAGGCCTCCATTACCGCCCATTCCGAGCGTGTTCCGACGGACGGGGCCCACCCTGGGGCCGCGATTTCCTGCCCCCACTCTTACAGAGGGGCAAAATTTGCCCCAAAAAGAGGGCCACGCGGACACACCTAGTCTTCTTTGAGATGGTGTCGCTCCGCGAAGGACTTCGTTTCCGCCCGTTCCGAGCGAGTTCTACATTCGGATGCAGTCCCAGAGGCTGCGATTTAACAGCCCCACCCTGACAGTGGGGCAATAGTTGCCCCGAAAAGAGGGCAACGCGGAAACCTAGTCAACTTTTAGACGCTGTCCCTCCACGCAGGCCTCCGTTTCCGCCCATTCCGATCGCATTCCGACGGTCGGAGGCCCACCCGGACTCCACGATTTCCCAGCTCCACCATGACAGAGGGCCAAAGTTGCCCCGAAAACAGGGCGACGCGTGCGCACCTTGTTTTCTTTGAAACGCTGTCGCTCCGTGCAGGCGTCCGTTCTGCCTGTTCCGAGGGCGTTCCGACAGTCGGAGGCCCACCCGGAGGCCCCGATTTCCCGGCCCCACTCTGACAGAGGGGCAAAAGTTGCCAAGAAAAGGGGGCCACGTAGACACACCTTGTCCTCTTTGAGTAGCTGTCCCTCCGTGCAGGACTCCGTTTCGGCCCGTTCCATGCGCGTTCCACGTTCGGATGCACGCCTGGACGCCGCGATTTCCGGGCCCAACCACGATAGTGGGGCAAAAGTTGCCCCAAATATAGGGCGACGCGGAATACCTAGTCCTCTTCGAGACGCTGTGCTCATGCAGGCATCCGTTTCCACCCGGTCCGAGCGCGTTCTGATGGTCAGAGGAAAGACCGGAGGCCGTGATTTCCCGCGCCCACCGTGACAGAGGGGCAAAAGTTGCCCCGAATACAGGGTGACGCGGACCAACCTATTCGTCTTTGAGACGCTGTCCCTCCGCGCAGGCCTCCGTTTCCGCCAATTCTGAACGTATTCTGACGGTCGGCGGCCTGCACGGGGGTGCGATTTTCCGGCCCCATTAAGACAGAGGGGCAAAAGTTGCCCCAAAAAGAGGGCCACGCGGACACACCTAGTCTTCTTTCAGACGCTGTCCCTCCGCGCAGGCCTCCATTTCTTTCTGTACCGAATGCGTTTCGATGGTCGAAGTCTCGCCCGAAGGCCGCGATTTCCCGGCCCAACCTGACAGGGGGGCAAAAGTCGCCCCAAAAAGAGGGCCACGCGGACACACCTAGTCCTCTTTGAGACGCTGTCCTTCCACGCAAGCCTCCGTTTTAGCCCGTTCCGAGCGCTTTCCCACGGTCTGAGGCCCTCCTGGAGGCCGGGATTTCCCGGCTCCACCCTGACAGAGAAGTAAAGGATGCCCGGAAATCAGGGCGAAGCTCGCACCTAGTCCTCTTTGAGACGCTGTCCCTAATGCAGGCCTCCGTTTCCGCCTGTTACGAGCATGTTCCGACGGTCGGAGGCTTGCCGGGATGCCGGGGTTTCCCTGCCCCACGCTGACAGTGGGGCAAATGTTCCCCCGAATACAGGGTGACCCGCGTCCACCTAGTCCTCTTGGAGACTCTGTCCCTGCGCGCAGGCCTCCATTTCCACCCATTTCGAGCGCGTTCCAACGGTCGGAGGCTCACCAAGAGGCTGCGATTTCCCGGCCCACTCTGACAGAGGTCCAAAAGTTGCCCCGAAAAGAGGGCCACGTGGACACACATAGTCCTCTTTGGGACGCTGTCCTTCCACCCAAGCCTCCGTTTTAGCCCATACCGAGAGTGTTCCCACGGTCTGAGGACTGCCCGGATGTCGGTATTTCCCGGCTCCACCCTGACAGAGGGGCAAAAGATGCCCGGAAAACATAGCGAAGCGTGCGGACCTAGTCCTCTTTGAGACGATGACCTTCGCGCAGGCCTCTGCATTTGCCCGTTCCGACCACTTTACGATGGTCGTAGGTTTACCCTGGGGCCGCGATTTCCCGGCCCCACTCTGACAGAGGGCCAAAAGTTGCCCCAAAAAGAAGGCCACGCGGACACACCTAGTCCTCTTTGAGACGCTGTCCTTCCAGGCAGGCCTCCGTTTTAGCTCATTCCAAGCGCATTCCCATGGTCGCAGGCCCTCCTGGAGGCTGGGATTTCCCGGCTCCACCCTGACAGAGGGCCAAAAGTTGCCCCGAAAAGAGTGCCACGTGGACACACCTACTCCTCTTTGAGACGCTGTCCATCCATGCAGGCCTCCGTTTTAGCCCGTTCCGATCGCGTTCCCATGGTCGGAGGGTTGCACGGAGGCCTCCACTTCCCTGCCCCACGTTGACTATGGGGCAAACTTTGCCGGAAAACAGGGGGACGCGCTTCCACCTAGTCCTCTTGGAGACGCTGTCTGTCCGCGCAGGCCTCCGTTTCCACCCATTCCAAGCGCGTTCCGAAGGTCGGAGGACCTCCTCGAGGCCACGATTTCCCTGCCCACCCTGACAGAGGGCCAAAAGTTGCCCCGAGAAGAGGGCCACGCGGACACACCTAGTCCTCTTTGAGACGCTGTCCTTCCACGCAGGCCTCCGTTTTAGCACATTCCGAGCGCGTTCCCACGGTCGGAGGCTTGCACGGGGGCTGCGACATCCATGCCCCACGTTGACTGTGGGGCAAACTTTGCACGAAAACAGGGGGACGCACGTCCACCTAGTCCTGTTGGAGATGTTGTCTGTCCGCGCAGGCCACCGTTTCCACCCATTCCAAGCGCGTTCCGACGGTCGGAGGACCTTCCGGAGGCCGCAATTTCCCGGCCGCACCCTGAAAGAGGTCAAAAAGTTGCCCCGAAAAGAGGGCCACGCGGACAAACATGGTCCTCTTTGAGACGCTGTCCCTCACGCAGGCCTCCGCTTCCGCCTTTTCTGAGTGTGTTCCGATGGTCAGAAGCCCGCCTGGAGGCAGAGATTTCCCGGCCCCACGCTGACAGTGGGGCTAAAGTTGTCCCGGAAACAGGGGGATACGCGCGCGCCTACTCCTCTTTGAGATGATGTCCTTCGCGCAGGCCTCTGTATCTGCCCGTTCTGAGCACGTTACGACGGTCGGAGGCTTACCTGGGGGCCGCGATTTCCCAGCCCACGCTGACAGTGGGGCAAACTTAGCCGCGAAAACAGGGTGACGCGCGTCCACATAGTCCTCTTGGAGACGCTGTCCCTCCGCGCAGGCCTCCGTATCCACCCATTCCGAGCGCGTTCCGACGGTCGGAGGATCGTCCGGAGTTCGCGAATTCCCGGCCCAACCTGACAGAGAAGCAAAAGATGCCCGGAAATCAGGGCGAAGCGCGCACCTAGTCCTCTTTGAGACGCTGCCCTTCCAAGCAGGCCTCCGTTTTAGCCCGTTCCGAGCGCTTTCCCACGGTCGGAGGCTTGCACGGAGGCCGCAACTTCCCGGCCCCATGTTGACTGTGGGGCAAACTTTGCCCGAAAACAGGGGGACGCCCCTCCACCTAGTCCTCTTGGAGACGCTGTCCCTCCGCGCAGGCCTCCGTTTCCACCCATTCCAAGCGCGTTCCGACGGTCGGACGACCGCCCGGAGGCCGCGATTTCCCGGCCCCACCCTGACAGAGGTCCAAAAGTTGCCCCGAAAAGAGGGCCATGCGGACACACATAGTCCTCTTTGAGACGCTCTCCCTAACGCAGCCCTCCATTTCCGCCCGTTAAGAGCACGTTCCGACGGTCGGAGGCCCATGTGCAGGCCGCGATTTCCCGGCCCCACCCTGACAGAGGCCCAAAAGTTTCCCCAAAAAGAGGGTGACGCGGAAACACCAAGTCCTCTTTGAGGTGCTGTCCCTCCGCGGAGGCCTCCGTTTCCGCCCATTCCGAGCGCATTCCGACAGGAGGTCGGAGGACCTCCTGGGGGCCGCGATTTCCCGGCACCACCCTGACAGAGGACCAAAAGTTGCCCCGAAAAGAAGGGGATGTGCGCGCAACTAGTGCTGTTGGAGACGCTGTCCCTCCGCGGGGGCCTCCGTTTCCGCTTGTTCTAAGCTCGTTCCGACGTTCGGAGGCCCTCCCGGAGGCTGCGATTTCCCGGCCCCAGCATGACAGAGGAACAAAAGTTGCTCCGAAAAAGGGCCACGCGAACACACATGGTCCTCTTTGAGACGCTGTCCCTCCGCGCAGGCTTCCGTTTCTGCCCATACCAAGCGCGTTACGACAGTCGGAGGCCCACCCGAAGGCCAGGTTTTCCCAGCCCCACCCTGACAGAGAGTCGAAAGTTGCCGAGAAAACAGGGCGAAGCACGCGCACCTAGTCCTCTTAGAGAAACTGTACTTCGCGCAGGCCTCCGTTTCCGCCCGTTCCAATCGCGTTCTGATGGTCGGAGGCTTGCACGGAGGCAGCAATTTCCCGGCCCCACCCTGACAGAGGTCCAAAAGTTGTCCCGAATAGAGGGAGATGCGGACACACCTAGTCCCCTTTGCGACGCTGTCCCTCCACGCAGAAATCCGTTTGCGGCCATTACGTGCGCGTTCCGACGGTCGGAGACCCGCCCAGAGGCTGCGACTTCCCGGCTCCACCCTCACAGAGGGGCAAAAGTTGCCTGGAAAACAGGGAGATGAATGCACCTAGTCACTTTTGAGACGCTGTCCCTCCGCGTAGGAATCGGTGCCCGTCGTTCTGAGTGCGTTACGACGGTCGGAGGACCGCCCGGAGGCCGCGATTTCCCGGCTCCACCCTGACAGAGGGGCAAGAGTTGCCCCGAAAAGAGAGCCACGCGGACACACCTAATTCTATTTGAGCATCTGTCCCTCGCGCAGGCCTCCGCTTCTGCCAGTTCCGAGCGCGTTCCGACAGTCGCAGGCCCGCACGGAGGCTGAGATTTCCCGGCCCCATGCTGACAGGGGGGCATACGTTGGCCCGAAAACAGGGGGACACGCGCACCTAGCCCTCTTGTAGACGCTCTCCCTCCACGCAGGCCCCGATTTATGCCCGTTCCGAGCGCGTTCTGATGGACCGAGTCCCGCTCGGAGGCTGCGACTTCCCGGCCCGACCCTTATAGATGGGCAAAAGTTGCCCCGAAAACAGGGCGACGCGGACGCACCAAGTCCTCTTTCAGACGCTGTCCCTCACGCAGGCCCCCATTTCCACCTGTTGTGAGAGCGTACCGACGGTCGGAGGCCCGCCCGGAGGCCAAGATTTCCGGGCCCCACGCTGACAGGGGGGCAAATGTTGGCACGAAAACACGGGGACACGCGCACCTAGCCCTGTTGGAGACGCTCTCCCTCCACGCAGGCCTCCATTTCTACTTGTTCTGAGTGCGTTCCGACGGTCGGACGTCCGCCCGGTGGCCGCAATTTCCCAGCCCCACTCTGACAGAGGGGCAAAAGTTGCCCCGAAAAGAAGACCACGCGGACACACCTAGTACTCTTTGAGACGCAGACCCTCACGCAGGCCTGCGTTTCCGCCCATTCCGAGCGCGTTCCACCCGTCGGACACCCGCCCAGAGGCCGAGACTTCCAGGCTCCACCCTGACAGAGGGGCAAAGTTGCC
>NW_025336601.1:0-3259 GCF_004798865.1 Varanus komodoensis
GACTAGAAAACACTCTGCACCAGTGAAAGCAGTGGGACTCGTCACCCGCTTTGCGTTACTTGAGGAAGGGACGTGTGAGAAACCCACTGTGTAAGAACTACATGGCACACTGGGTAACTCTGAAAAGAGAGACAGAAGGCCTACCGAAAAAGGGAAAGGATACCAAAGTTTGCAACAACAACAAAAGGGGAAGAGTGCTGGTTGTGGGAGATTCTCTGTTGCATGAGGTGGAACAATATGCATGTCTCAGTGATCCAGAGAATCACCAGATATGCTGTCTCCCTGGGGCCAAGATTAAAAATATGAATAGCAAGTTCACACAGCTCATACAACCCACTGACAAATATCCCTCCCTTCTCTTCCATGTGGGAACTAACAACACTGCCATGAGTTGTTTTGCTGAACTCCCATCAGACTTGGAAGCTTTAGGGAGGAAAATAAAAAACACTGGGGATCAGATAGGCTTCTTCTCAATCCTACCGGTACATGGAAAAGGAACGGAAAGGGAAAGAAAATCCTTCAAGTGAATTACTGGCCATGATGTTGGTGCCATAAAGATCGATTTGGATTCTTGAACCATAAACTAAGGTCCCTGGAAGATGGACTTTTTATGAATGATAGGTTACACCTGACAAAGAACAAGAAGCAGATGTTTGGCCACTACTTGAAAGAGTTCATCAGGAGGGCTTTAAGCTAAAACCTAAGAATATCAAGAGCAACAAAAAGGGCTTCTTTCAGCATGTAAATAGGAAGAGGAAGAGGAGACAATTGGTGGGACCACTAAATAAGGAGGGAAGAGATCCAGTGACTGATATGAGGGAACAGGCACAGATGCTAAATGACTATTTTGCCTCTGTGTTCTCCCCAAAGCAGGAGGGGGATATCAGCGTAGGAGATTAGATGAGGCTGGGGACTTAGCGGCAAAGATTAGAGTCTCCCCCCTTGAAGTTGAGGGGCTCCTGAGGGCATTGGACCTTTCAAAGGCACCAGGCCCTGACGGGTTACACCCGAGAGTACTTAGAGAGTTGCAGGGGTTCTCTCATGCCCACTGGCCTCCATTTTTGAGACCTCGTGGAGAACAGGTGAAGTTCCAGAGGACTGGAGGGTGGCATCAGTGGTCCCAATTTTCAAAAAGGGTAATAAAAAGGACATGGGGAAGTATAGACCGGTTAGCCTTACATCCATTGCAGGAAAAGCAATGGAAAGGCTCATAATAGAGAGAGATCTAGTGATGCTAGATAGGGAAGGGAAGCTGACGGCCACACAACATGGCTTCCACAAAAACAGGTCCTGCCAGACAAACCTTGTGGAATTCTATGACAAGGTTTCCAGATGGCTAGATGGAGGGGATGCAGTGGATGTGGTATACTTGGATTTCAGCAAGGCTTTGACAAAGTGCCCCATGATGTCCTGGTGGAGAAACTGAGGAGTTTTGGGATACACCAAAGCACTGTCCTGTGGATTAGGGCATGGTTGACTGACCAAAAGCAGAACGTAACCATTAGCAGAGAATCATCAGGATGGCAGCCAGTGACAAGCGGGGTCCCCCAGGGTTCTGTTCTGGGGCCAATCCTGTTTATCTTTTCATTAACGACATGGAAGAAGGGGTGAACAGTCTGCTGCTCAAATTTGCAGACGAAACTAAACCTGGAGCATTGACCACAACTGAGGAGCAGGTACTCCAGATCCAAAAGGATCTGGACAGACTGTGGAAGTGGGCAGGAGACAACAGGATGGCTTTCAATGTGGATAAGTGCAAGATCTTGCACTTGGAGCATAGGAATAGGTGTCATAAGTACAGGTTAGGTGACAAGTGGCTGGAGAGCAGCACTTGTGAAAGGGACCTCGGGGTACTGGTTGACTGCAGGCTTAACATGAGTCAGCAGTGTGATTCGGTGGTCAAGAGGGCGAACGCCACCCTTGGTTGCATAGCCAGAAGTGTGGCTTCTAGATCAAGAGAAGTATTACTACCACTCTACACGACTCCCGCAACTGGAGTATTGTGTTCAGTTTTGGGCCCCTCATTACAGAAAGGATATATTTTGCTTTCTTGCATTTCTTTTTCTTTGAGATGGTTTTAGTTGCTACCTCTTGTACAATGTTGTAAACCTCTGTCCATAGTTCTTCATGCACTCTGTCTATCAGATCTAATTCCTTAAATCTATTTGTCACCTCTACAGTATATTCATCAGGGATATGATTTAGGTCATACCTGAGTGGCCTAGTGCTTTTCCCTACTTTCTTCAATTTAAGCCTAAGGTTTGCAATGAGAAGCTCATGATCTGAGCCTCAGTTGGCTCCTGGTCTAGTTTTTACTGACTGTATAGAGCTTCTCCATCTTTGGCTGCAGAACACATAGTCAATCTGATTTCTCTTTTGACCGTCTGGTGATGTCCATGTGTAGAGTTGTCTCTTGGGTTGTTGGAAAAGAGTGTTTGCTATGACCATCATTTTGTCCTGACAAAATTCTACCAGCCTGTGCCCTGCTTCATTTTGTATTCCAAGGCCAAACTTGCCCGTTATTCCGGTTATCTTTTGGCTTCCTACATTAGCATGCCAATCCCCCATGATGATAAGGACATCATTTTGGGGTGTTAATTCTAGAAGGTTTTGTAGGCCTTCATTTATATGCCGTCCTATAATATATGTTATATATTTATATATTTATATGCGGAATATTTATATGCCATCCTGAGGCTTTTGCGAAAAGACAGCATATAAATATTCTAATTAAATAAATAAAGTAGAATGGTTTTCCTTGGATTCGAACTGAGATCATTCTGTCATTTTGGAGGTTGTATCCCAGTACTGCTTTTCCTACTCTTTTATTGACTATGAAGGCTACTCCATTTCTTCTGATGGATTCTTGCCCGCAGTAGTATACCTGATGGACATCTGACTTAAATTCACCCATTCCTATCCATTTTAGTTTACTGATTCCTAACATGTCGATGTTCAGTCTTGTCATCTCTTGTTAAACCACATCCAGCTTGCCTTGATTCATGGATCTTACATGACAGGTTCCTATGGAGTTTAGATCCTTGCAGCATTGGACTTTCATATGGAGATTCCAGGGAACTGCTGTGCTTTGAGCATTAGTTAATTCTTAGGGGAAAATTGATATCAGATTAGCATTTATTTATTTAAAATATTTATATCCCTTCCTTTGCAAGGAATGGCTCAGGACAGCTTACAGTGATTAAAATGGCATGTAAAGTACAATGATGTAATAATTGAAACAATAAATAAGAGACAACTT
>NW_025336601.1:3865-9477 GCF_004798865.1 Varanus komodoensis
GGAAGGGCTGTGTGGGACAGAGGAGGACCCTGGGAACGAGACCGTCGGCACATCTCACCCAGTCTTGTTGACCCTGGCTGGCACTTACTCAGCATGCTTTCATGCAGAAAGCAGCTCTTCTGCCCTATCTGGAGATCCTGGATGGGATCTTGGGCATACCAAGCACGCACACTTCCCCTGGGATGCAGCTCTCTCTAACCAAGGATGAGTTCTAAGACCTCCTCAAATGGCCGGAAGCCATTTTCCCTCAGAGCTTAATTAATGTTAGGACAAAAGTGTATGACGCGAGAACGAACACGCTCTTCCTGTTGTGTCCCGTAGTTTTACCGATGAGACCAGAGACCAGTTGGAATTTTCGAGAGGAATTTATTACCTGCAGGGACCACACTCGTTTGAGCAGAGGGCAGTCTCGAGCAGAAGGAGGGCAGAGTTTTTATACTCTTTTACAACGGACGGCTATGCAGGTGCTTGAATAACAGCGAACAATAGGGGAACCCCACTGAGCTACATTTGCACATTTTTTATGCTAAAGTAAGCAAGCGAGGGTACAAGGGCGTAACGTCTGCGGTAATGCTGGAGCATAGCCTGCTTTGTTGTCAGCTTGCGTAGCGTGCACATTCGTTGGGGTTCTTGTTCTTACGCGAACAGGACACTCTGATCATGCTTTTTACCCGTGTCGAGCCATGCCCTAGCTGCATGTTCGATTAAGAGGGGGGTTACAACATTCCCTACTGGTCTTCTTTGGGGAATCGAATCATCGAATCATCGAGCCACTAGCGGAAGGTGCTTGTAACCATCCCCCTGGCCCAGGTGAGAGCTGGCATGAAATGCCAGTACTCTCACAGCGTCAATGCGCTGCTGGACAAGGCGGGTAACCCAACGGAGCAGGAGGGGCCCTAAAATAAGGAAAAACAATAATCCTAAAAGGGGTCCAGCAAGGGAAGAGAGCAGACTGGTCAGCCAGGGGGACCAGTTGAAGAGGCGCTGATACCAGTTGGAACCCTCCTGGTGGCGCCTTTCCCAGTCCTCCAGGCGGGCTTTGACTAGGTCTAGACTGTTATGGATGATGCCTGAATGATTTGCATAAAAGCAACATTTCTCATCCAAGGCAGCACATAAGCTGCATGGGGTGAGGCCGGATCGGCAAGCAAAAAGAGTCCCATTCGGGGCTGCCAGGAGGTAGGGGTGTGCTGTGGGGGTAAGGAGTAAGGCAGCAGCGCATCGTGGATCATCGCGGGGCCCACTGGGACCCGTGACACAGGGCCCATGACCTGAGAATTCCTCTAATGTTATAGAGGGGTGGAGCCCCCACGGGCAGGCGCTCCCATAATTCTCCAAGCAGGAGATATTAGCAAAGAAGGAAAAGGAGGCATTCACTCCTACCCCAGTGTAAAAAGGGGGCTGAGGACTCAAGCATAACCAACACGTTTCGATAATGTTTGAGTTGGTCCCATTGAGGATTTGAAAAACTGCAGACACTAATGTAAATGAGTGGCTGGATGACGGTCGGCTAGCAGCCCAGGCCGGAGCATGCTCTGTACGAGGGTCATGGATGCGGTGAGCGGGGGTGGGGTTCACCACCTGAGGGCGAGGGAGAGCCTGGTTGGGTCCCACCGGGCCCCAGGGTCATGAGATAATCCGTTTCTGAACCGTGAAAAGTACGCCTGGATCAGGACCATACAGATACAAGTGCAGCCCCCAGGTTTTACCTTTTACCCAAGAATCTTCCCCGCCTCGTTTGATCTTGAGGCTTGGGGGGTTACGTCTGCCAGTCCCCGCCTGGCCGACCTGCACCCTTTTTACCGTGAGCCAAGGATCCTTAGGTAGCGAAAGTCAAACATTAGGCTACTGTAAGGGAAAAAAATTTTTAGCACCATCAATACCAGTAACAACAGTAACAGCAATATCATTATCATTAATATTTGGTAACATTGCAAAAGGAAAAAGGAAACAAAACTTTCTGTTGAACACCAAAGGGAAAAGTAGCCTCATAGATTTGAAAAGAAACTCTTCCCACCCCCACCACCCACAGAAAACCTCCCCCCATTCTACATACAAGGATGATAAAGCAGAAAAGACTAGCATATAAGATTCCTTTTAAACTAGAGGTAGTAAACTATGCTAAGGAACATGGAAACAGAGCAGCGGAGACACATTTTGGGCCACCTCCAACTGAAAAAAATGATAAGAGAGTGGAAAAAGTGAATAAAAAAGTGAATAAAAGTAAGCACACACAAAAGTAAGCACAGCTGCAAAAAGTGAATAAAAGTAAGCACACTTTTCATGGGAATTCTGCAAAGTGGCCACAGTTAGAGGTGGCCGTGAAAGAATGGATCACACATCACCAGAATAATGGCTTCTCAGTCTCTACAAAAATGATAATACATGAAGCCAAACACATTGCTGTAGAGAAAGGCATTCGCGATTTTACTGGATCACCATCATGGTGCTACAGATTTATGAGGCGATGTGGCCTTGCTATGTGCACCAAAAGTAGAATTGCGCAAAAATGCCAAAAGAAACTCTTCCCACTGCATGCGCATGCATGCACACACATACACAGCCCCAGAGTTTCATCCATTCCCTCCCAATCCTTCAGTTGTAACATAGCAAAATAACAAAATGGTATACTCAGAATTCAGAACTTATACCCACACGCATATATAAGACCCAGATCCATGTTGCATAGAAAAATAGAAGTTATTGGAGAGGGAAAACTCTTGATGGCTGACACAAATCACATGCTCACAACATTGCTTTTTGGAAGGATTCCCTTCCTAAAAAATCCCCTAGTGACTCATTGAGAGTGCTTAAGGGTCTTTGTTTTAACCCAACCCTTCCCAGGCAGAATTTTTCCTGAGGCAATACAAGCTTTGAACACTCAGAGGACCTCAAATGCCTTACCTCTGTTACACAACTTTTATTTATTTTCAAGACACCAAGATTTCCTTTGAGAGGAGAGGACTAGAGACTCAAAGACTTTCTTTGAGAACTAGTGCAAGCCCGCCTCCAATCTGTGGCTGGAAGCGGAGCTGCTCAAACTTCCCAAAGTATTTTGAACTCTGCACATGCTCAGAGGCTGTGTGTGCTGCTTCTGCAGTACTCACAAAGTGGTGTTTGTGGTATCTTCCTGCCAGAGCATCCCCCCTTTTCTTGGCTCTGTGGAATAGCCAAGCCCACAGAGTCAAGAAATCCAAATTTTCCAGCACAAATCCCTCCTGAATTCAGTTGGCCAGACCAAATCCAGAGAAGAGGCTGCAGTTACTGTCTCTTTAAATAATGGGAGTGCTCTTAGCAAGGTAGACTATTCCTCTTGTTTTTCATTTGTTTTTCTTGTCTTTACTCCAAAAGTTACACATTTCTTCCCATATTTTTTTCCAGTAGAAAAAGCACCAAATCACCATTTACCAAAACTCTTAAAATTCTCTCACATACCAAGAACCATGCACCCCCTGAATCAAGGAATTCCTGTCACTCTCATTCTCACATGGCATACACACAACATCCAGAATAAAAATCTTTTTGCCTTTCACTCAAACCTCACATTCCAAACAGCTGCAAGTTCAACAGAGGAAGAAAAACCAACCAATTTGGCAGAAATATTTATTAATGGTTAACTGCAATCTGTCTTCCCCTGATTTTACACTCTGCCCTGTTGAATTCCAGCCTACTACTGCTCAGGCTAATTGCTAAACACAACAATTTAAATTTGCAAAACTTTACCAGCAATATGTTCCCAATATAAAACCCTTTCTTTATCTCACTGGGAATCCTTTTCAGGATTCCTACTGAGTATTCCCAACAGTATATACATTTTTTTTCCATCTTTCCTCTGCCCATCAGCATCCACTCCTGGAATTTCAAACACAATTATTTAATCTCACAAAAAAGGAATCTTCCTACCTAGGAGGGCTGTAAGGCAGATGGAAGAGGCAGAAAACTTACATTAAAGACATTAAAACCCGGTTTCTGACAAGGAAAGGGCCTTCATAAAAATGTTTCTATATAACCCCTCTTGCACACAGGGCTTTCACACAGGATAAGCTTACTGAGCATGTCCAGAAAACTGGGTAGGACCTGTGTTTGCAAGCCCAATTCAAGGGCCACACATTTCCTTACTTCCCAGTTCTGGCTCATATACAAGGAATGGGGGAAGGAAAAAATCCCACACACACATGCCCTGATCATCACCTTTTTCCCAGCCGGACTCAGTCATGCTTGGGCTCAGGCAAATGACCTCATGAATCTTTCTCAATCAAAGCCAGGTTCACACATTGTCATCTCAGGGGCAAGAACACCCACCCACACCGTTGCTTTCAACCATGCCCTGAAGAGGACAGATTGGTGTGGCTGCGTGGGGAGCTTCTATTTCCTGAGGAACCCCAAAACCCACTCTGGACTATGCTTACCTCCCAGAAAGGGGAACACTTTACAATACAAACAGACAAGACAGAAAACACAGACAGCAACAATAGAATGGGACATAAACCATACTGAGAATTCCAAGTGTCAGTCCAGCAAGACAGACGACAAAACATCAACAAGACAGACAACAAAACAGAAAATCTAAACAAACACACAACCTAAACAGGAACTGAGGCCAGGGAACGACGTCTCGCCCCCAGACCGGAAAGTGGCCCGTACGCTGCATCCAGCAGGCCTTTCTTTCCAATACCAGATCTGCAGATATTCAGAACAGAACAGATGGTGGGTAACCGCTGTGCGCACTTACCGATTACTCCTCGCTCAGCTAGTCAGACGTTCCAGCGAGCCGGGGTAGAGGCATAAGATGCCTATGGGCCCATCCCTGGTGTCGGGGGGAGGCCAGACTGACAGTCTCAAGATCTCGCTGGGGCCTCCAAATGTTGTGTCCCACAGTTTTACGGATGAGACCAGAGACCAGTTGGAATTTTCGAGGGGAACTTATTACCTGCAGGGACCACACTCGTTTGAGCAGAGTGCAGTCTCGAGCAGAAGGAGGGCAGAGTTTTTATACTCTTTTACAACGGACGGCTATGCAGGTGCTTGAATAACAGCGAACAATAGGGGAACCCCACTGAGCTACATTTGCACATTTTTTATGCTAAAGCAAGCAAGCGAGGGTACAAGGGCGTAACGTCTGCGGTAATGCTGGAGCGTAGCCTGCTTTGTTGTCAGCCTTGCGTAGCGTGCACATTCGTTGGGGTTCTTGTTCTTACGCGAACAGGACACTCTGATCATGCTTTTTACCCGTGTCGAGCCATGCCCTGGCTGCATGTTCGATTAAGAGGGGGGTTACAACACTTCCCAGTGGAGTCCTGAAATGGCTCCAACAACCTCGACTGCCGCTTGCAACGTGCTGCCAGTTCAGCTGAGCAGTGCTGGAGCCACGGCAGCGACTTCTGCATTGCAGCCCGTTCCATCCAGGAGCATTGTCTCTTGCAGTATTGATGCAATGTGCATTTAGCTCCCCTGGGCACCTGCCCAAGAGCTGAGGGCATTTGAAAGCAAGGCTTCGTGTCCCACACCAATGAAGCTGGCGGAGGTTGGAAGACTTCCAAAGGGGACGTGCGCCAGGAAATGGCTCTGCAAGATTCTTTGGTTCTGTGCTTGTGCTTTGAGCAGGAGCCCAA
>NW_025336601.1:11085-13002 GCF_004798865.1 Varanus komodoensis
AAATAATATTCAGAATAGTGAGCTATTGTAATTATACCCAGCCATGGACATTCTCAAAAAGAGTTGAGCTTCTTGACTCAGAAATGTATTTGCAAAATACTCCCCCACTTGTTTCCAGGGTCATTTTTCCTCCCTTCCTTTCTATAGCATCACTTTTTTAATGCTTTACACTGAATGTTATCAAAAGTGGCCTACAGCTGTGTTTGCAGCCATTTCATGAGTTGCCCATGGCGATCTTTGCTGGTCATGATGGGCAACTGCTGAGTCATCGTGAGGCTGCTGAGAAAAGGCGTCCCATTCCAGGTCCCTATTGCATCGGGAGCAGTTGCACATTCGTCAGGAAAATATAGTTGCAAAATCCAGCTTGATTAGATAGTATTGTAAAGACGTGTTCAGTGATGAGGAAAGACCATTGGCCAGTTGAAAAAGTCTCTTGCATGCTTAAATCACTCATTCACCTGTTAAACACAAAACACAAAAGGAAGAGAGAAAGTTACATACCTAGAATTGCTGTGAGACAGATTTTGTATTCAGTAGATTAATCATATTCATTTGGTAGATGTAGATGAGTTATTATATGGAGGTTTCAGCCGATTAAAGGGGCAGAAGAGGAGCCGCTTATCATGTCTCTGAGGAACTATCATGTTTTGAGATAAAGTCAGGATCCGGTCTAGTTGTGAGCAAGTGGTGCTGAGGAAGTGCTGGGTGAAGCCTCTACCACTTCGATGTCCCCCACAGGCCACCCTCTGCATGGAGCCTCCCCAAAAAATGTTGGTTTTGTTTATTTAAATGAGAGGAACTTACTTGTTATTCCCAAACTTCAGGGGCTAACTGCCTCATGGTGCTACAAGTTAAATGCAGCTCGTTGCCACATCAACCGAATTGGGAGCATTTGGTGCTCCTTAGCCTTAAGGGATACCATGTTTTGGTTTTTGGAAGGTTTGTAATTGAACTCCATGGGACTTTAATGTGAGGGGATGAACTAAATTTAGGGCACCTTATTGACAACGACAATAGAAGTAGTACAAAGCTTTTGTCAAACAGACTGTTGGGAGAGAGTTAAGAGCTGGACCAACAAAGTATTTCTCAGAGTTTAAAGTTTCATTGCTGAATCTGCTTTGTTTGATTCAGTCCAGGCATGACCTAAATGCAAAACTCTGCACTCTACAAGACAACAGTACCTGTTTTTCGACACACATTACATTCTAAGAGGTAAAAAAATTCTCTGCATGCATATGGTAGATTGTTCTACTAGTGTGGTTCAATTGCACTATACCTACATCTTGGATATGTGATTGTGCCATCTCGACACTGAGCTCGGAATGGAGGAGAGCCTTGAGCCAGACTAAAGTCATGTATGCAGGTGAATTCTATGGTATCTCCAGATTCTGAATATAGTTTTGTATCAGATTTCCACCTCAGCTTAATGTTGTTACGACCCATGTCTTCTTCTGATGCTGTACAAGGAACTGCAAAATGGCACATTTCATATGTTAGAGAGCAACCATGAGGAGTTCATTTCACAAAATGTTACTTTTTAAATTAGATATATAAAGCTTATTATGAAATCAACACGAACTGTTAAAGACCTGCGCAGGTTCAATTTCTTCTCTTTTCTGCCCTCCATGTTCCTTTTTTGCCCTCTGCCAATTGATCTCCAAACGTTCCATCTTTCAGCCATGGTCTCCACTTCTAGATCAAAGTCTGCCCAGCTCGGGTTCCTTTAAACCAGCGCTGGACAATTGCTCAGGCTTGGGACAAATTCCTCAAGGCACTCCTATCCTGCGAATCCAATGGGGCCGCACCTTTCTTCTGCCTCTGAAGTTGTTGCTGGAACTCCACATGTGCTGCCAAGGTTGGCTGCATGCGAGCGACCCCTGCTCCCAGTTTCCTTTACAGGAAGTGGCCGGGGGGGTG
>NW_025336601.1:13729-24351 GCF_004798865.1 Varanus komodoensis
GCAGCTCCTGGGTGGCAGCAGTGGCTGTAGGTGACTCTGGTGAATGAGCTTTCACAGAGAAGGGCAGCGATGCTCAAGCGAACTCCCGTTGGGTCTGCAGAGGAGCCGGGTGTGGCAAGCCACTCCTGAAATGTCTTACCTCAAACACCCTATGATGAAACTATCCAAAGTTAAACAAGAGACAGTGCCAGAAGATGAGGCCACCCAGGTGGGAAGGCACTTCATCAGCCACTGGGGAAGAGCAAAGGACAAATACTTGCGCTGCCATTCCTCAGGATGCCACTAGATCAAATCGGAAAGGAAGGCCAGTGGCCGCCATGCACGGAGGTGACAGGAAAGTCTGACGCTGCACAACACGAGCAATTGGGACCTCACCAAGTCTGAGCAGAGGTGACAAATAGGGAGATGCAAAACAGAATGCAAACAAGCAGAGTCATCAGGGAGATATATAAGATTTTATCAGACAAGGAGGACAGAGTGGATCTTTGTAAAATTTCGCGGGAAATTGATTAAGGGAAGGATGCAGACAAGGAAGAATAGACAAAATATGGTATAATATTAAAAATATGACAATTAGAATTAGGGAAAACATTTGTGAATCAGTATGGAAATGGTATATGATGTTGGTAAAATTATTTTAAATGAATAAGAAATATTCTAATTTATGTTGGAGGTGTGAATGAAAAATGGGCACCTATTTCCATAAGTGGTGGGATTGTGAAGATATTAAGAATTCTGCAGAGATTAGCAAGATATTGAACTTAAAAATTGAGACAGATCCTGAAATAGCATTGCTGTTAATATTTTGTGAAAGGAAATGGAAATGGAATATTCTAGAATTAATAATCAATTTGCTAACAGCAACAACATTTATAACAGCAAAGAAATGGAAGGAGAAACAGGATCTTCAGTTAACTGAATGGTATAAAATGTTTGGAATACAGCTGTTAAAGATAAATTAAAGTGTGCTATTAGGGTGCAAAAATGATGACAACAAAGAAAGATTTTAATGGTCTAAGGCGTTTGTTTATTGAATACACATTAATAAGAGGGGAAGGTATGAAACCTTCAGTGGAATCAATGCAATTATTGCATTCCTGAAAGAGTGGAAAAACGGAGGAAATAATAGTATATAGCCATGGCCCTGTTGGGGTGATGCACTAAATGTGGAATTAAAAGCTTTTTTTGGTTCTTACTCTTTTTTCTGAGTGCGTGTATGTGTGCTTTTTAGTGCATTTTGTGTTGTTTCCTTTTATTTTAGCATTAAAAATGAGGCATCTCATGGAACTCACAGGCAAATGATGAACTTCACTGCCACCAATCTTGATGGCTTTAAGAAAGGATAGGAGGAATTCGTGGGGAGGCTTTCCAGAACTGGGTTGCAAGGCTTGCTAAGTGATGGGGCAGGGGCTTCGCATGCTGTGTGAACCCCTCCCGCTTCCCTTGGGGAGGCTCATAAAGCGCCTCAGGCCAGCCAGGCTTGCAGCAAGGTTTGGGTGATGGCATTGTGCTTCTTGAAGTTAATGTCCTTTCTCCTGCTGATTTTGCAGCTATTTCAACCCCTCTCCTTTTCCCTTTACTTGAATTCTGTATTAACTGTCCTCAAATGGACTAGAAGGTCAAAAAGCCCAGGGGAAACTATGCCATATGGTTCAAGCCCCACAAAGCCAGGAGGGTAAAGCTAATGCCTTAGCAGACATCTCCTGCTATCACTAATGATACAGGGCAGTGTCTCAAATGTTGCTCGCTCGCAACATTCCCGCCACACACCCGCTGTTTGCTAGTCTTCCAGGGCCAAACCCAGGGGTGCCTGGGCCCCTTTCCTGGCCTTTCATTGCCTTACGAAGCAGCTGAGAGTTCCTGCATCAGCAGAGTGGTCCTGCGATGAGTTGCCCCGTGCCTGCAGGTTGCCTCCTCCAGTAACTGGAGGGATGAGCTGGGCATGGCGGATCCAGGACGAGGTGGCAGTGGTGCCTGTGCTCCAGAGTCGGGCTGGTTCTGATGCAGGTGTTTCCAAGCACCATCGTGATCGAAGATGGGACCAGTAATAAAAATGCCCAAGCCAGTCCTGAAACTCACCTGTTCCATGCAGGACCAAAGGAACCTGTAGGATCACGGAGGTTAAGTGTTCCGCAAATACATTTGTGGCATGGAGAACATCACTGCTTACCCTTTCAGCCACCACTCGCAGCTTCCGGTTCCCTGGGGCCTTCGCAGAGCTTGAACCAACATGAAGTGTCCTTAACTCTGGTCTTCAGTGGGCAGGGTTTGAAAACTTCAGAGAAGAGGTGCATTTACTCTACACATGATCATATTGAGAGGCAAATGCAAGGAAAACATGTACTTACTGAGGCATTTGGGTTCTGGATACCAGCCCAATGTAGTACACTGAACACGATCCCAGTGGTGTCTACGTGCTGACAGAAAACCAGTATTACAACTGAAGTCAACAGATTGTCCAAGTGTTACTGGAATGTTGTTGATTCTCCTACTCTCATAATAGTCCTCTAATCTTCCATTTTCTATGTCAGGATACTCACAGCCCTCTGATTTGGAAAAGGTGAAAAAGAGAGAAAATCATGCCAGGATACTTGTTTTATTAAGAATGTACCGTTCTTCCGATCTTTCTTCATGTTTTATGGTGCGCGCTTGTTTCATGGAGGTACCAAGTGTTGCCCACTCTGAGAAGAGTTACAAACAGAAAGAAGGAAATGTCTGGGGGGAAAGCTTCCCCTCCCTGGCATGCCCATGTGTTCTGCTTTCATTTCCTCTGGACTTTGGGGACAAAAAGGAAGGGAGAAATGCAATCATGGCCCACTGCGCTGTGCCCTGGTTGGCAGAAATGGGGAAAACAGTGACCACTAGAATTCGTGCCTTCCTCCTCCTCTCCATTCCTCCATATTTCAACACTGCACAATAATGTATTTAGCAATGCCGTATTGGTGGCAGCAGAACACTAGATCTGGGAAGAAAACTCTAGGAAAGCTAATTGAACAAATGCGAATTGTCTCCTTTTAATACCCTTATTTTCCCACAGTCTGTGTGTGGACAGAGCCCTCCTCCCACTGAATTTTGAGTCACTTGGATGAGATCAGTGCTGCTGGTGTTGGTGGATGGCACCCAGGGATCAGGAAACCAGCCACGTCCAGCAACATCTCTGGAGTGACTATCAAGTGTTTCTCAAGTGCATTGAAGGATCTCCCACAACCACTCAGAGATGCAACCTGCTCTTCACCCTAAGAGGGACTTCATCAATGCCTGGCCAATGCTCAGAATGTGAGCATGCAAAAGGTTGATACGTTCCAAGCAAGTACCTTTCCCAGCCCTTTCAGGTCCTGCCGCACTCAGCAGGGAGCAAAGACGGAGCAGGCAGTTGCTCCAGAGGCAGGCCAGATCCTGGCTCAAGGGTACTGCAGCCTTTCTGCTGAAAAGGGACGACGAGACTGCTTGAAGGAAACATGGCAATATTGATGACTCTTTGGTCCTAGCAGGATGCTGGACTTGAGACATGAGTGTCTTCCATTGGTGGGAATGACCATTTGTCCATCAGTTGGAGCACATTTTACCACCTCCATGATGGCAGCTTGCATCTTCCTGAGCCTCAGGTGTGCAAGGCAGGTTCTTGGGGAGCACAGGAGGGGCAGGGTGCAGCCAAGGAACGGATCAGGGCCCTGCTCATAGGTGGCACCTCTTCACAACTAATCAAATGTGTAAGCTCACAAAAATCTCCCTTTTTATCTCACTCTAATGCAGGAGGAGAAGGAGGAAAACTTTCTGAGAGCTGGGCAATATTTTTGCAAGCATCTGAATGGAACGGGCTGGGGAAAGCCTGAGGTTTAAGAGAGTCCACTTGGCTTTCTCTGCAGGACTGGGAATGTGCTAGAGATTTGCAGTGCTGGCTGCATCGGCCCTGCCTGGTTCTGTCCAGTGGCTGCAGCAGGAGGATAGGGCCAGTGCCATGGACAAGACAGGGGTGGCCTCCTGCTTGACCCGTGTCCTTCGGTCACTTTTTCTCCTCCCACCTCACCTAGAAATGCAAAGGAGTTGCATGCCTGTTTCGCTCCAACTTTGCCTGGAGGGAAGAAACGTGTCCTCTCTCCCAGCCTTAAAAACCAGCCACAAAGACCTTCTTCCGAACCAAGATATCCTGCGTGAACATACCAACATCCTTCATTCTTGAAAGTCCCTTGTAGATTGTTTGTGAGTAATCATCCGTTTAATCTTCTGTTTTAATCTGCCCAGCCTGGATTCTGAAAGATCCAGGAGCAAGCAAGACTCTTAAGTGTTCCATGCTCACCCTGCTGAATCTTCATATGCCAAAATATACCGCAGCTTCCCAACAGAATAGCTTCAGCAAACAGAAATGTCCTATACTTGGAAACGACATTTCACCATTTCAGGCCACCGCCCTGGCAGAGAAGGCTGCAAAGGGACAGCTGCTGCACTGCCCTCAGCCCCCCGACCTACTATATATAGGAGTGTGAATTACAGGAGCATGGCCTCCCTCCACAGCCATCCTGTGTGTCACAGTGTGGGCCTCTCACTCCTAAGCTATGGTGCTGGATGCATTGCTTCCAGATCGCTTTGTTTTGGCAAGGCAAGAAGCGAGGTACTTACGCTTACACCATGGAGGAGGAGACCAGCCACTCTCGGTGCACTTGGAAATTGGCCCAGAACTCTTATATCCAGCATTACAGTATATTTCAATTGCATCTTCAAATTTGTACTGACTCTGCATTGGACGGAAGTTGCCGTTTGGTAGTTGTGGAGGGAGACACGCAATTTCTGGGGAGAAATACTGATAGTCAGAAATTAACATGGCAGCAAATGTCTTCCCTGGCCTTTCTTTAGGGGTCACTCGCTCACTATCATGCAATCTGTGGGACGGAGGATGATTGGGACTGAGCGGATGAGTAAGGATTCAAGGCACAGCTAAGATGAAGAAAGCCGGAATCACAGCCTGAGATTGGCCTCAAACAGGGATGGGGAAGGGTGGGCATGGGCTGTGCTCTGCTCCCAAAATACCATTCACTGCCCCCTAGCAGAGCCTTCAGGTTGCAGCTCACTGTTCTGCAGAAGAAGCAAGCAGGGCTTCCAAGGCCAAGAGGGAGGACACCTGTCTGCACTGCTTCCCTCAGACCCACGGGGTGCTGCTCACACAAAGTGAGCACAGCGCTGCAGCTTCTGCTGCCGTTGGCAAGCAAGATTTCAAGCAAAGCAATTTGTTCGCAGTTGCAGAGCTTTCCACTGGTGGGCTCCGGAAACAGCCCTGCTTTGCTGCTGGTGGTGCCTTTCCCAGCCCCTCTGCAGAAGAAGCGAGCCCCCCTGTAGGCAAGAGGAAGGACAGTGCTGCATCGTACACTGCGCTTGCCACCCATGCTGCTTGTAATCATGCCCGTCAAAAGGAAATTAAACTATATCTATATCATCCATATCTATATGTATGTATGTATATATCTCCCCTAACTCGCGAAGGGTCGGACAAGACTTTGCGACTAACAACAACAATATCCTAGCTTGTGAGAGACAGCATTTGCACTCCTTTAGTGGTCCCTGGTTCCTGACTCCTAGCGGAGCAGAACGTAGCAGAGCAGAGAAGAGCAAGCTGCCCCAGCTGGTCTAGGGCCTCTGGGACGCAGGCAGCCACGCTCCCAGGGAGTGAGCGACCAGAGCAAACAAACAGGGAGAGCAAACGGGGGTTCAGCAGGGGAGGGCCCTAGCACCCCCTCTCTTTCCTCTTCTTTCTTTCACCTTAATCCCCCCCCGAACATGTGTGCACTCACACACACACACACACACACAGACATTTGTTCTCTTCCTTGTAACACATCCTCATTTACTAATAGGATGGTGTTGCTTGTTGCTAAGCTTGAGTGAAGCCTGGAGAATGCACCAGTTGTCACAAGAGCCCCCCCTGCCGCCCAAGGCAGAACCCCAAGGTCGCACAACCAGTGGACCAGGGAGACCCCGCAGTGGCTGTGGCCTGCGACATCTGCAACAGCTGCAGGCTACGTAGCAGCCCTATCACAAGAAAAGGTGGGAGCACTGGAGCAGTGAGTGTCCACCCTCCAGATAGTAAAGGAAAATGAAGCATTTCTAAATGGAGCGGAGATGCTGTGACAGGTAGGTGTAATCCAGAAGGAAGAAGAGCACCAGCAGGCTGAGGCAGCGGAACAGGACCCTGAAGGAAGGGAAATGAGGAAACTCCCTGTAACAGGGTGACAATTAGATGCAGAAGTCTAGAAAACACTCTGCACCAGTGAAAGCAGTGGGACTCGCCAACCGCTTTGCATTACTTACTTGACGTGTGGGAAACCCACTGTGAAAGAACTACATGGCACACTGGGGAACTCTGAAAAGAGAAGGCCTATCGAAAAAGGGAAAGGATACCAATGTTTGCAACAACAACAAAAGGAGAAGAGTGCTGGTTGTGGGAGATTCCCTGTTGCATGAGGTGGAACAATGTGCATGTCCAAGTGATCCAGAGAATCACCAGATATGCTGTCTCCCTGGGGCCAAGATTAAAGATATGACTAGCAAGTTCACACAGCTCATACAACCCACTGACAAATATCCCTCCCTTCTCTTCCATGTGGGAACTAACAAAACTGCCATGAGAAGTTTTGCTGAACTCACATCAGACTTCGAAGCTTTAGGGAGGAAAATAAAAAACACTGGGGATCAGATAGGCTTCTCCTCAATCCTACTGGTACATGGAAAAGGAACGGAAAGGGAAAGAAAATCCTTCAAGTGAATCACTGGCCATGATGTTGGTGCCATAAAGAGCGAGTTGGATTCTTGGACCATAAACTAAGGTCCCTGGAAGATGGACTCTTTATGAATGACAGGTTACACCTCACAAAGAACAGGAAGCAGATGTTTGGCCACTACTTGAAAGAGTTCATCAGGAGGGCTTTAAGCTAAAACCTATAGGGGAGTGAGATGTGCAGTATGGCATACCATCCCCTGGTAAAGATTTATATATTTCAACAGAAAAGAAACTCAACCAGGGCCAACACCAGTCTCCCAAAAGGCATAGGAAGAAAACCAGGGACACAGCAAGAATGAACTTTGATGTCTCCACACCAATCCCAGAGCATGGGAAACAACACGAACTTGAGCTCATATTACATGAGGGCAATTGCAATCTTACAGGAATAACTGACACTTGGGAGGATGACTCACATGACTGGAACTCTACAGTTGATGGATACAACCAGGTTAAGAAAAATTGAAAGGACAAAAAGGGAAGTGGAGTTTCACTGTATGTAAGAGGCACGTATATCTGCACAGAAGTACAAGATGAGGAACTTAGTAGCCCCATCAAAAGCATCTGTCTTACTTTAAAGGGAGCAAAAAATAAGAAAAACATTACTGACCACGCAGTCCAAAAGAGGGCAAGGATGCGACCTTCAAAAAGCAACTTTCCAGCATTTTCAAGAAGAACGATGTAAGCATCATGGGGGGATTAAATTTCCCCAGTATTTGCTGGGAGACAAATTCTGCCAAGCATGGCCCTCCAAGAGATTTCTGACTTGCATTGCCAACAATTTTCTCCAGCAGAAAGTAGAGGAAGCTACAAGAGGATCAGCTATCCTCAATTTAATACTTACTAACGGGGGTGGCCTGGTGTACAAAATAACAACTACAGGAACTCTGGGGGAAAGTGACCATGCGATACTTGAATCCTCAATTATAAAGGAGACAAAGGGTTACTCGGACCAACAATGGATCCTGGACTTCAGGAAAGCCAACTTTAATGACTTCAGAAAAATGATAAGTGAAGTACCATGGCAGCACACCCTAAAGAGTCCAAGAGGGGTAGAAAAACTTTAAAAAGAAAATTCTCCAAACAATTCCATCAAGAAAAAGTGTAGAAGACATCAGAGGAAGGCCACGTGGGTCCACAGAAAGTTAAGTGACAGCCTGAAAGAGAAAAGAACATGTACAATGGAAGCAGAGCCAGACCATGAAGGAAGAAAAAGACAAATAGCAAGGAATTTCAGGGACAGCATCAGGAAGGCTAAAGCAGGAAATGAACTGAAAATGACAAGGGATGCTAAGAACAACAAGAAAGCCTTCTTCAGATACAAGACATGAACCAGATCCAGAACAAAAGGCATGAGAAAGAGAAGGGTGTCCAGCTACTTAAAGTGGATGACAGAGTGATAACAGATGACAAGGAAAAGACAGAGGAGCTCAGTTCCTACTTTGCTTCAGTCTTCTCGCACACGGAAATCTACAGTCAAGAGGAAGTACAAGCTGAGAGATGGCAGCCCAGGATTGACAGACAAATGGTCAAGGAATACCTAGATGGCATAAACACATTCAAATCTCCAGGGCCCGATGAACTCCATCCCAGAGTCATAAAAAATCTAGCTGAGGAACTTTCAGAACCACTGGGTATTATCTTCAATAAATCTTGGAAAACAGGAGAATTGCCAGATGACTGGAGAAGGGCTAATGTTGTCCCTTTCAAGAAAAAGGGGGGAAAAGATGAACCTGGTCTGGAACTACAGACCAGTTAGTCTGACATTAATCCCTAGAAAAATTCTGGAGCAAATCATTAAATAATCAATCTGCAAGCATCTTGAAGAAAATGCAGTGTTTAATAGAAGCCAATATAGCTTTATCAAAAATAAATCCTGTCAGACTAATTTAATCTCATTTTTTGACTGGGTAACCTCCCAAATGGACAGAGGGAACACTGTGGAGATAATCTACCTAGACTTTAGCAAAGGTTTTGACATAGTGCCACACGCCATTCTGATAAGAAAATTAGCAAAATGAACTAGATGGTGGATCCAAAATTGGCTGCTAAATCAGACATAGAGAGTGCGCATCAATGGCACCTTCTCACATTGGATGGAGGTAACTTGTGGGGTGCCATAGGCTTCATCCCTGGACCCAGTGCTCTTCAACATCTTTATCAAGGATTGGTTGAGGCTGTACAAGGAATATAATCAAATTTGCTGATGATACAAAACTGGGTGGAATAGCAAACACCCTAGAAGACAGAATAAAGATCCAGGGCTATCTTGATAAACTTGAACACTGGGCTGAAACCAACAGAGTGAGATTCAATAAGGACAAGTGCCAAGTCCTCCACCTAGGAAAAAGAAGCCAATGCATCAATACAAGAGGGGGAATATGTGGCTTGACAGAACTAAAAAAGATAACGCTTTTGGAGTAATTGTGGACAACAGGCTAAATATGGGCCAACGATTTAATGTAGCCACCAAAAGGGCAAATGCTATTTTGGGATGCATTAGCAGAAGTATTACTTCCAAATCATGAGAAGTGGTAGTTCCTCTATACTCCTCACTAGTCAGACCTCACCTGGAATACTGTGCCCAGTCCTGGGCACCAAGAGTTTTAAAAGATGCTGGTAAATTAGAAAGGGTCCAGAGGAGGGCAACAAAAATGATCCAGGGTTGGAAATACTGGCCTATGAGGAGAGACTGAGAGAACTGGGCATGTTCAGCCTTGAGAAGGGAAGACTGAGGGAGGACATGATATCACTCTTTAAGCACATCAAAGGCTGTCACAAACAGGAAGGTCAAGATCTCTTCTTGCTGATGCCAGAGTGTAGGACACAGAATAATCAATTCAAGTTGCTGCAACCCAGATTCAGGCTGGACGTCAGGAAAGGTTTCCTCACTGCCAGAGCAATACACCAATGGAACCAGCTGCCTGGAGAGGTGGTGGGATCTCCCACACCAGAGACAGTCAAAAAGGAACTGGACGGCCACCTGAGAGGGATGGTGTAACGTGACGTCCTGCAACAGCAGGAGGTTGGATCCAATGGCCTTCATCGCCCCTTCCAGCTCTACCATTCTATGATTCTATGACCCAGCTTGCATTGCTATGAACTTGTACTAAAGAGGAAGCGCCACTGAACACTGTGGGACTTTCTTCAAAGTAAACCTGAAAAGCATATGCTGCAGCCATGCCAGCCTAGGAGTGAGAGCCATACAGACCGACACATGACAAGAGTGAACTCCATCCCTTCCAAGTGCATGTCGCTTCATCCCTCCCGGCATGTTTATATCCACGGTCGCAGGAAAACTGTATTCGTTCACCATTCTTGTAAACATTCTTTGGATTTAGTATTTTCCCGTGATCAATATTTTCCCCTGTGCAGGTTATTTCTAGTGTAAAATAAGAACAAATATTTCTCATCAAGATTTGCTGTGACATTTTAATGTAAAACAAAACAAAACAAAAGAGAAAGAAATGCATTCTAATTTTTTCTGGGGGTTTATTTAAACATATATTCCTTTATTCGCTTTTCTGAGGCTCCAGTTGAGTTCACTCCTTGAGGTCAATAAATTTACTCAACAATGTATGTGTACTGTGGGATTACGTAGGGCAGGGGAAACAAGAAACTTTAAAATTGCTTCCAGGAAATGGGCCAGATGTAAGTCAAATTCATGATGTATTTTCAGTAACATTCATGATACAATGAAATGAGATACCAAATTCAGGGATTCATGAATCCCTTGATTCAGTCAGCTGAGCTAATCAGAATCAATGAGACTATTTTCAAACGAAGCATTTTTGTAATTCCATTTGGTGCTACTTTGCTATCTTTTCAAGCTGAAGCCATGCACTTTCTGCTC
>NW_025336602.1:0-13884 GCF_004798865.1 Varanus komodoensis
TGATTTTGATGATTGGAATACCTTTTGAACAGGCAGAAAGGATGAGCTGTGCAGGAAAAGTTACTCAAGGAAGGCCTTTACAAAACCGGTCATTCCATTGGTAGTTTTCCCCTCTATTTGGGTTAGGGGTGTTCACCAGGTTAGGGTTTGGGTTAAGAAGACGAGGTGTCCTGTAATTACTTGGTGATTGGAATGTATTTAGAATGGGCAGAAATGAAGGGAAGTGCAGGAAAAGTTAGTCAAGGAAGGCCTTTACAAAATCGGCCATTGCATTGGTATTTTACCCTTCTATTAGGGTTAGGGGTGTTCGCCAGGTTAAGGTTAAGACAACGAGTTGTCCTGGAATGATTTTGATGATTGGAATGTGTTTACAATGGGCAGAAATGAAGAGCTGTGCAGAAACATCTACTCAAGGAGGGCTTTTTCAAAGTTGCCCCTTTTAATGGAACTGTACTCCTCTATTTTGATTAGCGGTTTTCACCAGGCTAGGGTTAGGGCTAGGAAAACGAGGTGTCCTGGCATGATTTGGACGGTTGGAATACCTTTTGAACGGGCAGAAATGATGAGCTGTGCAGGAAAAGTTACTGAAGGAAGGCCTGTACATAATCGGCCATTCCATTGGTATTTTCCCCCTCTTTTAGGGTTAGGGGTGTTCGCCTGGGTAGGTGTAGGGTCAATAAAACGAGGTTCCTGGTATGAATTTGACGATTGAAATGTGTTTACAATGGGCAGAAATGAAGAGCTGTGCAGAAAAATCTACTCAAGCAGGGCTTTTTCAAAGATGCCCCTTTTAATGGAACTTTACTCCTCTATTTTGATTAGCGGTTTTCACCAGGCTAGGGTTAGGGTTAGGAAAACGAGGTGTCCTTGCATGATTTTGATGGTTAGTATACCTTTTCAACGGGGAGAAATGATCAGCTGTGCAGGAAAGGTTACTCAAGGAAGGCCTTTACAGAACCGGCCATTCCATTGGTATTTTTCCCCTCTATTCGGGTTAGGGGTGTTCACCAGGTTAGGGTTCGGGTTAAGAAAACGAGGTGTCCTGTAATTACTTTGATGATTGGAATGTATTTAGAATGGGCAGAAATGAAGGGAAGTGCGGGAAAGATTAGTCAAGGAAGGCCTTTACAAAATCGACCATTGCATTGGTATTTTACCCTTCTATTAGGTTTAGGTGTGTTCACCAGGTTAGGGTTAGGAAAATGAGGTGTCCTGGCGTGATTTTGATGGTTGGAATGGATTTAGAATGGGCAGAAATGATGAGCTGTGCAGAAACATCTACTCAAGGAGGGCTTTTTCAAAGTCGCCCCTTTTAATGGAACTTTACTCCTCTATTTTGATTAGTGCTTTTCTCCAGGCTAGGGTTAGGGTTAGGAAAATGAGGTGTCCTGGCATGATTTTGATGGTTGGAATGTCTTTAGAATGGGCAGAAATGATGAGCTGTGCAGGAAAAGTTAGTCAAGGAAGGCCTTTACAAAATCGGCCGTTACATTGGTATTTTTCCTCTCTTACTGGGTTTGTGGTGTGCACCAGGTTAGGGTTAGGAAAACGACGTGTCTGGGGATCATTTTGATGCTTGGAATGTGTTTAGATTCGGCAGAAATGATGAGGTGTGCAGAAAGGGTTATTCTAGGAGGGCTTTTTCATAATCACCCCTTTTAATGGAACTTTACTCCTCTGTTAGGGTTTGGGGTGTTCACTATGGTAGGATTAGGGTTTGGAAATCAAGGTATCCCAGGCTTGGGAAATCGAGGTATCCTCCCCTTTCCTCCCGCCTAGGCCTCAGTGGCTCATCGCAGATCGGTGCGCTCATCCACAATTGCATTGCGCATGAGCGAGGTGCTGGTGCAGACCGACCTTGCACTGAGCATCAGCACTAGCAGGCCGGAGGTCTGGCTGATGCGGCTGCGTGGTATCCTCTGCTGGACAGAGAAGTGGAGGAGGGGACAGCTGCTGGGCATCTCTGCCCTCTTCTCCTGTGCCGGCATGCTCTGACCCCATCACCGTCACACCCCCTCCCCAGTTCTCCTGCAAGGGCTGCTCCCCACACTTTCCCCCGTCCCCCAGATTCATGCCACAAACCAGTCCAACCCCCTGAAATGAAGGCGCCCCTCCTGCCACCCAGTGCCAGCCTCAGCGCTGGCTGGGAGAAAAAGTTAGCACACTGCATTCACGTAACCTGCACTTATCTGCCACATCCAGTCAGCACTGCGACCCCCAAGCAAGGACTGCACATTTCAAGTGGCGGCCACCTCGGCCCCTCCTGTTCCACGGCCTTGGCGGGGGCAGAGACAGAGGCGCCCTCAGCCAAGCAGCCCGGAGCAGCTTGGCACTGCAGGGATGTGGCCAGTGGGATGAGGCCCACGGGCTGGTACCTGCTTCCGGAGCAGAGGGGGGATGCCCTGCCCAGGCCGGGGGCCCGTGCGCAGCGTGCAGTGGGCCGCCTGGAAGCGGCCTTCCTCGCCCATCTGCAGTGTCCTCTTCGCTGGCCTTGCCTTAGCAAGCAGGCCAGGGCAAGCGGAGTCTGCAAATGCCCACAGAACAACAGCTGCACAGCCGGGAAGGATGGTGCTCCTTACACGGCATTTGCACGCACATGGATTCCCAGTGAGCATTGCACACATGCTCAGCACGCTCAGCCGAGGAAGCAGGCTAGAGTCCCATGAGTGCAGCCCCAGAAAGGTCCCGGACGGATTCCTTGCCCATCCCTACCCATCCGCTTCCACCTGCGAGTCTGAGGGCTGGAGCAAGGAGGAGCATCTGCGTGTGCCACAGGCTGACCACAGTTGTCGCCCGCCACTTTTGGTATTTCAGGGAAATGAACAAGCGGTTAACAGATGAGCAAGCTCGGAAGACATTTGAGAGAGCCATGAAGCTGGAACAAGAATTCACCGAGCATTTTACAGGTTGGCTGCCCCCCTTGCTCTGCAGTGGCCAGGGGAGACTCTCCCCAGGGGGGCTCGGGGGGGTCCACAGCTAGCACCTTGTAAGTGGGGGAGCAGCTGGAGCACTGCCCAGAAGGGCGGCCCCAGCATCACTCTGCAGTTGCCCTCTGTGGCTCCAGGCAGAGCGGCTCTGCAGCAGCCCGTGTGGCCGGGCTGGGGTGGGAGGCCCGCGGGTGGGAGGGCCACGGCCTCACGAAGCCTCTCGCTCTCCCTCCGCAGCCATCGTGCAAGGCGACACGCTGGAAGAGGTTTACAATCAGGTCAAGCAAGTGATCGAGGAGCGCTCCAGCCCCTGCATCTGGGTCCCAGCCAAGGAAAAGCTGTGAAGGCGGCCCGGCTCGCCTGCGCTGGGCATTGGATGGACTCTGTCCCCCGTTGGGCTTCCCTCCTCTTGGCAGCTCCTCCTGGAAGTGCAGCGCTGGGCCGCACCGCCGGGTGGCGCCTCGCACTCGAAGCCCCTGCTGCACTTCCGCCGCCTTGATCTCGCCAAGTGCTCCGACCAGCAGGTTCCTTGGGCACTGGGGACTGGGGGCAGTGGCTAGTTCTGCCCGAGGGGGCACAACGTGGGAATTTTGTGGTAACCTCCTTAATGTTTAAGGGAAAGCATCGTTCGGAGATTTTGAGAAAACAGAGCTTTATATATGTCAATGTAAAGGTTTCCTAACATGAAAAAAAAGTGGTCTTAATGACGTCAATGTGAGCAATTTTGCACGCTTAACTTTACTAGCATGGTTTGATTCAAGGGGATTCGGTTCATGATTTAGTTTCATAGTTTTCTGTTGTTGCCAGCAAATATATTTTACATGCAGTTCGATAAGAAACTTTTTCAAATGTCCAAGATAATATATGCTTAACTGGCATTGTTTCACAAGGGAAAACTCATTTTCATAATTTCATATAAATACCCTTTGTAGCCTATTTTTTCATTTTTTGCTGATGCCATTATACTAGAGAGGAAAATATCTCCTATTTTTAAACTGGCACATAAAAGACTATTTGGAATGTCTTACAGATATTGTTGATAGAGAACAGTTACTGCATTTTGACTCCAAATACCATTTGGGTGCTTTAAAAGTTTGTACTTCATCTACCAATGATGGCTTTTGTTCTGAAAATATTCTGAAAGATTGTTATCACTATTAAGGTCGTAAAAGTCTGAAAGTATAAATATGTTCTTAGAAGTCAGATTTTAATGAATATTTTACCCACAATAACTGCCTATTTTGTTATAATAAAGCATATTATATACATATATATATATATATATATTAAACTTTCTTTAACTAAAATGTGACTGTGAGAATTTTTTTCTTGACATAACTACATGCAAACATTTCTGTCCTTTTTACAACTTCGGAACATAGTTCTGCGATCAATATTTGAAGCCATGTGGGACGCAGTGGCAGTTGCTGCCACCCAGCTGTCAACAGGTTGTTCAGTTTGACCCACCAGTTTTGCCCTTGGGATGTGCACCTCGACAGGAAGAACAGCTCACGGGTGCCTCCCTTGTTTTGTGGTGCTCTGCTCTGTGGAGTTGTGATCACCTAAGTTTGCTCGTTTTGGGGACCCATCCGTGAGATGCTCCCCAAGCAACCTCAATTCAGTTTCACGAGGCTGGCTGCTTGGCTTTCATTTGTACAGAACTTTCATCTGCGGCCATCTGATTTCTCAGAAAGAGGACCGCTAATATTTAATTAATTTCTAGGCCACCAAAGGGCTAAAGCCCTCAGGGTGGTTCTCAATAGCATCTTAATAATACAATATAAAATACACCATATTAAAGTATACTACAACAACATAAAAATTTGCAGTACAACATTTAACACTGAATGCAAAACATTAAAAATATAATAACTGAAGAAAAAGTTCTATTTAAGACCTGTTTAAAAAAACAGCAGATCTCAGTAGACTAATGCCTTACAGTAGAAGACAGTCCTGGCATCAGAAAGATAGTGAAGTTGGTGTCTGGCAAATCTTGGTGGAAAGTTCATTCCAAAACTCTTGGGGGGGGGGGCTCAGTGGGGGGACCACTGAAAAGGCCCTTCTCCTTGTTGCCAACATCCAAGCCTCCCTCAGCCAAGGCAGTTGGTTGTAGGCCCCAGAACTCGATCATCGTTGCTGCTGTTGTTGAATGTGCTGTTGTGATTTAATTTCTGTACTTTCCAACAGCTGTAGCTCTTCAAGCAGTTCACAACAGCACATTAAAAATAGAATAAATTTGTTGTTGCTAGTCACGAAGTTGTGTCCAACCCTTTGCAACCCCATGGACAACACTCCTCCAGGCCTTCCTGTCCTCCTCCATCCCCCAGAGTCCACCTGAGCCCACGCCGACTGCTTCAGTGACCCCATCCAGCCACCTCATCCTCTGCCGTCCCCTTCTTCTTTTGCCATCTATTGTTCCCAGCATTAGGCTCTTCTCCAGGGAGTCCTTCTTTCTCATTAAGGTGGCCAAAGTATTGGAGTTTTATCTTCAGGATCTGGTCTTGTAAAGAGCAGTCAGGGTTGATCTCCTCTAGGACTGACCGGTTTGATTGCCTTGCGGACCAGGGGACTCGCAGAAGTCTCCTCCAGCACCACAATTCAAAGGCCTCAGTTCTTCGGTGCTCGGCCTTCCTTATGGTCCAGCTCTCTCAGCCATATATTGCAACTGGGAAAACCATAGCCTTGACTATATGCACTTTTGTCAGCAGGGTGATGTCTTTGCTTTTTAGTATGCTGTCTAGATTTGCCATAGCTTTCCTCCTCAGGAGCAAGCGTCTTTTAATTCCTTCGTCGTGGCCTCTGTGCATCACACATATGGGTTCTGTGCCTGCGCAGTTGCTTTGGCCGGAAGATTGATAGCTAACAGTTTCCTTTTCAGCGGGGACTCTGCTCCCCCTCCCCCCTAGCAGTATATAAGGAGCAGAGTGACCGCCATTTTCAGTCTTTGCGACCGCCGTTCACTGTGCCTTGTGCCGCTTCGCTCTCGCTAAGATTTATCACTTACCTCGTTCCTTGTTCGAAAATCCTTGCCCTTTTCTCTTACAAGTTGTATCCCTTGTTCTTGTTGTTACTACCTCACTTATATTTCTTAACGTGCACTATTTTTTTTTCTTCTTCTTATCGTTCCTAAAAAAAAAATATTACTTTCCCGGTTTACTATCTTCTTTCTCTTCAAATGTCTATGATGGCGCAACGGGCGGCGTTCCGCAAATGCGGAAAATGCGGCTCGAAAATGCCCGCAGCAGATCCGCATGATCTGTGCCTCCTTTGTTTAGGGGAGGGGCACAGAACCGATAAGTGCGGCCATTGTTTGGCCTTCTCAAACCAGGCGAGGAAAAATAGAACCGCCTTCGAAAACTCCTATGGGATCAGGCCCTTCTCCAATCTGACCGCCTGGTGGCTAAGTCTTCCACTGTTGTGGCCCCACCCGAAGGCCGTCCAACTTCGGCTGAGTTACCGCAATGCCCGGCCTCCTCCATTGCTCCGCCTTCACGCTCCTCTCAGGAGGGCACACATGCTATGGCCGACCAGCCTGTTTCCCTGCCGAGGAAACAAAAGGAGAAGAGAAAGCACAGTGATTCAGATAAACACCCTGTGCTTAAGAAGGCCGAGAAGGACAAGACGAGCAAACGGGCTAAAAAGCCGAGGAACCCCGAGCAGGCAAAACAACGTCATTCAGGCTCAGCCTCATCTTCGATCCCGATACCGGTCTCGGAACCGACTCCCTCGGTACCGAACATCCAGGAGGCTATGAGGGTCACCCCACCGGGTTCACCACGCCGGCTGGCTGTCGAACCCGTCATGGAATCGAGGGGTTCCATCTCTGATGGGGAAATAAGAGACTCTCCACCTAGAGCTCAATCACCAACCCCAATGCCGTTGGTACAGATGGATACTGATATCGCCATCTCCCCTCCAAGAAGCCATAGGAGCCATTCCTCGGATGCGAGATCTGACAATTGGTACCAATCTAGATACTCCTCCGTCCCGAGATGAGAAGAGTACTACTCTGCAGGCTGCTTCCCGACCAGGGAACGATCCTCGCCACCAGCCCACCGGGAGCGTTTCCATTCAACTCCCAGAGATGCCCCGAACGCCCCATCTAGAGAACGTGGCAGATCGGGGTCATCAGCTGAATCTTCCTCCAGTGTGCCTCCCCCTTACTGGATGGAATCTGAAGAGTCTGAGGCTGATTCAACCTCACCGGATGTGGCAGTTACGTCACAGGCACCAGGATCACCTGATGAACCCTATATGTCATTCAACGATCTCATGGCCAGATTAGTGAGATCGCTTGATATAGAAACCCACCAGCAGCCGGGACCGAGCATGGACCACTTTTATGATGTTGTTAGAGGCGAGCGATCCACATCCATTGCCTTGCTGCTTATTACAACTTTAAGACAGGCAATGACCCAACCATGGGACCTTCCAGTTCAGCCGCAACCGACTTCACGGAAATATGAGTCGATGTATCGGGTGCGAGAGGAAGACATCCCGTTTCTCCTCCGCCACCCGAAACCAAATTCGGTTGTGGTGGAATCATCGCAGGGTCGGGAGGCCCGTGGACATACCTCGCCTAGAGATGAGGGCAGAAAGGTTGATTCCCTTGCCCGTCGAGTCTACGCAGCATCGGGCCTGGGATTAAGGATCTCTAATTATGAGGCCACCCTGGTGTGTTACCAATATTTTTTGATGCAACGCCTAGATGCCATCATAGATACGATGCCAGGAAACCAAGGTGAACTTGCAAAAACCTTTGTTAAAGAAGCGATGCAAGTCGCTGTGCAACAGCTTTCCACTGCAAGGCACCACGTAGACTCGGATTCGAGGTCGCTGGTCGGGGCCATTTCCTCCGCAGACACGCCTGGTTGCGTAATTGCAACTTCCCTGAAGAAATGAAGCGGAGAATTGAAGAAATGCCGTTCGACGGATCCGGTCTCTTCCACACAAGAACGGACAGTAAACTGAAGAAGATTCATGAGTCCCGCATGACCACTCGTCGTATGGAGTAAAATCTTTACCTAGACGTGAGTGGTCATGGTCACGCCCGCAATACCGTTCGCAATTTCCGCTTCGGCAACAACAACAGCAACAACGTCACCAGCGCCGCAGGCAGCAACCACCCCAGTGCTTCCAACAGGGCCGCCGTAGATTCGATACGGACAGGCGACAGCGTTGATGTGATGAGCGAACCGTTCCTCTCTTCCCATCTTTACCCTTCCCTCTCTCATTTGGGGATCGACTGAAGAGTCAACTCTCCATTTGGGAGTCAATCACATCTGATGGATGGGTATTATCTGTCATCCAGCACGGATATGGAATCGAATTCGATGTTGTGCCATCTCCGAGTCCTATCCGATATACTACGCCTTCTTTGGTGCTGTTAGACAAGATTCAACAACTTCTCGTTAAGGGAGCTATTCGTCGCCTCTTGTTATCGGAAGGACTCCATGGATTCTATTCCAGATACTTTACGGTTCCAAAACGTGATGGAGGTCTTAGACCAATACTGGACTTGAGAGCTCTTAATAAATTCATTACACCAAAGAAGTTTCGGATGACCACGCTTCCAAGTATTCTTCCGCTACTGGGAAGAGGGGATTGGTTCGCTTCATTGGATCTAAAGGACGCTTATTTTCATATTTCAATACACCCAAGTTATAGGCATTTCCTACGCTTTGCGGTAGACCAGGAAGTTTATGAATTCAACGTTCTACCATTTGGATTGGCCACGGCACCAAGGGTTTTCACGAAGTGTATGGCCCCTGTGTGTGCACACCTTCGGCTGTGCGGGATTCGAATCTACCCGTACCTTGACGATTGGTTGCTTGTTGCCGATACGGAAGCTGGACTGGCGTCTGCTATTGAACTTACATGCGCTCTGTTGCACGACCTTGGACTTTGCATTAACCGATGGAAATCTTCCCTTGTCCCTACGCAGGTGATCAATTTTATCGGAGCTCGACTGGATTCAATGTCGGCAAGAGCCTTCCTTCCTCGAGACAGACGATATGCGATCGTTCATCGCATTGCTCGAATTCGGCAAGCAAGAACAGTTTCCGCCCGATCTAGTCAAAGCCTTTTGGGGCACATATCTGCTGCCATCGCTGTGGTCCCTCATGCCAAACTACGGCTACGTCCCCTTCAACTGTTCTTCAACAAACTGTTTCAGCCACAGATAGACCCTCCTACCAAACGAATCCGACTATCGGCTTCAGTTCTCCAATCCCTGCTATGGTGGATGGACTCAGCCAACTTAACCGTCGGCGTTCCATTTCAACCTCGGTACCCCACAGTAACCCTCGGTACCGATGCGTCACTGCTGGGATGGGAGGCCATCTGCTCCAATCTAAGTACCCAAGGGAGATGGAGCCATCAGGACGGCAGGAATCATATCAACTTTCTGGTACTCCTTGCCATTTTCAAAGCACTGCAAGCTTTCGAGGATCTGCTCCTCCATCAGATCGTTCAAGTGACCTCCGACAACATGCCGATGGTCTTTTATTTAAACAAACAAGGAGGAACCCGATCCCGGAAGCTAGCCTGTCTCGCCATGCAGATTTGGGACTGGTGTATACCGAGAGGTATCACTATTCTAGCAGTTCACCTTGCGGGCACCGACAACACGGAAGCCGATCTTCTGAGCAGGCACATGTCACGCTCCCACGAATGGGAGTTAGACCGTCGGGTTCGAAACATGTTATTTCACCGATGGGGTCGACCAGACATCGACCTGTTTGCCACTCAAGGGAACAGAGTGTGCAGGACCTATTGCTCCAGAGCAGGAGTGGATCAGGACTCCCTGGGCGACACTTTCATGATTCCATGGACAGGTGTGATTTTTTACGCTTTCCCCCCGATCCCACTTATCATGAGAGTGCTTGCAAAGATTATTCACGAAGGAGCTACAGGAATACTAATCACTCCATGGTGGCCACGACAACCGTGGTTCCCAACTCTCCTTCAAGTTTCCAGGGAGGATTTTCTTCAACTCCCTCTTCTCCCTTATCTAATCACCCAGAAGGAAGGCACAGTTCGTCACCCAGACTTGCAATCCCTGAAACTGACCGCATGGCAGATATGGTGACCCGGGGTGATGCATCGGTATCGACACCGCCTACCATTCCAACTACGCATGCTCAGCAGAGCCTGCACCCGGATCTGCAGTATATTCTTGAATCTGCTCTACGACCATCTACCAGGAAGTCGTACGCAGCAAAATGGAAAAGATTTTCTAACTTCGCCAATTTACACTCTTTTCCAGCCTCCTCAGCCTCCGTCTCACAGTTACTTCAGTTCCTTTTTGAACTGCATCAGTCTGGACTCAAACTTTCATCTATAAAGGTTTATATAGCAGCGCTCTCCCACTACAGAGGAGCTATACATGGTTTCTCCCTTTTTACTCAACCTCTAATAAAAAGATTTTTGAGAGGCTTAAATAATCTGAATCCCACTGTAAAACCCCTAATGCCTACATGGAGTCTCTCGGTGGTTCTACATGCATTAACTCGATCACCGTTCGAGCCCATGGCGACAATTGATTTACGCCTCGTTTCTTGGAAGACAGCCTTCCTCGTGGCAGTGACTTCAGCACGTAGATCCTCTGAACTATGCGCTCTTCGAGTGGATCCCCCTTTTCTAAATTTTCACAAGGAAAAGGTGGTTCTTCGCATGGATCCGTCTTTCCTTCCAAAGGTTGCTACCTCTTTCCATATGCCACAGGCAATTGTGTTACCGGCGTTTTTTCCGGTCCCATCGAATCCAATAGAAAGATCTTTACATATGCTCGACGTCCGTCGCTGCTTAGCCTTTTATAGATCCAGGACTGAATCCTTTCGGCATTCAAATAGACTCTTTGTGAAGTATTTGGAGCACGATAAGGGTTCTCCAGTTACCTCTCAGCGCCTTTCGAAATGGATAGTTAATACAATTGTCCTAGCTTATCAGCTCGCCAAGTTGGATTTACCATCTACTCCAAAAGGCCACTCCACAAGAGCTGTCGCTGCCTCTTCAGCCTTTGCATCAGGAGTTCCGATAGAGGACGTGTGCAAGGCGGCCATTTGGGCTACCCCGTGCACCTTTGTCAAACACTATCGTCTAGATGTCCGTGCCAGACAGGATTGCTCTTTTGGCAGAGCTGTACTTTCGTCTGTCCTTCGATGATGACACCTCCCTCCTCCGGTTGGGGTAAGCTTGTTATTCTACCCATATGTGTGATGCACAGAGGCCACGACGAAGAAGAGCAGGTTGCTTACCTGTAACTGATGTTCTTCGAGTGGCCATCTGTGCAGTCACACAACCCACCCTCCGACCCCTCTTGGTGTCATGGGTGGTTCGATTATTTTTACTTAGATATTATAATCTCTCCTATATGTCGTACCACTATTTTTACCCTTCTTGTACTAATGTGCAATCTCATAGGGAACCGAATGTCGGTCTTTCAAAGACTGAAAATGGCGGTCACTCTGCTCCTTATATACTGCTAGGGGGGAGGGGGAGCAGAGTCCCCGCCGAAAAGGAAACCGTTAGCTATCAATCTTCCGGCCAAAGGCACTGCGCAGGCGCAGAACCCATATGTGTGACTGTACAGATGGCCACTCGAAGAACATCAGTTACAGGTAAGCAACCTGCTTTTCTTGGCTGCGGTGATCTTGGAGCCCAGGAAAATAAAATCTGTCACTACCTCCATTTCTTCCCCATCTATTTGCCAGGAAGTGAGAGGACCGGATGCCATGATCTTAGTTTTCTTAATGTTGATTTTCAAGCCAACTTTTGCAGTCTCCTCCTTCACCCGCATCAAGAGGCTCTTTAGTCCTCTTCAATTTCTGCCATGAGAGTGGTATCATCTGCATATCTGAGGTTGTTGATATTTCTCCTAGTAATCTTAAATCCAACTGGTGATTCATCTAGCCCCGCCTTTCTCATGATGTGCTCTGCATATAAGTTAAATAGGCAGGGTGACAATATACAGCCTTGCCGAACTTCTGTCTCAATTTTGAACCAATCAGTGGTTCCGTGTCCAGTTCTCACTGTTGCTTCTTGACCCGCATATAGGTTTCTCAAGAGGCAAATAAGATGTTCTGGGACTCCCATCTCTTTAAGAACTTGCCACAATTTGTTGTGAACAACACAATCAAAGGCTTTAGCATAGTCAGTGAAGCAGGGTAGATGTTTTTCTGGAACTCCCTAGCTTTCTCCATGATCCAGCATATGTTGGCAATTTGGTCTCTAGTTCCTCTCCCTCTTCAAAATCCTGCCTGTACTTCTGGGATTTTGCAGTCCACATACTGCTGGAGCCTAGCTTGTAGAATTTTGAGCATAACTTTGCTAGCAAGTGAAATGAGTGCAGTGGTGCAGTGGTTTGAACATTCTTTGGCATTGCCCTTCTTTGGAATCAGAATGTAAACTGACCTTTTCCAGTTCTGTGGCCACTGTTGTGTTTTCCAGATTTGCTGGCATATTGAGTGTAGCACTTTTACTGTGTCTTTGAGGATTTTGAATAGCTCAGCTGGAATACTGTCGCCTCCACTAGCTTTGTTGTTGCTCAGACTTCCTAAGGCCCATTTGACTTCACATTCCAGGATGTCTGGCTCAAGGTCAGTGACCACCCCATCGTGGTTATAGAATAAATATACACCATAATAAAACATACTAAAAACCTCATTAAAAAGTTTGCAACACAAAATTTGAAACCCAAATTTAAAACAGATTAATATATTTACATGCGCACACACAATAACTTGAAGAAAATCTAACCGGCCCCAGTAGGCTAATCGCCCTGCAATAGTGGTGCCAAAAAGAGTAAAGTTGACTCCAGATGGACCTCAATGTGTAGCTTGTTCCGTAACTGGGGAGCCACTGCTGAAAAGTCGCTTCTTGTTGCCATCATCTGAGCCTTCCTCAGAGGTAGGCCCCAGAACTTGATCAGCGTCTGGCTGGATGAAGGTCGGGAAAGACGGTCCATCGGGTATCCTGGTCCCAAGCCAGGAAGGGCTTTATAGGTTAAAACAGGCACTTTGAATTGGGCTTGAAAGCATACAGGCGCCCAAGGCCGTGCCTGTGTGAGGTTCTGAGGCAGCACCAGGGCTCCCGCTTCTGGCCAGAGAGCAGGACAGCAGCCCTGGTGGTTGCAGGACTGGGCCTACAGTCAGTCGTGACCACCTGGGCTGTTCCGAGCACCACCTGGGAGCCCTGAGGGGAGAGCTATGTAAGAACTGGCTCTTCCCTTCAGACTCTGCCTCAGTAATGAAGGCCTTTGATATTGGGGCTCCCTGTGCCTTCTAGAACCCGCCTCTGGGAACTCTGCCCATCATCTTGCTCCTGCCTCCTCTTCTGGACCCCACTCCACCTTCCGTTCTAATCCCCGGGACCCGCTTCTCAGCTTTTCTCCCTGGTTTTTGACTCCTGACTGGGTTTGGCTACTCTGCCATTCAGACTGACTTACCTTGTACTTCTGTTCCCTGCTTCGACCTCTGGACTGCCTGTCTGCAAACTGGAATAGCCCTCATAGTGTCCCCGTTGTCTGGGTCCTGCTGCCCTGATCTCATACTCAGCTGCCCACACCCCAGATGCTGACAGCCTGCTGCTGCTGCCTGCACCTCCTTCCTGTGTACCTTGACCCTGAGCCCCCCTGGGGCAGCCTGGGGCAGTCCACTGCTGGAAGAGAGGGGAGGGGAGGGGAGCGGGGTGAGCAGGCCAGGTGCAGCTGATTTCCTGGACCTCACCCTGCAGGCAGGGCTTGCATTGCCAGCAACTTTCCTTCCAGCGCCCTGTGCTTAGGACCCAAGATGCACAAGACCATGGCCTGTGGGCACCTGGTGGGCACAGGCCCCTGGGCAAGTTTGGTCAGATCAATGCGTGAGTTTTAATATATTTTGGGACAACCTTGTGGGGTTTGAGAGAGATGGGGGCAAGGGAGCAGCCGTGTTGGGTAGGGGGAGGTATGGGGGGGGGG
>NW_025336603.1:0-7488 GCF_004798865.1 Varanus komodoensis
CTTGCTTGCTTGCTTGCTTGCTTGCTTGCTTGCTCTCTCTCTCTCCCTGTGTCAGTATGTTCATTACCTGTAAATTGTTGGCTCCCACAATCACCTGTCTTTCATGATGTCTGGATGAGGTCTAATTCATCTCTGTTCTTACATTCCATTGATTAATGAGTGGCCTGTGGGGAACACTCTTCTTTTCTTAGCCTCATTAAAACTAAGCACAGTAAATTGATATGAATGCAGTCAGCTTGTGTTATTTAAGTTTTATTTTCTTCCTCCCTATCTTTCCTCCCTCCCTCTTTGCTGAAGGCAACTAGTTTCCTTTAAAAAAAAGTGTTAAATTAGAACAAACAGCACCTTGATTAAAAATCCTTAGAACTGGTGGTTTCTTTTTTGGAATCACAAACAAAGAGCAGCCAGTGATGTGGAGAGATTTCGTTTCTGTGTGCAAATCACCGACTTGCTTTCTTCACAATCTGAAAGCAGAAGTTTTCCAAAATTATTAGCAAATACCTTGTACTTTCATTTGCTTTTGCAGATTGTGCAGCTTAAAAAAGTTCCTTTAAAGAGCCACACTTTTATGTTTTAGTTTGTAGTAGAAAGAGAACACAGACAGACAGACCAGATACTTTCTAAATAAGAGGCTTTATTATGGCAAATGTGACCAGATAGTCTGCCTTTGCAGTAAAAAAGAAGAGAATTGCAGAGGTCAGATATAAGTAAACCTTCAAAATTAGACTATAGCCCATTAGGGAACTGTGGTTTAATGACAGCAGGTTGATTCAGAACTGAACACCCCTCCCTCCCTCCTTCCTTCCTTCCTTCCTTCCTTCCAAAATGGAAAAGAACAAACCACACCTGATTCTCCTGATGAAGGATCATTCATTAACCTCCTGCAGTGCTTCTCAACTGGGTCATTCTCTTAAACTGACACCAGATCCTCAGATTAACGATGCTAGATCCACCCCTCCATATTGGCATACTCACTAAACTTTCCTGCAGAGTCCAAAACCGATTCAGAGCTACCTCTTGGCTGATCTTTGGTTCTCTGGCCTTGGCACTTGACCTGCAGATTTCACCCCACCTTTTGTGCTACTCGGAATCTGATTCCACAGCCGTTGAAGTCTCTTTAACAGGTAAAGTGGATCCAATCCCGATAGAATCCCAGGTCTAGTTAGTCGCTTTAAGGATTGTCATGAAACATTATTTTAATATCTCTGCAAATACTCAGAACTGCCATTTACCTGCACTGTGAGTGAAACATTAACAGGCCTGTCTAACAGATGCAGTCTTCTACTACTCTAGAGAAGAAAATAATGTATCTGTTCCCATGACTGTTTATGAATGAAACACAATGTTTGCAGCTTACTCTTGGTTAGTTTGCAAGTACATGGTCCGAGACACTTGAGAGGCGATTGGGTGCGAATCATCTGTCTTCTCCAAACAAGATGTCACCTTCTGATTTGTAGTTAAATGAAAGATTTTGTTTTGGCTGAAGCTCAGCTGCAGAAAATAGAAGCCCTTATAGCTGTGCCAAATGAGTCTGGCTTTAGACAATGGTATTTAATACTAAGCTTGATTCATAATGCATTTCCTGAACGAAAATCTCTCTCTGTTTCTGGATGTTAACTGGCTTTGAACCAACCACAATACTAGTGCTGGAGCTACTGTTTGGCTTTGTCTGCCTGTGTCTGGAGCAAGAACTGTTCTACTCCAGACACAGAAAAGAAAGAGAATACTTCCTGTACAAAAGTCAGATTTTTCAGTGGTCAGTGATGCAACAGTCCCATACACTCTGGCCTGGGAATGAATCCAACTGAATTTACTTCTGGGACTTAAATCCAGAGGATTGTAGGGTGAAGGTCCAGGTGTGTCAAGATCATGGCTGGGATGCAAAGACAAGGTGGGAATCCAACTCTCTTCTTTCCCACATTTGGCCACACTTGGCCAGGAAGTGAGCCAAGGCAAGATCAGGTCTACAAGGCTCAGGAACACTTGTTTCTTTGTGCAAAGTATCCTAAATGCACGGAAGATGCACAAAGTGCTTGGACTGCAGAAAGTACACAAAGCTCAGAATTCACCTGGCCTCTTGTTGGAGGCTCATGTGAACACCAGGTGCAAAGGAAACATGGCAGAAAGAAAGCAAAATGTCACTTACTTGATAGCAGACGGAAGGGGATGCTGTCAGATCTGGTTTCCATCTCTTGGGAAAGGATGGTGTTTAGATCCTGGAGGAAGGAGCCATACCAAGAGGGCAAATGAACAGTCACACTGCTGAGGAGAGTCCGGATGGGACCATCCCCATGGCTTGAGCTCACACACCTTTGCTGAACTCCACCCTGAAGCTCGGCCCACTGCCTTGGCATTCCCAAATGCACACTTTTCTCATTGTTTTCCAAGTGTGGATGCTTGGTACCCAAAGTGGGCGGCCAAAAGCAGACTTTACTGTCACTGTCTCAGGTATGAAAGATTTTCGATATGCACATTTTTAAAGCATACAGTGCCTGGGAGAATGCATCTTGTGAATGAGATTGCACATTCAGGAATATGGAAGACATGCCTGAAAAAATGTGCTCCCGAGGCATTCAGACGGGGCAAGTTCTTTTGCTTAAGGAAATGAACGGAAGTGTCCATATATCCCTAGAACAGAGTCACCACAGTGTGATCTCCTAGTGGCTCCAACTAAGGGGGGATGATTTTGGGAGATAGAAAGAGGGCTGCTTTGGGAACATGTTCTCACGGACTGCTGGCTGGGATTCAGAAGAATCAGAAACAGAAGGAGAAGCAGGAGAGGAGCAGTGGGGGCCTGAGAATGTGGACCATCCCGGGATACTGAGATGAGAGAAACTGAGGTGCTTATCTCAAGGCCAGACTCCCCAGGTGGGCAGGTAGTCTCTGGGAGGAACCAAGATGCTCAGTTGGCAGGAGGGGACTTGGAACAAGGGAGTTTCTCAGACACAGACAAGGCAGCCCTGGCTCATGGCCAGCAAGGAAGGCTGGCCCAGTTAGAGGATCAGCACACAACAAGAAGGTGTGCTTATTTTCAGAAGGCCCAGGCATGCTCCTAAGGAGAGTTTCTGCAGGTGACCACTAGACTAGGTTCAACAAACCATTCTGCATGCTCGGAGATGCCAGGTCTCTGGCTTGGAATGTGTGGAGGAGGAACCATGGCTCCTGACACACGAGGAGCCCTCCCTCACCTTTTCCAACAGATCAAGCTGCTGAGGAAGTGGTGCTGAGGACTGCCCCCTGCCAGGCTCTGAGATGCAGGACATGAGTCTCTGGGAAGCCTAACACAAGCTGGACATGTTGCATGTTGTGGCTGGAGACCCTGCGAACTAGGGAGGGGCACCTTTTCCTTGTTCAAAATGTGAATGAAATAGGGGCAAAGCATCATCAAGTTGGGGAGCAAGGTGAGACCAACTTCACGATGCTGTTCAGAGACTCTCAGCACTCATTAAAAAGGAAAATAGAAATTGGGTCAGCACCCAAGCCCAGTGCTGTTTCAACATCTGAAAAGTGGAGAAGAGAAAAGGGGCAATTCTGAAACTTGGTTAAGCAAGGGTCTGAGAAACTTAGTCATTCAGAACTTGGGAAGTACTTCGTATAGTGATTTATTTTCTTTGCTCAGTGTTTGGCACACTTTTGTGTCTTTCCCTGTTAAAACCTAATTGGCTATGTCTTCAGGATAATTTATTAATTATGAGAAACCTTTCCAGTTAATTAAGAGGTGCAGTTAGCACAGTATGCAATGTTGTAGTTAAATTAATTCATTAATTCTTGCAGGGCGGGGGAGGGGAGGCAAAAGAAGCCCAAACGTGACCCTCCTGGAGCTTTACTTAATGTCATCGTTCCACACCAAGTACCATAAAATGTAACTAATTAGGCAAAAAGGGCCACACACATCCATTACTGTGCAGTCAGCTTGTCGGGGATGGCTAATCGTTTCGAACCTAGATGGGTGTCCCAGTTCATTCAGCGATGGGGCTGGTGCAGATGTTAAGCAACAAAGAAGAAAACCATCTGGAAGTGCTACTTAATCATACTGCCATATACACCCAAGCTGCAGCTGCAAGCATCTGCTTTTGGATGAGTCTACTTGGAGAATTAATCCTTTTGTACCTTGCCACCTAGCTCCATCACTATGTCTGTCTCTTGAAGAAGAGTGAGCAACACTCCCAACTAATTAATCTGGAATGAAATCCAGTGTGTACACAAACACACACACAGTGTGTGTGTGTGTGTGTGTGTGTGTGTGTAAAAAACTGGGCAGTCATCTGAGTGGGATGGTGTAACATGGTGTCCTGCAACAGCAGGGGGTTGGACTTAATGGCCTTCAGGGCCCCCTTCCAACTCTACTATTCTGTGATGTAGGACCAAGCAGGTAACTTTACAGGATAACCTACCAGGTCTGGGCCTGTTGGAGTGCTTGACGGGAGAGTAACAGCAGGTGGGAGGGGAGCAAATATAGTCTTTATCCAACAGGCGCTCAACATAGTCTGCCCTAGAAGCTCGTCTAGGGGTCAGTGAGCATCACCCAACATGCTCTGGCTTACCTGAGCTGAGCAAAGAGGCTTTTCAAATTACTGCCCATGAGTATGTGCAAATTAACCTAAATGAACTGTTGCTGGCCATGGCATAAATTGTTCTGCATGTTCTTGAAGAAATGGATAATTGGTTGCATGTAGGTTTTCATCTGGTTTTAAGACAGGTGCCCATGAGCAGAACAGTGTGTCAAAAATTTTCTGGTGTTAAGCTTGGGCCAAGGATTTCGTGCCCTCTTCTATGGGAACACTTGTTCCCCAGTGAACACTATGTGTTCTACTACACTTGCAGGGGTGGGCAAAATTGTAAGAAATTGGGTGGCAGGATTAACTTACCATAGTTTAGAAGGGATGTTCAAGAGTTTCCTCCTCTTCCTCTTCCTCTCAAACATGCTTCCAGCAAGGGTGGTCTCTCCACAGCCTCCCAGCTGCTTTTATATTTTATATTTTTTATGTATTTTATATTGTTAATTTTAATTTTATATTGTTATTTTTGTATTTTATTGCATTTTATTGTGTTGTAAGCCGCCCCGAGGCTTCGGCAAGGGGCAGCATAGAAATGTTCTAATAAATAAATAAATAAAAAATAAATATTCAGGTCAAAATATCCATGGCAAAGACACCCGTGTGAGGCAGTACTGTTTTCATGAGAATGGCCATTCTGGCCCAGGGAATGTGTAACTGGACGTCCATAGAGAAACTCACTAGGCTGCCAGCATCCATAAGGCTCTTGTTGCAGTACAACCAGCCAGGAGAGAATGGCAGCTGCCTCACCTAAGTGAAGCCAAGCAGCCCAGCCAAAAATTCCTGCTAAAGTAATTCCCCCCAAGATGTGGGGGTGTCCACACCTCCTACCCTCCACACACCTACACCGACCCACATGAAATGCTGATAATTCAACTACCCAAGCATTCCTCAGTCCTCACTCCCACCAACCATCACCCCTCATTCAAGTCTCCATACCAAATTACCTTTGTCAATCTGGAGTTAAAATATAATGAGTTATTTAGGGAGCTCTAACAATAGGTTAGGTTTGGCCAGCTGGTTTGAAAAGGTCAATGCAGAAATGCTCAGATTAGGAGACTCATTCTTTACGCCAAGATGCATTTGACACTTTGCATGATTGCATGGCAAGCAAAATTGTAATATTTAAGTAAAGGTTACTTTTTGAGAAAGAAAGTAGATCGCCTCTCCAGGTGGTTCTTTCTTTTTAATTTCACCATGACACTTGTCCATTCCTTTCTAGCATTCTCAGGGGTGGATACTTTTAGTGCCCTATCCTTGACAGATGGGTATTTTAAGGGTAATGAGAATTCACCTCATTTTTAAAAAAAAAATGTAGATTGAAAAATGACCTTTAGGAACCTCATATAATCCTGAAAGATTGTGGCCGTGCTGATCTCCAATTTGTGTTATGTTTTTATGGAAAAGGATTCATCATCATAATAGAATAGTGAAGTGGAGAACGGAGGGGAAAATGCTTTAATGACCCCATTTAGGTTTCAGCCAGTGCTGAAGGTTGGATGAGAAAGTACACAGCTCTCCAGTAATAGCTTACCTGCTGCTTACTTTTACATCCATCAGTCCCTACGGAAGGACCTCTTACTTCCCCTTTCTTTTCTCCTGATTATATGACTTTCCAAAAAAGAGCAAACATATTATAGAACAGAATGTTCATTTCCAGTCATGAAAGATGCTCCTGAGAGTGCAGGCTGGCCGGTCACAGCTTGTGTGAAAAGGGATTTTGGAACTCCAGTCATGGTCAAGAAACCTGAAATCCCTTCACTAGATTGCACTCACCAAGAGCCTTTTGTGTCTTGCTCTTCCAGTTGCAGTGGAAAATGAAAGGGTGTTACAGAAAGGACTTTCTTGGAGTCTCTATTCATATGGGGCTCTCCTTTCCCCCCAGTTACAATGAGTCCTTGCCAGTACAAAGTGCCGGTTGGAATTTTGAAGGCAGAAACTTGGGAAGCACGGAGGGAAGATTTTGAGAAGATAACAGAAGTTTCTCTGGATTTCACATGGGACTGAATCCAAGGAGAATCTTGACTAGGTGAAATATCCACAGAAAAGTCACAGGAAATTAAATAAAGATCAGTCACAATCCCTTTGCTACACTGGATACGTTTTGCTCATCTTTATTGGAATAGTTGTACATACTCTCCACACAGGTCTTCTTCTTATTTATTTATTTTCAAATTTATATGCTGCTCAATAGCCTGACAGGACTCTTGAAGCAGCTAACAATAAAACAATAAAAATTCTTCCATCTTTTCCCACAAATCCTACTCCAGCAAGGAAGCTAATTGAGTGACCCAGTGATGTTCTTTCTACTATAAATGGGTGACACTTTCCATTTCACTTTTGTTTGGTTTTTCCCCCCAGTTTCTTATATTTGCTGATTTTAGGCTTAGCTTGTCCCAGATATTGAGGACTTCCTTTTAAAGCTCTCTTGAAAGCATTAATGCATGCTTGTGTGCATTTCTGTGTTTTATTTTATTTTTGTCTTACTGTTAAACCATTCCAAGACTTTGGTAAGGGACAGTCTAAAAAAGTTTTTAAAAAATAAATTTCTCCTAAAACATGTGTTGGTGCATAGGGTTCAGCATAACACACTTGTTGTGCAAGCCATTTCTGTGATATATTGCAGGTTGAAACTATTTTATTTTGTGTACATGTACTTTTATGTTTTCATTTCACCTCGCTTGCACACTTAGGGTAGCCTTTGATTGGAAAATACTTTGCAAGATGCAGAACAGTGCAAATTCCAAAGAATAATTAACTTTTGCTTTGTTCATTGGGTGAAACTTATGAAATTGGATACATTTGCATTAAACTGAGTCCATTTCTCCTCCCACCGTTCCTACTCTTAGGCTAACTGGACACTGAAAGATGGTCATTCCGGTGTCAGTGCATCACTACATCCACACTAGAGTTCATTTTGAACTTTTAAGGA
>NW_025336603.1:7588-10610 GCF_004798865.1 Varanus komodoensis
AAGTTCTTTATATTCTGCCAATATTTTAATTGTTAAATCAGTGTTTAATGGTGTTTGAACAGAAGGGGATAAGTCGTTTACAAAATCAGGAGTTCTGGTGGATGCGTCTTTGTTGTTGTTTTATTGTTGTTTTTATTGATTGTGTATTTATAATTTTTTAGATGGTTTCATGTGATTTTTATTGTTGTAACCCACCCAGGGAGCTGTGTGGCTAATGGAGTGCATTAGAAATCAATCAATCAATCAAATAAATAAATAGGTCAAGATAAAAAAAAAAAATAGGGAGAGGAGTGATTTCCTGTCTTCAGTACTCCATTAGTTGGTTTTGGAGCCTATAACTCTGCAAATATATTTAAATGCTTATTTAAATGCATATTAGCTCTCATCATACACATTTAAATACATCATTTGATCTCTTTACATTGCCAAAAACTTGTATTGACACTTTGGGGAAGTATACAATCTTGAAGAAAGCTGAGTTCCATTCTGTACATTTCTCCAAGATGTTCAGATGAGATCAGTTACAGGAATTTACAACATTCATTCAAGATGTTCAGGTTGGATCAGCTACATGGATTTGCAAAGAAGGAATTCCCCAAGCAATGCCAGTGAGAGGCAAAATGTGTCCCAGGTGGGTATGTATGAGAAATGTATTTCATTTGTTTTCCAGTTTGCACAGTCCAGCTCAAAAATGGACTCAGATACAACCTGCAGTTAAAGTATTTGCATTTCTGAGCTTGCATTGTGATTCATGGGAAAAAATACAGTCAATAGTATGCACACATTTGATAAATGTGCATGAAAAATGTGCAGAAATGCACTTTAGTTAATGGGAGCAGAACACATACAGTTCAAAAGGTGCACATTATTGATTTCTACATTTGGAAAAACACAGACAAAACTAAGCATGTATTTTTGTGTGAAAGGCAAAAAAAAAAGATCTTTAAGATATAATTTTGACAGCTTTTGAGAGTTGTAGCACATTTTAATGTCTAAACATACATAGGATTGCACTTGGAAGGAGCCATTTTCCATACGGTACCTGAGCAATGGATTTAGGAAGAAATGGTGTTGAAGGCATAATAGGATCTCCTCACAATTAAACAGAAATGCAACTTTGGGCATGCTTTAAAGTGCCTCCCAAAACTGAACTCAAAGGAAGAATGTTCAAAATAGATCATTCCAGAACTTGGACTTTTGCAAGAACTCTGCTTTGATTTCATATGAAATTTCTCTCTATACACACACACACACACACACACACACACCAGAAAAGTCATTGAAGTTTCCATTGAAATGTAACCTTATGATTCCCCTCCAGATTCCCACAGGATCTCAATTGAGTTCCATTGGAGTCCAATCAGGAGAATGGATGTTTCATTGCTATATAAACTTGATTTTGCCTGAACATTAAGTTCAATCTTTGACCTTTTTCTCCCTCTATCCATTAAATGTGCAATGTAAGAAACTTGGCTGCCGTATGAGGTTGTCTGTTTCTTGTACCAACACAAGTATAATTATAATTCGAAGATATCTATCATTCTGTAGGTTTAACAACTCCACTGTCTCAACAATACGACAGGAAACATAGTAAAGAGTGCTGAATCATATCTTGATATTGAAATAATTATTTTTAGAATATTTTCTGAAGCCCAGAGTTCATCTCAGCTGGGCTTTCTTCACCTTGTTGTTACCCAGCATGTTATTAATGGACATAAATTTCCTTTGGCATGACCTGCTTTCGCTTTCTTTCTATTGCCACTCAGTGAACGTGGACACACACACAGAGAAAAGAGATTGCTTTACTGTTCTGGGTTTTGTTTTTATAACCCTTTCCACTTCACTTTCCCTGAGGGAAAGAATAATTTATAGCCACAAATACTGGAAAATTGGAGCAATCAATCCATCAGCCAAAAGGAAGGGCCAATCAACTTGCCACTAATCTTGCACGGCTGCAAGTCATGCAAGTCTCAATTTAACTGACGCGGGCCTAAGAATAACTAAACCTGATTCTAGATGGAGAAGGAATACTGGAAATTAGGACAAAGACATTGGAAGTTGGATGCTCGATGTAGCGCTTAGAGCATTGGATGGGGGTTCAGGAGATTGCACCTGACCATGAAGCTGAGCAGGTGGCTTTGGGTCAGTCATGGACTCTCATTCTAACAGGCCATGCTAGGGAGATCTTCCCCTTCATGGATCACTGCCTTGTCATGGCAAAGGGGCTTGCGTGGCTCAATGAAGCTCTGAGCTATGCTGTGCAGGGCCACCCAAGATGGACAGGTCATAGGAGAGAGCGCTGACCAAACATGATCCACTGCAGAAGGAAATGGCAACCCACTCCAGTACCCTTGCCATGAAAACCCCATGGACAGTACCAAAAGGAAAAAAGATATGACGCCGGAAGATGAGCCCCTCAGGTCGGAAGGTGTCCAATGTGCTACCGGGAAAGAGCAGAGGGCTAGTACTAGTAGCGCCAGAAAGAATGAAGCGACTGGGTCAAAGCTGAAAGGACACTCAGTTGCTGATGTATCTGGTGGTGAAAGGAGAGTCCGATGCTGCAAAGATCTATACTCCATAGGAACCTGGAATGTAAGATCCATGAATCAAGGCAAGCTGGATGTGGTCAAACAAGAGATGACAAGACTGAACATTGACATCTTAGGAATCAGTGAACTAAAATGGACAGGAATGGGTGAATTTAATTCAGATGATCATCAGGTATACCACTGTGGGCAAGAATCCCTCAGAAGAAATGGAGTAGCCTTCATAGTCAATAAAAGAGTAGGAAAAGCAGTGCTGGGATACAATCTCCAAAATGACAGAATGATCTCAGTTCGAATCCAAGGCAAACCATTCACCATCACGATAATCCAAGTCTATGCCCCTACCACTGATGACGAAGAGGCTGAATTGACCGGTTCTATGAACACCTACAACACCCTCTAGAAATAACACCAAAAAATGATATCCTTATCATCATGTGGGATTGGAATGCTACAGTGGGAAGTCAAAAGATAAC
>NW_025336604.1:0-15423 GCF_004798865.1 Varanus komodoensis
CTTGGGTTTCCTGTCCATCCTCAGCTTCATGGTGGCATTCTTTGCCAAAAAGTTACCTGACAGTTTTAATGAAGCCAAGTTCATCACCTTCAGCATGTTGGTCTTTTGCAGTGTTTGGCTGTCCTTTGTTCCATCTTACCTCAGCACTAAAGGAAAATACACAGTGGCTGTAGAGATCTTCTCTATTTTAGCCTCTGGTGGTGCACTGCTTGGTTGCATTTTTTCTCCCAAATGTTACATTATTTTTCTGAAACCTGAGCTGAACAATAAGGGGCACCTAATTAGAAGGAAATGCAAAGGTATCAAAGCTTCTGTAACTTTAGCAATGAGGCCTAATTAGTCATAATCACCAAATCCTTATATTGCCTTGGGTTCATAAATCCATTCATTAAAGATCAGCAGTCAATGTATTACTTGTCAGTTTCTTTAGTGCAAAAATAATTTCGCTATGGAAATTAACTAACTTTCCCCAGGTAGAACAGGTTTTCAGCTTACTGTGCTATTGATTGTGCTGAAACAAACTTTCTGGCATGTAAATAAATCAAATTAAGATATTTCCAAACTCCCAAAGAATTCTCTCCAAAGAACCATTAATTAAAATGGTGTTTATACCATTTTATCTGACAATGCAAACCCAATTTCTAAACTATGCAATATGAAAGAGGCACTATTTTGTCTCAAAGACTCACTTGCCACAATACTTAATTGTGCATTATGCATTACACTGGAATGATGCCACATGATTTAGTTTTTTTTTATCCAAGACATGCAGTCTAGCTAAATTTTTCTCCATCCCCTACCTCTCCAAAAATATTTCATATCTAAAGAATCTGTATAAAGCTTTTAAAAAAGCCGCAACTGGAGATCCTGTGAGGTGAACTGCTTAGAATGATGAACTGGGACATAGGAGTCAAGGGTTCTAGTTCCTCGTCTAGAGAATGTCTCCTGGAGAAGTTGATAATGTAATTTGCTGCATTGCAAAACAAAAGAAAAGGGAAAAATTCTGAACTTAATACAAAAGCCACCCAGTGGAAAGCCGTGGCATAGGTGTGGGAAATCATGCAATACATGGAACTTCTATATGGAGGGAAATGCCTTTTTTATTTCTTCTTGTTTGGTAAAAATTGTTTTTCTTGCTTTCGAACTCACCAGTGCACATTTTCTAGAGGCAAATGTTTGGAAAATATTTAATTGGTGGTTATAATCCAAATCAGAGGAGCACATAACAGAAGAAAAAGGAGAGAGGGATCCGATATATTCTCTCTAATTAATGTAACATAAAGCTTGATGCTCTGTAACAAACCCATTAAAATCAATGTGACTTAAGTTAGTCATTAACTTATAATTGTTTACCATTTCTATCATTAAGGATGTAATAAAATTAGCTATAGGACATTAAATTTCTGGCATACAGAATGAAAAATAATCAAGAATATAATTCTTGAACAACAGGAACAAGAAATAAATAGAGATGCACCTTCATGAATATATTCTAGCAACAACAACAACATACACATTTCTGAATGGAAATGTATTTCATGTGCCAATTCTTAAGGCAGGTATTATAATGGTGATTGTTATTTCTTCCCAGTAAGAACAACATGAACAGAGTTGTTCTGTTTTCACTGTAATTCTATTTCCAAAAATATTGTCCCAAGTTTCCCCACTTTCAACGTAGGTGAGAGATTGGTAAGAACTAGATGAACAAGCAAACTAGGATTTACCACACAAAGAATGGCAGCTTCTAATAACTTATCATTGTAACCAGAGGAAGAGTGAATGGAAAACAATAACATGGGAGTGCAAAATTTATTCATTCTAGTCATTACATGGTTCAACAACAAATTAATTGGCATCAAACAAAAGTTGTCCTACTGAATTCATATAAACAATATATGGAACATACCAAAAATCTCAAAAATAATTAGGGGGAGGTTTCCAAAAATAAAGATATCAAAAATGGCTACCAGTTTAATGATGGTAAAGGTAAAGGTTTCCCCTTGACTTGACTTACAGTTCAGTTACATCTGACTCTAGGGGATGGTGCTCATCTCCGTTTCCTAGCTGAGGGAGCCAGCATTGGTCTGCAGACAATTTCCATGGTCTTGTGGCCGGCATGACTAAACACCGAAGTGCACGGAACGCTGTTACCTGCCCACCGAAGTGGTACCTTTTCATCTACTTGCATTTGCATGCTTTTGAACTGCAAGGTTGGCAGGAGCTGGGACGGAGCAATGGGAACTCACCCTTTGTGAAGATTCAACCAGCCCTGCAGCACAGCAGTTTAAACCACTGCACCACCTGCATCCTTAGTTTAATGATATATAACACCAAACTGTGGAAAATACTACGATAATTATTATGAGTATCAACATAATGTCACAACTTCCAGGATATTAGGAAATTAGTGATGGAGGATATTTAATTTGCTTAGAAACATCCAAAGTCATAACTTCCTTTATGAATTCATTATATTTATATTCCACCTTTTTAATTTCAAGGAAATCAAAGTTGTTCACATAATTTTCCTTCTCTTCCACTCAATCTTAACCTCTCAACAATAACAACGCTGTGTGGAAGGTTGAGCTGAGGATTGGTGACTGGCCTGTCATCACCCAGTAAGATCCATGGCTGAGTCGGGACAAGAAAGCAGATCTCTTGAGTCCAGGTCTGGCACAGTTAACCACTATATGTGAGAATAATAAATGCTTTAAACCATTTCCACTTAGACCAACCTTTTCCATAGCACAGTCATTGCTACAATGAAACAATCAGTAGTGTAGAACGGGAATATTGAATCTCATTTAGTCCAAGTAATTCAATTAAATTCCACTTTTATTTGGAAAGGCTTTGGGGAACAGCATTGCAGTCATGGATGGGGTCAAAGGAAACCAAGGCCAGGAATAAAGACAGAAAGGATGGAGCCAGAAGGACTGGATCCCAGATCTTCCAATTCTGGGAAGAGTCTAAACTATACACCAGATGGGATTTCACTTGTACTAGCCAATATGTGTTGGATTATGCTTTTTGAGTTTGTACTCTTTGCAGCTAAGACTAGGCATCATGAAAGAAATGGGTGCATCATCGCTCATTAGAGATAATATTTTGAAGTCAATTATAGGTGGTGTTGGGGAAGAGTGCTTCACAGAAGCTGCCAGCTGCAACACTTGGAGAAAATAATGCTATGCAGATAAAATCTCAATACATAAACATTCATCCATGTTATTTCCAGTGAAATAAATAGAGTAAAATCATCATGGCTCTATTATGTCAGATTGATTTCAATGGAACCAAAGCATAATTCATTCTGTTCCTAAGCAGCTATGAGTTGCAGTATCAAGTTGCTGCTCAGTGGGTTCCTACCTTCACTTTCCTACTTAGATTGGGCAGTTCTTCAGCAGTTCACATGTTTAGTACTGTGTCCCTGTTTATTTCTTCCCTCTCCCACCCAATTCCCATTTAATCTGATAGAAAAGAAATTGCTTTCAAAAATGTATTCAAAGTGGGGAAAAAAATCCAAGGAAATTTGTTAGGGTTTTTTTTTTCAGGGAGTTTTTCAGGGTTTGGGGGGTTCTTCTTCATACTGTATTTATGACATGATAGAAAGGTGTGTTTGGATGTTCCATCTTGTATTGTATAATCTGCGTTCTGGCAGTTAGTGCCCTTCCTGTCTACCTGAAAGACCAGGGAAGGTGTTGTGGAGTAAGACCTCCCCAAAAAAGTCTTTTTCAGGTCAGGAAGCATAGCTCTCCAAGGAGGATGCAATGTCCACCAGAAAAAAAAAAGAAACAAAACAAAACATACAACAACCTCCTTAGCTACCTAACATAGGTAAGGTAAATTCAAAGACAGCACCCAAAGTCTTTCAGAAGAAATTATGCTATGGGAATGGGACAGAAAAGTAAAATCACTGCCATTGGGAAGGAACTTTCAGGAAACTGGATGATGTATTCTGGTGCTGCTCAAACTACACAGATGGGGCACCACAACCAAGAAGGACCTTCCCCTCCTTTAGGGTGCTCACAGAGAAGAACCTCTGGAGATGATCTAAGAGCTGGGCACGGGTATATAGGTGAGAAGACACTCCTTTTGATATCCAGGTCCTAAGTCATTTGGGGATTTATATGTTAGCATAAGCACCTAAAAGTGGGCTCTGACTTCAACTGGTAACAGGTTCAGGTGATATAGCAGAGGCTGATATGTTTACTTCTACTAGTTTCCATTGGGAGATGAACCGTTCTATTTTTCCAAGAACTGAAGTTTCCATTTTCATGAATTTACTTCTTGAAATTCAATAAAAATTTCCACATAAAAGAAAGCATTATGTCAAAGGCCAGAATCATGTAAAATATGCCTATGGAGAAGATGACACACTTTGCTTGTAAAAATCCCAAGGTTCATTCCAATCACATCATCTCCATTTATGAGACAGTCTGACAGTCGCTGCCAGTCAGTGCAAACAATATCTGGCTAGCTGGGGCTATGATCAGATCCTATATGAGGTAATTCCCTAAATTCTAATGTATTTTTCTTATAAGTTTGGAAGTTATTACATATACGAACTTTAGCGTCACTAAAGAATTAAACATTGAAGGTGTACGTGCACTTCATTGATGCACACAACATAGAATTCTAGTGGGCCTGCTTGAAGAAGAATGCATGCATACAACAGAACAGCCACATTTCTAAAGAAAGAAAGACAGAAATAGCCAGCGACAAGGGGAAGTTATTCTTTCTGAATGAGCTGTAACAGTAGAACTAGCAGAAAAGGTGGTCTAGAGATGTATCCTGATATAGAAAGTAGCCTTTCTACTACTTTTCAGCGCAAGTATTTTTGAAGTGAAATCTCCAATGCAGGAAACATCTGCCTTGCTTACATAACTGAGCTAGTTTAAACAGACACTTTCTTTTCAAAGAAGAAACTACAGGAATATCCTATTTAGTATGCCAGTTGCTGCTATCCTTAAAATCGTCATTTGGAGAAGCACTCCTAGATATATTTACTAGACTTTTAGGGTGAAAATGAATGCCTTTTACAAGTAAACACAAAATAAGTTTGATTTCTTTTCAAAAGATGGATGGGGATAATGCTTCGCCTGCCCATTTGCCAGTATATATGAATGCACCCACACTTGCTATCCTTTTCTGCTTTGTTTTAATTCTGTCAATCCATTATCCCCTGCTGAAGACTATGGCAGAGTTAGTTCTTGCAAGCTCTTTAAACTTTCCAATGTGAACATCCTTGTGCCCAAATCATTTGGTTTGGCAGGTTGAGATCCTGTTTGCAAGAACTATTAGACTTATTCCTCCTTGTATTGTGATGGTGGAGGAAGGGGCCATACATAGGCTCCATAATGAGGAGTGAATCTAATGATGCTTTATGTATAGTACTCTGTTCATGGGAAATTAGAGCCACATTTGTCTTGCTTCTCCACGGAATGTCTGACAAAGTTTCTCTTGGGATTGAATCAATATTTTTCCCTCTTCAATGATGTATAGAGTGAACCAGAGTAGCTCATTCTCTCTGCCATAATTATGCAATTAACCATAATTTATTCTCCTAAACTCTCTGGCCCACCAGGGGCTTTTGATAGTGTGGACACAATTCAAAGCTGCGAGAAGCAGCAGCAGGCAGGCTTCATTGAGCTAATTGTGGTTACCTCCCACTGCAGCATCGAAGGATCAATAAGGCTGAGTGAGCAACCAGTCAATGCACACTGTAGCTTCAAGGGCCACTGGAAAGATAATGCAGAATGAGATAAAATCTAACAGAGAAGGAAACATGGTAGTGCATGTGATTTTGGTAGTGGTGCTGCTTCCTGTGGTGGTGTGCAAGGTTTCCTTTGGGAGATGTACCTTCAGTGAACCTCTTCCTGTTTGCCACAAATATTACAAGGCAGGAGACTGCATAATTGCTGCCATCACTTATCAAGTCCACATCTTTTCCAGTCATATTAACTTTGTCTATCATCCTTCTGAGGAACGAGGCGATGACGTTGGGTAAGGAGTTAGTATGCTGCTTGTGACCTTGTCTATCTATTGAAATAATAATTGCAAGGCAAATTGGGTTTATGGGTTCGCTCAGTTATCCGTGGAAGAAATGCTGGTACCACTGGGCTCAAATTGCTTCTTTCCCTGTCTCCTGAAAATATCTGTCTGGGGTGCAAGTGCTCTTTGGAGGGGAGGGAGACCATGTAAGTTCTTGTTAAAAATGTTTTGTGGGGTGGAAAGAGAGCTGAAATGCAAATGACATTCCCTTACCTTTAAAAAATGAAATCAATTTCAGCTTTTCAGACTAGCATTCTTACAGAATACATTGAGAGGGGGAAATATCCTGATGTCCAGAGCTACAAAATTTGCAGAAACTGCTTCAGCAAAGGCAGTCATGCAGTTGCTATCTTCAAACACTCTTTACAAAAAAAGAAAAAAATGCAAATATTTTATTCCTCCGTGCAACTGCATGTTGCTACCCTGCCCACTAAGCAATGTCACTCCTCCTTTATTTTTGTTGTGTAGAATTGCGTCAAAATGTTCTGTGAATAATCAGGTAGCCCACTAAAATAAAATGAAAGGAGAACATATAGATGTAGGTATAGGTGTAGAGGTAGATGTAGATGTAGACGAAACATTGCTTTCCAAGGAAGGACAAAATACACTGCTCCTTCAGTCTGTAGCCAGAGATGTGTGCATCCAGAAATCAAGCAGCTTCTCACTTACTGCTGCTTTTGGAGTTCTTTTCAGAGGAACCAAATGCTCAATGACATGGGCCAATCTTAGCTTATGTTCTCCTGATCAGGTGCCATGCATTTTTCAAACATATAATCAATGGAAATGTGCTTCTGGAGCAGATCCACGGTGATCCTGGTTGTCACTCTCTCTGCAGGGTCCTACTCCAGAAGTACTAGCAGATTCTGATCCTGGAATTTGCTATAAAGCAGATCAATGATGATCCATATATCTTACCTAATGCCACTCTGGGCTTCCGTATCTATAATACCGGATGAAGTGCAACCTCAACCTACCGTGCCTCACTGGAACTTCTTTCCACACAAAGCAGATTCATCCCTAACTACAAGTGTGATGTCCTAAGTAACCTGGAAGCTGCCATTGGAGGACCACACTCTGACATAGGTCTCCAGATGGCAGACATCCTGTCCATTTACAAGATTCCAGAGGTAAGCTGAGTGCATGAAGCATGAGAGTTCAAGAAGCCAGTCATGTTTCTCATGTAATCCAGGTGTGGTTTTGCAGAGATAGATAATGGAGGGACTGAAGGAAATGCGTAATGAAAGCAAGGCAATCCCTTTGAAGAAAAATACTGATATTTATTCATTTAGCCAGCATTCCTATGCTTATTAAAAACAAACAAAAAACAAACAAACTATCAATCAGTGACCTTATTCTTTTTGTCCCTTTCTTCCAATGGTGTTTCTTAGGATTGACAGATGCAAATTCCATCCCCATATGAATGCTCCCCATTAATTTAACCACATAACTCTTGGGACTTCTGGTATATATATTCTGGTGTTATGATGGTCCCTACTCTCCATTAAACATGCAGCGCACAATTGGAGAGAGACCATAAAGTTTAAAACTCTACTGATGAAAAATACTAACAGCAAACATTTCAAATTCTGAACATATGCATATTGATGACATACAAAAGTTTTTGTGTGATACAATCGGAAAATAGCCAGGCATAAATAGATTGAGGTAAATGAACTGGACTATGCCCCAATTTTATCCAGGTCTCTTACCCAAGCAATATTTTACTCTCATTGGTACAACTCTGTCAGCCTGTATTCTAGGTTTAATACCTCAGGTTCATCTGCTTTTCTAGGTTCTGGAACTTCTCTCTTCCCTTACTTATTCATTCTTGACTCTTACTCTCTCCTTTTCTCTATTTTTTCCTTCAGATATATTATTTTATATCTTAAACAAAGTTCTTTTCATTCTGCAGCATGCACTGGGTTCTTGCTTATCCAATTCTAAAACCTGAATTTATCTTTACTCTTTGGAGGGATATTTTTCAGATCGTACCCAAGAGATTTAACTGCATAATACTAACAATATCAATACACTATATACAAAAAGAAAGCACACCCTATCAGAGACTCAAAAGACCACAGGAATTGGCTCCATAAGGTTGTGTGAACCATGGTAATTCACAAACTTTAATGTATTGATCTGCATAGGCTACACAGGCAGGGGCTGATACATCCGGGCCTGAAGAAAGATCTTGTGCCACCCTCGAAGGCCCACTGTGACGACTTTGCCAAGCATTTCAGGGAGAAAATCACTCAGATTCGCCACGAGCTTGACTCTGCTATTGAATCAGATTCTACTGGGGAGATGCCATCGACGCCGTCGAGTCCACAATTAATGGATGAATTTCAGTTGTTGCAGCCTGATGATGTGGACAAGGTGCTTGGACAAGTACGTCCTACCACTTGCTTACTAGACCCATGCCCATCTTGGCTACTTAAGAAAGCCAAGGACGGGATTGGGACCTGGATCCTGGAGGTGGTCAACGCCTCTAAGAGACAGCTGGGTGCCTGCCCCTTTAAAGGAGGTGGTAGTCCGGCCAATCCTAAAGAAGGCATCCCTGGATCCAGAGGTGGCCGCCAATTATAGACCGGTGGCCAACATCCCGTTCCTGGGCAAGGTGCTAGAGCGGGTGGTGGCGGGACAATTTCAAGCACTCTTGGATGAAACTGATTCTCTGGACCCATTTCAGTCCGGCTTCAGACCCAGGTATGGCACTGAATCTGCCTTGGTCGCCATGTACAATGACCTGTGCAGGGAGAGAGAAAGGGGGAGTGTGTCCCTGTTAGTTCTCCTGGACATCTCAGCGGCTTTCGATACCATCGACCATAGTATCCTCCTGAATAGGCTAGTGGGATTGGAAATTGGAGGCACCACGTGGCAGTGGTTCCGCTCCTATCTCAATGGCCGATTTCAGAAGGTGGTGCTGGGGGACTATGGCTCTGCGCCATGGCAGTTATGCCATGGGGTTCCGCAGGGGTCCATTTTGTCCCCTTTGCTATTTAACATCTACATGAAACCGCTGGGAGAGGTCACCAGGAGATGTGGGCTGCGGAATCATCAGTACGCTGATGATACCCAGCTCTACCTCTCGTTTTCCACCAATCCAGGTGAGGCAGTGGCTGTACTGAACCAGTGCCTGACTGGATGAGGGCCAATAAACTGAAGCTCAATCCAGACAAGACGGAGGTCCTGTTGGTAGGTGGATCGGGTTCGGGCAAATGGTATTTTTATTCAAGCTGCAATTTCTTGAAATTTTTACAGCAGGTAAAGTGAATTCCTTTTCTCTAGCACCTCAATATGATGGAATGATTTGCTGTTATTACGAAATAATATGGAAGTTATCTTTACTACTCCCTGCACTTAAAATAATGGTAGAATGTCTGTTTTACTCCCTGCCATGCTATGAGTAGAAGTCATGATTGTGCCTGGTAGAAGACCTGACTGAAACTCCAGCACAGATATGAGGAGGTGTAATTGATCAGTACATTTTCCTTGACTCATTCAGCAAGTCCAGGGATTTCTCTCCCTGTCTTGATGCTAAATTGCAATTTTAAAATCTGAATGGTTTAAGAATGATCAAACCTCCTGTGATACAATCACTTGTTTTTATTTTGGAAAAAAACTCTAATTTGACTATGGGACTGTAGGTATCCCAGGGCTCAAGTGATCTTCAAAGGATTGCTCCTCTCTCTGAGAGACTGGGGGTGCTCATTGAGGATGTGATAAATAAGTGGTCTCTCAGTTTGCAACAATGCTGCAGCTCTTGTCTGCTTCATTACAAGTCATGGAATATTTCCAATACTGCCTTTTCATGGCTCTGCCTTTTTTATAGTATATGCCTATTTCATAATAGGGAAATCATGCAGTACATGTAACTTTTATATGGTGGAGTATGGCACTTTTATTTCCTCTTGTTTGGTAAATAGAGATTGCCTTGCTTTTAAACTCCCATCTGCGTTTGTAGGTATGACTTTGAGAAGTTACTCATTAATTTGATTCTCATGGTTTACCATTGAGTTTGGTTATACACTGAATTTGGACCCAACCATTTTCTTCCTATGTCTTACCTAAGAGCAGTTTATTTGTGTATGTTGTATATGCATTTATCTATATGGCATTAGACATTCAGCATACAGAATGAGAAATAGTCAAGAATATAATTTTTGAAGAGCCGGAATAAAAGAAAAAATAGAGAGGTACACCATGTATATACTCGAGCAACGACAAAAAAGAGTACATATCTCTGAAATGAATAATTTTTCACAAGTCAAATCTTAAGGCAGTTATTATTGCTGTTATGTGACATTTTTATACATGGAGTGAATGCAAACATGATTTCTGCATAGGTGTGCAATGGCAGAAGCACCTGTGTTATTAGTGTTTCCTAGACTTCCAAGATACATTGCACTTCTCACAAGTACTTGCTCAACTGGTGTCCAAGGAATCATTTCCAGTACCAATGTGTACTACAATGTACATGATCCCCAGATGAAAATAGCTTACTTTTATGTGTCTTGGCATCATCCAGTAGCCAATTGAATATGCTAGGAAGATGCCTACTNACTTTCTCTTCACATGGAAACTCTAATTAATAAAAACATTGCTCATAAAAACATGTGCAACTATAGCACTCCTATCAAACATGAGGAAGTATATGAAAGGGTTGTATGACTCTATGTCATACCAGTCCTGCGGGATGTAACAGAAAAAGGATTTTCCATACCAAATCAGATTTCCAAGTGGGATTAATACCTGGCAGAGTATATTACTTCTGGACAGGAAATGCAATCTGATTGACTGGAAAGGTAGTTCAAAGATGTATACACCAATAGAATCAACTTCAGTTATAGACTTAAGGATCATATATAGCTGTGGCATGCCTTTTCAGTGCTTCACCAATGGTTTAATAGATGTGATGATCCCTATCCCATGAAAAACATCATTTCATCCAGTTTCTCGGTATTATGATGCTCAGCACCTGCCATGTGCACTGAATCAGGACATTGACGACATGCAAGTTGTGACAAATTCCTGCGTAAAGTCTTGTGTTGGCTGCTGAGCCAATATTATATTTTTTTGAAGGTCAGATGTTTCAGATAAAAAAGTTTACATGAAATCGAATAAATGAAATTTCCGTTATGTATCAAGCGAACTTTCCATTTTCATGAATTTACTTCAAGTAAAATCAAGAAAAATAATCATTTCCACATATCAGCAAGTATTATTTCAAAGGCCAGAATCCTATACAATCTGCCAAGTATGGACTATGTGGAAGAACCATCACTACCTGGCAGATTACGTGCTCTGCATGTAAAAGTGTCAAGCTTCAGTCATCTCATGCCATCTCCATGTATGGCTGCTGTCTGAGAGTCACTGCCACTCAGTGCAGACATTATCAGCTAGGAGGGGCAATGATCTAATTGTCTATAAGGCAATTCCCTATTTTGCATCTATTTTGTATAAGTTTGGAAATTCTTGATGTTATAGACATTAGACAGCTAAACAGTGTAGGTGCAAAAGATGCACATCAAGAATGCACAATTAACATAAAATTTTCATGTGTCCTGTGCTCACAGGAGCAAAAATGCAACAGGACATTTCTAAGCACAGATAAGGAGAATTTATGGTTTCTCAAAGGGAGGATCAGAGATCTATCCTGATTCAGAAAGTAGTATTTTTCAACCGATCCAGCTGAGGCAGTGGCTGTACTGAACTGGTGCCTGGTCGAGGTAATGGACTGGATTAGGGCCAATAAACTGAAACTCAATCCAGACAAGACAGAGGTCCTGTTGGTGGGTGGTTGGAGCTCCTGGGTAGGTGACTCAGACCTTGCCCTGAATGGGGTTGCACTCCCTCTAAAGAACAGGGTCTGCAGCTTGGGAGTGCTCCTCGACCCAGAGCTGTCCCTGGAGGCTCAGGTGACTGCAGTGGTGAGGAGTGCTTTCTTTCAGCTTCGGTTAATCCATCAGCTCCGTCCATACCTGGAGGACAATTGCTTAGCGACAGTGACACATGCATTGGTTACTTCCCGGTTGGATTTCTGTAATGTGCTCTATGTGGGGCTGCCCTTGAAGACAGTCCGGATACTTCAGATGGTGCAAAATAGTTACTCTCATATAACCCCAGTCCTCTACCAGCTTTACTGGCTCCCCATCGAAATCCGGGCTCAATTCAAGGTGTTAGTTATCACCTATAAAACCCTTAACAGCTTGGGACCTGGATACCTAAAGGAACTTCTTCTTCCATATTTGCCCTCCCGCCACCTGAGATTGGCAGCAGAGGCCCTCCTCCGGGAACCCTCCGTGAAAGACATTAGGAGGCAAAGTACCCGGAGGAGGGCTTTCTCTGCGGTGGTGCCCCACCTATGGAATGCGCTCCCCAGAGAGGTCTACCTGGTGCCGTTGTTATTTGTTTTTCGGCACCAGGCTAAGACCTTTTTATTTCAACGATATTTGAATAACTTTTAATATCAGCTTATTGGTTTTAATCTGCAACCAGCATGAATCAGGATTTTATTTGTATTATGTTTTATTTTATGTAAGCCATTCTGAGGCTATGTGATGGGATGGCATACAAATACTCTAAATAAACAAACAAACAGACAAACAAACAAATATTTTTACTTGTTTTCAGAGCTAGTATTTTTAAGTGCAAAAGCCCTTGTCTTGTGTTTATAACAGGGAAAGTACATAACACCACACAGACGCCATCTTTTCAATTTATTGGCAACAGTATAATTCTATTAAGCATAATGCCCTAAATATGCTTTTTCTAGTATGTATAGTACTTCATGTATAGTACTCTGCTTATGGGGAATTAGAGGGCCACATTTGTCTAACTTCTCCACTGAATTTATGACAAAGTTTCTCTTGGGATTGCATCAATATTTTTCCCTTTTCAATAACATATAGAGTAAACCAGAGTAGCTCATCATCACCCCTGCAATTATGAAATCAACCATCATTTATTTCCTAATCTCTATGGCCTACCAGGGACTTCAGGTATTGTCCACACAATTCAAAGCCAGAAGCAGCAGCTGCAGGCAGGTTTCATTGACCTGCTTGTGATTACCTCACACTGCAGCACCCAAAGTTCAAGACGGCTGAGCGAGTGACCATTCAATGCACACTGCAGCATCAAGGGCCACTGGAGGGAGAATGCAGAAAGAGATGAAACAACATAGAGAAGGAAATATGGTAGTGTGTGTGGTCTTGGTAGCAGTGCTGCTTCCTATGGTGATGTGCAAGGATTCAGTTGGGGGATGTACCCTCAGTGGACCTCTTCCTGTTCGCCACAAGTATTACCAATATGGAGACCTCATAATTGCTGCCATTATTCATCAAGTCAACATCTTTTCCAGTCATATTAATTTCACATATCATCCTTCTCAAGAACAAGGTGATGGCCTTGTGTAAGAAGTTGGTATTCTATTTGTATGACCTTGTTTATCTGTTGAAATAACGGTTGCAAGGAAGGTAGGGATTTTGGGTTCCCTCAATTATCTGTAGACGAAAAGCTGGCATCAAGGACTGGGATGATTTTTCTTCTTATCCCCCACTCCCCAAATTATTTGTCTGACTTGCAGGTGGTCTTTTGGAGGGGAGGGAGGGGAAGGAGACCATCTAAATTCACTTTTAAAGGTTTATTGGAGTGGAAAGCCTGCTGCAATGCAAATGGCAGGCCTTTATCTTTCAATATGAATTGGAATTTTAGTTTTTCTGCCTAGCATTTTTCCAATATATGTTGTGAGGGGGAAACATCCTAGGTGCAGCAATCTGGAGAAACTGCTTCAGCAAAGTCAGCCATGCAGGTGCTACCTTCAAAAGACTTGAACAAGAAGAAGGAAAGACTTTTATTCCCCCTTGAAACTGTATATTTCTATCCTGTCCACTAAGTAATGTCACTCCTTCTCCTTTATTTATGTTTAGTAGATTTGTCTCAAAATGTCACGTAAATACTCAGGAATCCCTCTGAAGTAAAATGAAAGGAGACCAGCCATACTAGCATGATAGATGTAGATATAGATGATATGGATATAAATATGGATGACACAGATATAGATGATAAGTTGCTTTCCACATTCTGATCAAGTACAATGTTTACCTAAAGATACATGGAGCAGAAATGTTCTCCTGGAGCAGATCCATGGTGATCCTGGTTGTCACTATCCCTGCAGGGTCTTCATTCAGAAGTACCAGCACATTCTGATCCTGGAATTTGCTATAAAGGAGATCAATGCAAATCCACATATCTTACCCATTACCACCCTGGGTTTCCATATCTGTAATACTATATTAAGTACAACCTCAGCATACCATGTCTCACTGGAACTCCTTTCCACACAAAGTAGATTCATTCCTAACTACAAGTGTGATGTTGAAACTAACTTGGTAGCCGTCATTGGAGGACCACACTCTGACATAGGTCTCCAGATGGCAGACATCCTGTCCATTTACAAGATTCCACAGGTAAGCCAAGTGCATGTAGCATGGGATTGCAAGATGCCAGTTATGTTTCTCATGTAATCCAGGTGTGGTTTTTCAGAGATAGATAGATAGAGATAGGTGGACAGAGGCAAATTCCTAAGCAAAGTAAAACTTTTTGAAAAAAAGACAGATTTCATTCATTTAACTTGCAGTCCTGTATTTGGGTGCTGCATTGAACATTCATGGGACTGGAAGGAAAAGCCAAACACCCTCCTTCACACCAACAAATTGTGTCCTAATTCCTTCTGTCCACTTCATCCTATGGTCTTTTCTAGTATTGGGGAGAGACTATGAGGTTTAAAACTCTACTGAAGAAAAATTCTGATAGAAAAATGTTTTAAATTCTGAATATATGCACTCTGAAAATATAACAAAACTATTAGTGTGATAGGATAAAAAATAACCAGTCATAAATAGATAAATCCGAACAAACTAGACTAAAAACAAATCTAAAATTAAATGCAATAATAGAAACCTCATCAGAGTCTCATAAACACTACTTTTTTCATCTGTCCATAGGATTGTATGGCCCATGATGCTTCAGAAAAATGTATTTGTTTATCTATCTATCCAACCATCTTACTAGGAAATAGCTTTAGAGAGTACCTCCCCCTTTAGTAAAGTGCATCAATAAAAATGTTTAACTTCATTTCAATGAAATCAGTCAGTGCCCACCCACCTGATAGCAATTGAAACCAGTTTAAGGCAGGATCTCAGAAAGTTCCTCTACACTTTGTTTTTATTGGATCTATTGCACAACCATGGAGGAAACTCTTGCTTAAAATTTTACATCTCTCTTTAGAATTTAATGTACAGGATAAATGGTTTCTAAACTCTGATTACCTCTAAGAAAAAAAGATGTAAGTTGTAAAGTATCATATGTGGGGGG
>NW_025336604.1:15699-19936 GCF_004798865.1 Varanus komodoensis
CTGCTTTGATTTCATAGAAAGCTTCCCAGAACAATCTTTTTCCAATGATGCTGAACAAATTGCAGCAGAACTGGTCAAGATGTGTAAACTTGTCATGAGCAGCACTGTCAGGGTCCTGGTTCTACATGGTGCCCCTGAGACGATGGTTTGGGTAAGGATTTTGATGAAGATGACAGAATTTGAAAATATACCATTGCAGACCACAGGGAAAATCTGGGTTATGACTGCCGAGATGGATTTCACCTCCCTTTCCTTTCAAACCCATTGGGATGTACATTTCCTCCATGGTGCAATATCTTTTGCCAGTCACTCAAAGCAGTTGCCAGGTTTCCAGAAATTTCTTCAGATGAGAAACAATACCTCTAATGAAGAAGATGGCTTCATCAAGGATTTTTGGGAACAAGCATTTGGTTGTTCATTCTCCAGTCCTGGGGTAGATGGAGATATTGGGGAAATGTGCTCTGGGAATGAGAAGCTGGAGTCTCTTCCTACATCTGTTTTTGAAATGGGAGTCACTGCCCACAGTTACAACATCTACAATGCTGTCTATGCTATGGCCCATGCATTGCAAGCCATGCAGTCATCCAAACTGAGGCAGAAAACGATGGCTAATGGGAGAAGATGGCATCTTCTGAATGAACATTCTTGGCAGGTACCCCCCCCCCCCGAGCACTTTTCAAAGGCAGGAGAGATCATCATGACTTTGGTTGAAGAAGGAGAACAGAGAATGAATAGTAAACACCTTGGAAACAAGGTTTGCTCTCCCAGGTCCTGCATCATATTCAGCGCATTAGATCTCTTCTTGATACTAAAACCAGCATTGGTTTGATTATTATGGACATATCTCATGATTTTAATTGTCTGATTGGTTTGGTGGTACAAAATACACATGCCCATCTATTCTTAGTTTTGTTGTCTATTTAAATCACTTTGGATTCCCTCACACCTAAAATTTCTGCTACAAACACTTAAGCATATGAATCTGAAAACACAATTAAAATCTAGGGAGCTCCTTTTGAACATTTGAGAATTATGAGGAAGTCCAGTTGAGAAAGGCTGGTCTAGAGGAAAATGATATTTACTTGGGATTATGCATATAAATGACATATCTGTATATCTATAAATGTGTTTTTGTGTATGTATATTATCTTGATTATCTTTTGTATTTTTGTTTTAATTCATTTTTGCTTCCTCATCTGTTTAGCTCCACCACTATCTGAAACTTGTTTCATTTAATAACAGTGCTGGGGAAAAGGTTTCCTTTGATGAAAATGGAGAATTAGCAGCTGGATTTGATATTATCAACTGGGTAGCATTCCCAAACCAGTCCTTTCTTCGAGTAAAAGTTGGAAGGATAGATTCAAAATGTCCCCAGGAAAAAGTGTTGGCCAGAGCAGAACATGCCATTGTATGGCCCAGCCCCTTTAACCAGGTAGGCTCCAGAGAAATGTCAGAATGTAGACACTGGTTTCTAAAATACTCAGGGAATAGGTTGCTGTTGTGATAATCCAATAACTCTCAGCTTTTCTGCATGAGGTTATTACTGTGCATTCTTGGAGCTTACTGAAGAATCAAAATATGAGAATTACACAAATATCTTTCACACAAGCAACCACCCTTTTGATGGAGGGGGCAGAGCATGGAGGCAACCTTTACTGCAGTGTACCTTTTGTCCTTCACGTGTTCATAGGATGCCCACTTTCCTTCACATTCAGAGGACAGCAGGCATCCTTCCATTTTACATGAAAGAATGGAAAGGCAATGGTTGCTGTAAATACAATATCCTTTTTGTCTGAGAGTAATTAATACCATTTCATATTGGAGGTGTCACTGATTGAAGAGAAAAGTGTGAGGCCATCAGTAACCGATGATTAGTGAACGGATATCCTCTACTGATAAGAAAGGGATCCAGACAAGAGGTGTCAGGTTTTTGCACTGGAGACATAGGGTTAGGATGCCTTTTAACTGATAACTCCCTCTTGGCATCATTATCATCATGAGGACATGTGGCATGAAAACAATTAAGTTAATGTAGAACAATTTTGTAGGCAGAATGTCAATATGCTATCAGGTGAGATATTTGGAATGGGTTCCTTAGTTCTATACAATGCATAATGTACTCCTAAGACATCCTGAAATTAAAGAAATAATTGCTGATTCTCAATTAGGTACATTACTCCTATCACAACCACTAAAATTGTTCTACATTAACTTAATTGTTTTCATGCCACATGTCCTCATGATGATAATGATGCCAAGAGGGAGTTATCAGTTAAAAGGCATCCTAACCCTATGTCTCCAGTGCAAAAACCTGACACCTCTTGTCTGGATCCCTTTCTTATCAGTAGAGGATATCCGTTCACTAATCATCGGTTACTGATGGCCTCACACTTTTCTCTTCAATCAGTGACACCTCCAATATGAAATGGTATTAATTACTCTCAGACAAAAAGGATATTGTATTTACAGCAACCATTGCCTTTCCATTCTTTCATGTAAAATGGAAGGATGCCTGCTGTCCTCTGAATGTGAAGGAAAGTGGGCATCCTATGAACACGTGAAGGACAAAAGGTACACTGCAGTAAAGGTTGCCTCCATGCTCTGCCCCCTCCATCAAAAGGGTGGTTGCTTGTGTGAAAGATATTTGTGTAATTCTCATATTTTGATTCTTCAGTAAGCTCCAAGAATGCACAGTAATAACCTCATGCAGAAAAGCTGAGAGTTATTGGATTATCACAACAGCAACCTATTCCCTGAGTATTTTAGAAACCAGTGTCTACATTCTGACATTTCTCTGGAGCCTACCTGGTTAAAGGGGCTGGGCCATACAATGGCATGTTCTGCTCTGGCCAACACTTTTTCCTGGGGACATTTTGAATCTATCCTTCCAACTTTTACTCGAAGAAAGGACTGGTTTGGGAATGCTACCCAGTTGATAATATCAAATCCAGCTGCTAATTCTCCATTTTCATCAAAGGAAACCTTTTCCCCAGCACTGTTATTAAATGAAACAAGTTTCAGATAGTGGTGGAGCTAAACAGATGAGGAAGCAAAAATGAATTAAAACAAAAATACAAAAGATAATCAAGATAATATACATACACAAAAACACATTTATAGATATACAGATATGTCATTTATATGCATAATCCCAAGTAAATATCATTTTCCTCTAGACCAGCCTTTCTCAACTGGACTTCCTCATAATTCTCAAATGTTCAAAAGGAGCTCCCTAGATTTTAATTGTGTTTTCAGATTCATATGCTTAAGTGTTTGTAGCAGAAATTTTAGGTGTGAGGGAATCCAAAGTGATTTAAATAGACAACAAAACTAAGAATAGATGGGCATGTGTATTTTGTACCACCAAACCAATCAGACAATTAAAATCATGAGATATGTCCATAATAATCAAACCAATGCTGGTTTTAGTATCAAGAAGAGATCTAATGCGCTGAATATGATGCAGGACCTGGGAGAGCAAACCTTGTTTCCAAGGTGTTTACTATTCATTCTCTGTTCTCCTTCTTCAACCAAAGTCATGATGATCTCTCCTGCCTTTGAAAAGTGCTCGGGGGGGGGGGGTACCTGCCAAGAATGTTCATTCAGAAGATGCCATCTTCTCCCATTAGCCATCGTTTTCTGCCTCAGTTTGGATGACTGCATGGCTTGCAATGCATGGGCCATAGCATAGACAGCATTGTAGATGTTGTAACTGTGGGCAGTGACTCCCATTTCAAAAACAGATGTAGGAAGAGACTCCAGCTTCTCATTCCCAGAGCACATTTCCCCAATATCTCCATCTACCCCAGGACTGGAGAATGAACAACCAAATGCTTGTTCCCAAAAATCCTTGATGAAGCCATCTTCTTCATTAGAGGTATTGTTTCTCATCTGAAGAAATTTCTGGAAACCTGGCAACTGCTTTGAGTGACTGGCAAAAGATATTGCACCATGGAGGAAATGTACATCCCAATGGGTTTGAAAGGAAAGGGAGGTGAAATCCATCTCGGCAGTCATAACCCAGATTTTCCCTGTGGTCTGCAATGGTATATTTTCAAATTCTGTCATCTTCATCAAAATCCTTACCCAAACCATCGTCTCAGGGGCACCATGTAGAACCAGGACCCTGACAGTGCTGCTCATGACAAGTTTACACATCTTGACCAGTTCTGCTGCAATTTGTTCAGCATCATTGGAAAAAGATTGTTCTGGGAAGCTTTCTATGAAATCAAAGCAG
>NW_025336605.1:0-10599 GCF_004798865.1 Varanus komodoensis
GTGGGTCCCCGAAAGTCGGAACGCACTTTGAACGGGCGGAAACGGAGGCCTGCACGAAGGACAGCTTCTCAAAGAGGACAAGGTGTGCGCGCTTCGCCCTGTTTTCCGGGCATCTTTTGCCTCTCTGTCAGGGTCGGGCCGGGAAATCCTGGCCTTCGGGCGGACAGCCAACCGTTGTAACGCACTCGGTATTGGCAGAAACGGATGCCTGCGCGGAGGGACAGCGTCTCAAAGAGGACAATGTGTGTCCGCGTGGCCCTCTTTTCGGAGCAACTTTTGCCCCTCTGTCAGAGTGGGGCCGGGAAATCTCGGCCTCCGGGAGGACCTCCGACCTTCGGAACGCACTCAGAACAGGCAGAAACGGAGGCCTGTGTGGAGGGACAGCGTCTCAAAGAGGAGTAAGTGCGCGTTCATGGCCCCTTTTCCAGGCAACTTTTGCCCCTCTGTCAGGCTGGGGCCGGGAAATCGCGGCCACCGGATGGGCCTCCGACCATCGGAACATGCTCGAACGGGCAGAAACAGAGGCCTGTGCGAGGAACAACGTCTCAAAGAGGACTAGGTGTGTCTACGTGGCCCTCTTTTCGGGCCAACTTTTTCCCCTCAGTCAGGGTAAGGCCGGGAAATCGTGGCCTCTGGGCGGGCATCCGACCGTCGGAACGCATTCGGAACGGGTTGAAACGGATTCCTGTGCGGAGGGACAACGTCTCAAAGGGGACTAGGTGTGTCCGTGTCACCCCCTTTTCGAGGAAACTTTTTCCCCTCTGTCAGAGTGGTGCCGGGAAATCGTGGCCTTCGTGCGGGCCTCCGACCGTCGGAACGCGCTCGTAACGGGCAGAAACGGAGGCATGCACGAAGGACAGCTTCTCAAAGAGGACTATGTGCGCTCGCTTCGCCCTGTTTTCTGGGCAACTTTTGCCTCTATGTCACGGTGGGGCAGGAAATCCTGGCCTTCGGACTGGCCTCCGACCGTCTTAGCGTGCTCGGTATTGGCAGAAACAGAGGCCTGCGCAGAGGGACAGTGTCTCAAAGGAGACTAGGTGTGTCCGGGTCACCCTCTTTTTGGGGAAAGTTTTGGGCCTCTGTCAGGTTGGCACCAGGAAATTGTGGCCTCCAGGCGGGCCTCCGACCATCGGAACGTTCTCGGAATGGGCGGAAACGGAGGCCTGTGCGAGGGACAGCGTCTCAAAGAGGACTATGTGTGTCCTCGTGGCCCTTTTTTCGGGGCAACATTTGGACCTCTGTCAGGGTGGGACCGGGAAATCGTGGCCTCAGGGCTGGCCTCCGACCGTCGGAACACGCACGGAATGGGCGGAAACGGATTTCTGCGCGGAGGGACAGTGTCTCAAAGAGGACTAGGTGTGTCCGCGTCACCCTCTTTTTGGGGAAACTTTGGGCCTCTGTCAGGGTGGGGCTGGGAGATCGCGGCCTCTGGGCGGGCCTCCGACCGTCAGAACGCGCTAGGAATGGGTGGAAACGGAGGTCTGGGCGGAGGGACAGCGTCCTAAAGAAAACTAGGTGGACGCACGACACCCTGTTTTCGAGGGAACATTTGCCGCACTGTCAGCCTGGGGCCGGGAAATCGCGGCCTCTGGGCAAGCCTCCGACCGTCGGAACATGCTCGGAACGGGTAGAAACCGAGGCCTGCACGGAGGGACAGCGTCTCAAAGGGGACTAGGTGTGTCCGCGTCACCCTCTTTTTGGGGAAACTTTTGGGCCTCTGTCAGGGTGGGTCCAGGAAATCGTGGCCTCCGGGCGGGCCTCCGACCGTAGGAATGCGCTCGGAAAGGGCGGTAGCGGAGGCCTGCACGGTGGGACAGCGTCTCATAAAGAACTACGTGAGCGCGTCACCTTCTTTTCGAGGCAACTTTTGTCCCTCTGTCAGTGTGGGGCCGGGAAATCCCGGCTTTCGAGCGTGCCTCCCACCGTAGGAACGCGCTCGGATCGGGCAGAAACGGAGGCCTGCGCGGAGGTACAGCGTCTCAAAGAGGACTAGGTGTGTCCGTGTCGCCCTCTTTTCAGGCAACTTTTACCTCTCTGTCAGCGTGGGGCCGGGAAATCCCATCCTTTAGGCGGGCCACCAACCGTCAGAACGCGCTAGGAACTGGCAGAAACGGAGGCCTGCGCGGAGGGACAGCGTCTCAAAGAAGACTAGGTGTGTCCGCGTTGCCTTCTTTTTGGGGCAACTTTTGATCCTCTGTCAGGGTGGGGCCGGGAAATAACGGTCTCCGGGCGGGCATCCGAACGTCGGAACAGGCTCGGAACAGGCGGAAACGGAAACCTGCGCGGAGGGACAGCGTCACGAAGAGGACTAGGTGTGCGGGCGTCGCCCTGTTTTTGGGGTAGCTTTTGCTCCTCTGCCAGGGTGGAGCCGTGAAATTCGGGGCTCCGAGCGGGCCTCTGACTGTCGGAACTGGCGGAAACGGAGGCCTGCGCGGAGGGACAGCATCTCAGAGGACTAGGTGTGTCCGTGTCCTCGTCTTTTTGGGGCTACTTTTGCCCCTCTGTCAGGGTGGGGCTGGGAAATCACGTCCCCCGGGCGGGCATCCGAACATCGGAACGCACTCGGAACAGGCGGAAACGGAGTCCTGCTCGGAGGGACAGCGTCTCCCAGGGGACTAGGTGCGCGCGTGTCGCCTTGTTTTTGGGGCAACTTGTGCCCCTCTGTCAGGGAGGGGCAGGGAAATTCCAGCCTCCGGGCGGGCCTCCAACCGTCGGAACGTGCTCGGAATGGGAGGAAACAGAGAGCTACGCAGAGGGACAGAGTCTCAAAGAGGACGACGTGCGCACGTCGCCCTCTTTTTGGCGCAACTTTTCCTCCTCTGTCAGGATGGGGTTGGGAAATCGCGGCCTCCGGGCGGGCATGCCTACGTCGGAACGTGCTTGGAACGGGCGGAAATAGAGGCCTGCGCGGAGGGACACCGTCACCAAGAGGACTAGGGGTGCGTGTGTCGCCCTGTTTTCGGGCTATCGTTTGTCCCTCTGTCAGGGTGGAGCCGCGACATCCAGGGTTCCGGACGGGCCTCCGACCGTCGGAATTGGCAGAAATGGAGGGCTGCACGGAGGGAAAGCGTCTCCAAGAGGACTTGGTGAGCGCGCGTCGCCCTGTTTTCGGGGCAACTTTTGCCCCTCAGTCCTGGTGGAGCCGGTAAATCAGACCTCCGGGAGGGACTCTGACCGTCGGAACGTGTTCAGAACGGGGGGAAACCGAGGCCTGCGCGGAGAAACAGCGTCTCAAAGAGGACTGTGTGTGCGCGTGGCACTTTTTTCCGGGCAACTTTTGCCCCTCTGTCTGGGTGGGGCTGGGAAATCGCGGTATCAGGGCGGGCCTTCGATTATTGGAATGCGCTTGGAACGGGCCGAAACGGAGGCCTGCGTGTTGGGACAGCGTCTGAAAGAGGACTAGGTGCGCGTGTATCGCCCTGTTTTTAAGGTAACTTTTGCCACTCTGTCAGCGTTGGTCCGGGAAATCATGGGCTCCGGGCGGACCTCCGACCGTCGGAACGTGCTCGGAATGTGCGGAAACAGAGGACTGCGCAGAGGGACAGCGTCTCAAAGAGGACTAGGTGCACGTGCATCGCCCTGTTTTTAAGGTAACTTTTTCCTCTCTGTCAGCGTGGGGCCGGGACATCCCAGCCTTCGGGCGGGCCTCCGACCATCAGAACGAGCCAGAAAAGGCGGAAACGGAGGCCTGCGTGTAGGGACATCGTCTCCAACAGAATTAGGGGCGCGCGTCGCTTTTTTTTCCGGGGAACTTTTACCTCTCTGTCAGCGTGTGGCTGGGAAATCCTGGTGTTCGGGCGGGCCTCCGACAGTCGGAACGTGCTCGGAACAGGCTGTGACGGAGTCCTGCGCGGAGGGACAGCGTCTCCAAGGGGACTAGGTGTGTTCATGTTGCCCTCTATTCAGGAAACTTTTCCCTCTCTGTCAGCGTGGGGCCAGGAAATCCTGGCCCCAAATGGGCCTACGACCATTGGAACGTGCGCGGAAGGGGCTTCAACGGAGGCCTTCATGGAGGGATAGCGTCTCAAAGAGGACTACGTGCGCGCTTTGCCTTTTTTCAAGGCAAGTTTTGCCCCTCTTTAACGGTGGGGCCAGGAAATCCTGGCCTCCAGACGGGCCTACGACAGTCGGAATGCACTCGGAAGGGGCTTAAACGGAGGCCTGTGTTGAGGGACAGCTTCTAAAAGGGGACTAGGTACGCGCGTCGCCCTTTTTTCGGCGCAAATTTCGCCCCTCTGTCATGGTGGAGCCGGGACATCCCAGCCTCCGGGCGGGCCTTCGACCATCAGAACGTGCTCAGAACGGGCGGAAACGGATGCCTGTGAGTAGGGACAGCCTCTCTAACAGGATTAGGTGTGCGCATCGCCTTTTTTTCCAGGCAACTTTTGCCTCTCTGCCAGCGTGGGGCCCGGAAATCCTGGCCTTCGGGCGGTTCACCGACCGTCGGAACGCGCTCGGTACGGGCGGAAACGGAGGCCTGCGCGGATTGACAGCGTCTCAAAGGGGACTAGCTGTGTCCGTGTCACCCTCTTTTCAGGAATCTTTTGGCCCTCTGCCAGTGTGGGTCCGGGAAATCCAGGCCTCCCGGTGGGCCTCCAGTCGTTGGAACGCGCTCGGAAGCGGCGGAGACAGAGGCCTGCGTGGACGGACAGCTTATGAAAGAGGACTAGGTGCGCGCGCGTCGCCCCTTATTCGGGGCAACATTTGCCCCTCGGTCAGTGAGGGGCCGGGAAATCGCGGCCTCCGAGCGGGCCTCCGACCTTAGGAACGCGCTCGGAACGGGCGGAAACGTAGGCCTGCGTGTAGGGACAGCGTCTCCAACGGGATTAGGTGGGCGCATTGCCCTTTTCTCTGGACAACTTTTGCCTCTCTTTCAGCGTGGGGCCGGGAAATCCCAGCCTCCGGGCAGGCCTGCGACCGTCGGAACGCGCTCGGAACGGTCAGAAACTGAGGCCTGCGCGACGGACAGCGTCTCCAAGAGGACTAGTTGCGCGCGCGTCGCCCTGTTTTCGGGGCAACTTTTGCCCCTCTGTCAGGGTGGGGCCAAGAAATCCCGGCCTACGGGCAGGCCTGCGACCGTCGGAACGCGCTCGGAACGAGCTGAAACAGAGGCTTGCGCAGAAGGACAGCGTCTCCAAGAGGACTAGGTGCGCGCACGTCGCCCTGTTTTCGGGGCCACTTTTGCCCCTCTGTCAGGGTGGGGCCAGGAAATCCTGGCCTCCAGGAGGGCCTCCAACTGTCGGAACGGGCTCAGAACGGTTGGAAACGGAGTCCTGCACGGAGGGAAAGAGTTTCCATCAGGATTGGGTGCGCGCGTCGCCCTTTTTTTTTGGCAACTTTTGCCTTCTCTCTCAGCTTGGGGTCGGGAAATCCCGCACTTCAGGCGGGCCTCCGACCCTCGGAACCCACTCAGTACATGTGGAAACGGAGGCCTCTGCGGAGGGACAGCGTATAAAAGAGGACTATGGGCACACGTCGCCCTCTTTTCGAGCAAACTTTTGCCCCTCTGTCACGGTGGAACCGGGAAATCCTGGCCTCCAGACAGGCCTACGACTGTGGAACGCCCTCGGAAGGGGCAGAAACGGAGGCCTGCGCGGAAATACAGCATCTCAAAGAGGACTAGGTGCGCTTTCGTTGCCCTGTCTTCGGGGTAACTTTTGCCCCTCTTTCAGGGTGGGGCCGGGAAATCCCGGCCTTTGGGCAGGCCTCCGACCGTCGGAACATGCTCGGATTGGCGGAAACAGGCCTGCATGGAGGGACAGTGTCTCAAAGAGGACTAGGTGTGTCTGCGTCACCCTCTTTTCAGGGCAACTGTTGCCCCTCTGTCAGGGTGGAGCCGGTAAATCCTGGCTTCCAGACGGGCCTCTGAATGTCGGAATGCACTCGGAACGGGCAGATACGGAGGCCTGCGCGGAGGGACAGTGTCTCAAAGAGGACTAAGTGCGCGCGCGTCGCTCATTTTTCGGGGTAACTGTTGCCACTCTGTCAAGGTGTGGACAGGAAATCGTGGACTCCGGGTGGGCCGCTAAACATTGGAATACGCTCAGAACTGTTGGAAAAGGAAGCCTGCGCGGAAGGCAGCGTCTCCAACAGGATTAGGTGCACGCGTCGCCCTTTTTTCCAGGCAACTTTTGCCTCTCTGTCAGCATGGGGCCGGGAAATCCCAGCCTTCAGGCGGCCCTCCGACCGTCGGAACTCGCTCGGATTGGGTGGAAATGGAGGCCTGCGAGGAGGGATAGCGTATCAAAGAGGCCTAGGTGTGGCCACGTGGCCCTCTTTTCGGGTCAACTTTTGGCCCTCTGTCAGGGTGAGGCCGGGAAATCGCGGCCTCCGGGCGGGCCTCCGACCGACGGAAAGCGCTAGTATCGGGAAGAAATGGAGGCCTGCGTGGAGGGACAGCCTCTCAAAGAGGACATGGTGCACAAGCATCCGCCTGTTTTCAGGGCAACTTTATCCCCAATGTCAGCGTGGGGCTGGGAAATCTTGGACTCTGGGCGGGCCTCCGACCGTCAGGACGTGCTCGGAACGGACGGAAACAGAGGCCTGCGCGAGGGACAGCGTCTCCAAGAGGACTAGGTGCATGCATCGCCCTGTTTTCCTGGCAACTTTTGCCCCTCTTTCAGGGTGGAGCCAGGAAGTCGCGGCGTCCAGGCGGGTCTCCGACTGTCGGAACGCTCTCGGAATGGGCGGAAATGGAGGCTTGCGCGAACGATTGCGTCTCCAAGAGAACCAGGTGTGTCCGTGTGGCCCTCTTTTCGGGGCAACTTTTGCCCCTCTGTCAGGGTGGAGCCTGGAAATCCCGGCCTCCGGCCGAGCCTCAGACCGTGGGAACGCGCCCGGAATGGGCGGAAACGGAGGCCTGCGCGTAGGGACAGTGTCTCCAGCAGGATTTGCATCGCCTTTTTTTCCGGGCAACTTTTGCCCCTCTTTCAGCGTGGGGCCGCGAAATTCACGCTCCGGGCATGCCTCCGACTGTAGGAACGCTCTCGGAACGGGCGGAAATGGAGGCCTGATCGGACGGACAGCGTCTCAAAGAGGACTGTGTGCACGCGTGGCCCTCTTTTCGAGGCAACTTTTGCCCCTCTGGCAGTGAGGGGTCGGGAAATGGCGGCCTCCGGGTGGGCCTCCAACCGTTGGAACGCACTTGGAAGAGGCGGAAAGGGAGGCCTGCGCGGAAGGACAGCATCTCAAGAATGCTCGGTGCACGAGTCGCATTTTTGTCGTGGCAACTTTTGCCCTTCTTTCATGTTGCAGCCAGGAAATCCCGGCGTCCGGGTGGGCCTTCGACCTTTGGAACGCGCTCGGAACGTGCGGGAATGGAGGCCTGCGGGGAGGGACAGCGTCTCAAAGAGGACTAGGTGTGGCTGTGTCTCCCTCTTTTCATATATCCTTTGGCCCTCTTTCAGGGTGGGGCCGGGAAATCGCACCCTCCGGGCAGGCATCCGATTGTAGAAACGCGCTCGGAATCGGCAGAAATGGAGGCCTGCACGGAGGGACCACGTCTCAAAGGTGACTGTGTGCACGCGTGGCCCTCTTTTCGAGGCAACTTTTGCCCCTCTGTCAGGGATGGGCCGGGAAATCGCGGCCACCGGGCTTGCCTCCGAACATCGGAACGCGCTCGGAACAGGTGGAAACCGAGGCCTGTGCGTAGGGCAGCGTCTCCAACAGGATTAGGTGCACACGTCGCCCTTTTGTCCGGGCAAGATTTGCCCCTCTGTCAGCGTGGGGCCGGGAAATCCCAGCCTTCGGGCGGGCCTCCGACCGTAGGAACGCGCTCGGTACGGGCAGAAACAGAGGCCTGCTCGGAGGGACAGTGTCCCAAAGAGGACTACATGCGCCCGTCGCCCTCTTTTCAGGCAACATTTGGCCCTCTGTCAGGGTGGGGTCGGGAAATCGCGGACTCCGGGCGGGCCTCCAACTGTAGGAATGCGCTCGGAACAGGCAGCAACGGAGGCCTGCATGGTGGGACAGTGTCCCAAAGAGGACTACGTGCGCCCGTCGCCCTCTTTTCGAGGCAACTTTTTCCCATCTGTCACAGTGGACCCGGGAAATCCCAGCCTCCGAGCGGCCCTCTGATTGTCGGAACGCGCTCGGAACGGGCGGAAACGGAGGCCTGCACGTACGGACAGCGTCTCCACAGGATTTTGTGCATGCGTCGCCCTTTTTTCCGGGAATCTTTTGCCCCTCTCTTTGGGTGGGGCTAGGGAATCACTGCCTCCGGGCGGGCCTCCAACAGTCGGAACGCGCTCGGTACAGGCAGAAACGGAGGCATGCGTGGAGTACAGCGCTTCAAAGAGGACTAAGTGTGTCCGCATCGCCCTCTTTTCGAGGCAGCTTTGCCACTCAGTAGGGTGGGGCAGGGAAATCGCGGCATCCTGGCGGGCCTCCGACCATGGGACCATGCTTGGAAAGGGAGGAAATGGGGGCCTGCGCGGAGGGACAGCATCTCAAAGAGGGCTAGGTGTGTCTGCATGGCCCTCTGTTCGGGAAATCTTTTGCCCCTCTGACAGGGTGGGGCGGGGAAATCACAGCCTCCAGGCGGGTCTCCGACCTTCGGAACGCACTCGGCACGGATGGAAAGGGAGGCCTGCGCGAGGGACAGCATCTGTAAGAGGTCTAGGTGTGTCCACGTGGCCCTCTTTTCGGGGCAACTTTTGCCCCACTGTCAGGGTGGGGCGTGGAGATCGCGGCCTCCGGGCTGGCTTCCGACTATAGGAACGCGCTCGGAACGGGCAGCAACGGAGGCCTGCACGGTGGGACATTGTCCCAAAGAGGACTACGTGCGCGCGTCACCCTCTTTTCGAGGCAACTTTTTCCCATCTGTCACGGTGGACCCGGGAAATCCCAGCCTCCGTGCGGGCCTCTGATTGTCGGAACGTGCTCGGAACGGGCGGGAACGGAGGACTGCGCGTATGGACAGCGTCTCCAAGAGGACCCAGTGCGTGCCCATCGCCCTGTTTTCGGGGCAATTTTTGCACCTCTGTCAGCATGGGGCCAGGAAATCCTGGCCTCCGGGTGGGCCTCGGACCGTCGGAACGCGCTCGGAACGGGCGGAAACCGAGGCCTGCGCATAGGGACAGCGTCTACAACAGGATTGGGTGTGCGTGTCGCCCCTTTTTCTGGACAAGTTTTGCCTCACTGCCAGCATGGGGCCAGGAAATCCCGGCCTTCGGGCGGGCCTCCGACAATCGGGTCTCGCTTTGTACGGGCGGAAACGGAGGCCTGTGTGGAGGGACAGCATCTCAAAGAGGAATAGGTGGGTCCTCATCGCCCTCTTTTCGAGGCAACTGTTGCCCCTCTGTCATGGTGGAGCCGCGAAATCCTGCCTGCAGAGGGGCCGCTGTCTTTCGGTCCGAGGTCAGAACGGGAGGAAATGGAGGCCTGCGCGTAGGGACAGCGCCTCCAACAGGATTAGGTGCACGCGTCGCCCTTTTTTCCGGGCAACTTTTCCACTCTGTCAGCATGGGGCCGGGAAATCCCGGCCTTCGGGCGGGCCTCCCACCATCGGAACGCGCTCGGTACGGGCAGAAACGGAGGCCTGCGCGGAGGGACAGCGTCTCAAAGATGACTAGGTGCACACGCGTCGCCCTGTTTTCAGGGTAACTTTTACCCCTCTGTTTGGGTGGAGCCAGGAAATCCCGGGCTCCAGGCGGGCCTCCGACCGTCGGAACACGCTCGGAACGGGTGGAAACGGATGCCTGCGCGGAGGAACAGCGTCTAAAAGAGGACTCGGTGTGTCCGTATCGCCCTCTTTTCAGGCAACTTTTGGCCCTCTGTCAGGGTGCGGCCGGGAAATCGCAGCCACCGGGCGGGCCTCCGCCTGTAGGAACGTGCTCGGTACGGGCAGAAATGGAGGCCTGCTTGGAGGGAAAGCGTATCAAAGAGGACTACGTTCACGCGTCGCTCTCTTTTCGAGGCATCTTTTGCCCCTCTTTCACAGTGGGGCCTGATATTCCAGGCTCCGTGCGGGCCTCCCACCTTCGGAACGCACTCGGAACGGGCGGAAACGGAGGCCTGCGCGGAGGGAAAGCATCTCAAACAGGACTAGCTGTTTCCGTGTCGCACTCTTTTCAGGCAACTTTTGGCCCTCTGTCAGGGTGGGGCCAGGAAATCGAGGCCACTGGGTGGGCCTCCGACTGTAGGAACGCTCTTGGAATGGGCAGAAATGGACGTCTGCACGGTTGGACAGCCTCTCAAAGAGGATTACGTGCACACATCGCCCTCTTTTTGAGGCAAATTTTGCCTCACTGTTTTGGTGGAGCCTGGAAATCCTGGCCTCCAGACGGGCCTCCGTCCGTCTGTCCGCGCTCGGAACGGGCGGAAACGGAGGCCTGCGCGTAGGGACAGCATCTCCAACAGGATTAGGTGTGCGCGTCGCCCTTTTTTCCGGGCATCTTTTGCCACTCTGTCAGCGTGGGGCCGGGAAATCCCGGCATACGGGCGGGCCTCCAACCATCGGAACGTGGTCAGAACGGGCAAAAACGGAGGCCTGCGTGGAGGGATAGCATCTCAAAGATGACTAGGTGCGCGCGCATCGCCCTTCTTTTGGGGAAGCTGTTCCCCTCTGTCAAGGTGGGGTCGGAAATCGCGGCCTCCGGG
>NW_025336606.1:0-10582 GCF_004798865.1 Varanus komodoensis
ATAGAAATGCAATAAATAAATAAATACAATTGGATGGGTAGACATGCACATGGTATGCAAGGCATGTGTTCAGCCAGCAAGTGGAGCTGGCTGGAGCTGGGGTCACACTAGATGGCCTGGGGGATCCCTTATGGCTCCCTCTGTTTCTATGTTTCTAAGACATGCCAGACTAGAGGGGCCTCAGTGGGATGCAACCCCAGCTCTGAATGTTTGTACCCATGTGGGATTGCAAGCCATTTGTAGGGTCGCAGGGGAGGGAAGGAGGAGGGAAGGTGTGAGCATGGAGGGAAGGTGCAAACAAGAGGCTCGTCCAGTCATGCAGAAAATCACTGCCTGGCACTGCACAGAGTCTGGGAGACGTTTGGGCACCCTGGATTCATAAAAACATGGAATATAGAAACATGGAAAGTGTGAGTCAGAAGGGGTTTCCTGGGCCTTCTTCTCTGGTCCAATGCCAACCATGGGCATATCTAGTCTATCTCTGAACACCCTCACAGTTGAGGCTTCATCCACCACCCATGGAAGCCCATTCCAAACACTTGGGGTCCAAACTGTCAGGAAGTACTTCCTGACATCCACTCTAAATCTTGCCTCAATTAGCATTTCTCCATTGCAATGCATCCTGCTACCACCGCAGGGGAAAATGTTCATGATCCACCCACCCCACATACTGTATGTCACTAACACATCCTTTCTGAGTCTCCTTTTCTCAAGGCTAAAAGGACCCTGTTATTCAGCCTCTCCCCATATGGCTTACCCTACAAATCAGCAACCATCCTACTAGCCCTTTGCTGTAAAGATTCCAACCTTACTATTTCCCTCTTATACTGAGGTGCCCAGAATTGAACACAACACTCAAACTGCATCAGACAGTAGATTGGTCAGTCCCCAAACTCCTCAGTTTCTCAACCACGATATCATACAGCACTTTGTCAAAAGACTTGCTGAAATCTGGTTAAACCACCTCCACTGCATCCCTTCAATCTAGCCACCTCAAAACCTTGTGTGCAGAGGGTCAGGTTTTGGGGCCATTTCAGCCACTTATCCTACTGTGCTATGCTGGGCCAGTCATGAACTCACAGCCTTATGATAAAAAAGGGCACAATGCAGAAGATTGGGAATTTTGCAAGCACATGTGTTCATGTTGCAGAAAAGGAATGGCAACTTCAGTATGGGAAGGCAGGAGGCAGGGCCCTGGAAAGAAACCTGGCTGCTGTGCTTGGTGGCTAAGTTGGAGCTTTGCTCAGAGAAAGCCCTCGATCGATCCCTGGCTAACCAGGGCAGGGGAGTAAAGGACCTGCCCCACACCCTGCAGAGCCACCTAAGGCTTGTACAGGGCTGGATGGGTCAAGGGTCAGGGGAAGCAGCTCCTGCTCTTACAGGACTCCCAGTGACATTTCCAAGGCAGCTCCAAGCAGAGCAGGCCAGAAGCAGCAGGTGGCCAGACCAGTGGACCCAACCCCTGATTCTCTTACCTCGTGGAGCCACTTGGGCCACTCTGCATCTTCCAGCTCCATGATGAACTTGAGGCCCAGAGTCCCATGTCGTTCCATCTTCCCTACTCTCTGCCTAATCACAGAGCAGTTGGGAAGGACCAGCCAGTTCATGATGTCAAATCCAACTGCTGGGTCTCCGTTCTCATCCATATTCATGCTCTCCGTGGTGGAGGTAAATTTGGGGGCTTCTCAGGAATGGTCTGAGCTGAATAGCAGATGAGATGCCATCAATTAGCACCAAGAGGCCATGTTTGATATGTCTGTGCTACCCACATGGCCTATAATCACTCTTGAATCATTCTTGGCTCAAGTAGGTCTGTTTGCCTTAAGAACCATAGAAGGGACCTGGTTTCATGCCTAATGAGCCTCTGCTTGGTTTAATACAGTGAGAAGCTCAATTGGAATACCTAATTCCTCTCGCATTTGACATAACCATTGGAAAAAAACTTCTGGGAAGTACAGACCAGTTAGTCTGACACCAGTCAAATTCTAATCAAATTCTGGTTCAGATTCTGAAACAATCAGTTTGCTAGCCCCTCAAAGAAAATGCTATGGTTGATAAAATGATAAGGTTGAACTCAGGGCTGATAGCAGCTGATTGATATACAGTAGGGACAAGTGCCTACTTTTCTGGCTCGGAAAAAGAAACCAAGTGCATCAATATGAGATAGCGAATACATGGATCATCAGAGTTGAAAAAAGAACATTCTCTGAGTAATTGTGGCCAACAGGCTGACTATGTGATGTAGCTGCAAAAAAGTACGTCACATAGTACCTTTTGGGATGCATTAATAGAACTACCATTACCAAATCATGAGAAGTAGTAATGTCCCCATTCGCCTTGCTAGTCAGACCTCATCTGGAATACTGTGTCCAGTTCTGGGCAACAAGATTTAAGGAAGATGCGGACAAATTAGAAAGGGTCCAACAGAAAGCAAGGAAAATGATCCTGGACTTTGAAAGCCTGCCCTGTGAAGGGAGACTGAGAGAACTGGGCATGTTGAATTTTGAGAAAAGAAGACTGAGGGACTTATGATATAACTCTATAAAAAGCTCAAAGGCTTTCAGAAACGGGAAGGTCAAGATCTATGACCTATCTACGATTTTATTCACTCTGATCTGACAGATGACAGTGGAGTGGCTATGTTCTTCGGAAGGATAGTTCTGACTTCCCACACACCACGAGTATGATGCTCACACCCTGAGCTGAACTGGACATAGAGGAACAAGGGAAAAGTCAGGCAGACCACAACATTTCCCCCAGCAGAGCCCTTCTTTATTTTCAATATTCTGGACCTTTAATGGCAACTGTCTGTATAGTTGGGAAAATTTGGATTAATCCTGTCTGAAAAGCATTACTTCTGTGTGCGTTTGAATTGTGGGATCAAAATCCTGTACTCCTCAAAACCAAACAGTCACTGTTTAAAATGGCATTCATCCTCCGCTCCTTTCTCTCACATTTAGCTGTAAGCTACAGTAGACAGGCCATTCAGTCCAAATATACATTGTAAATAGTCATTGTCAGAATTCAGTTTACAAGGAAGTATCTTTTGCTAGCCCAGAGGCTCCATGTGCCCTGGTCAATTCAGAAGGTCTAGAATCTAGATAAGAATCTTGAGCTTATCATGCATGGTTTCTCAGTAGCTTGAATTTACATGTCTAAGCAGACCTGGAGATGGGTTCAAGCTACTGAACTAAAGTGTCAATACAGGCAATTAGAAATATTGTAGTCTTATTGTTACTGTGTGATTGACTGACATTTCTTTATCTGTTCTGCATGTGATGACCTCAGAATCTTATTGTAATCCCTGCATTCTGTCATCAATTGCCCTGTACCTGTATGTGACTGAGAGTGTATAAAAACTTTCTAGTTGTGTTTAAGTTTTGCAGCATAGTTCATCTCTGCCTGCCTGGTAATGCATGCAGTATCGTGAGTACCGCGGGAACCTTGGGGTAAATACAATAAAGCCTCAGACAGTCTGGATGCTTGGTCTTTCCCATGAATCTGAGTTTTATTCCCTCTTCTCAAATTGAGATTCCGGGATTCTGACAATTTGGCAATGAGGATGGGATTGTGGGTTTTTGGTCCTTTATCCTGGGCGGGAGAGATGGTAAGTTCAGCGGAAATTCTCTCCACTGGGGGAGCACAGATACTGGCCATCTCTTCCGTTTCGCAGACGGGTCAATGTAATTAGATCTGGTCTTGAACCTCATTGCACATTGGCTTTGATTGTGGACACCCAGGAAGCATGGGGGTTTCAGAATCTCGGCTTACTACCCCATGGACACCTCTGCACCAAATTGCAGGGTGGTGTGAATGGCCATGGGCAGCACCTGCGGGATTGTTGTGGAAGCAAGCACTTGGTATTTTGATTGAAAACAGCATGGTCAAACTTAACTAATTTAGTATCAGAGGACTCATTTGATTGAAATTGGCTACACCTCTTGAAAAAGCATTTGGCGGAAATACATCCTAAAGAGATGGAATGAGGGTTAGTTTTGTCCAAGCTGGTGGAGGAAAAAAGCTAGCTAATATGGAATTGGTGCACCAGGAATGATCTACACTTGTGAGTACATGTTTGCATTGGGGTTTGTGTAGAGTTTTATGTTCACTGTTTCTGAAAGTCTTGTGTTTGTTGTTGCTGTCTGTGTTTTGTGTCCTGTCTGTTTGTATTTTAAAGAGTTCCCCTTTCTGAGAGGTAAGCATAGCCCAGAGTGGGTTTTGGGGGTTCCTCAGGAAATAGAAACTCCCCATGCAGCCGCACCAATCTGTCCTCTTCAGGGCACAGTTGAAAGCAAGGATGTGGATGGGTGTTCTTGCACCTGAGATGAGAATGTGTGAACCCGGCTTTGATTGAGAAATAGATTCATGAGGTCATTTGCCTGAGCCCAAGCATGGCTGAGTACGGCTGGGGAAAAGGTGATGATCAGGGAAATGTGTGTGAGAGATTTTTTTCCTTCCCCCTTTCCTTCTATATGAGCTAGAACTGGGAAGTAAGGAAATGTGTGGCCCTGGAATTGGTTTTGCAAGCACAGGTCCTACCCAGTTTTCTGGACATCCTCAATAAGCTTATCCTGTGTGAAAGCCCTGTGCAAAGGAGGGGTTATATAGAAACATTTTTATGAAGGTCCTTTCCTTGTCAGAAACCGGGAACACTGCTTTAATGTCTTTAATGCAAGTTTTTCTGCCTCTTCCATCTGCCTTACAGCCCTCCTAGGTAGGAAGATTTTCTTGTTAGATTAAATAATTGCATTTGAAATTCCAAGAGGGGATGCTGATGGGCAGATGAAAGATGGAAAAAAATGCTTTTTTTGCAAGTTCCTGGGGAGAATTTTACAGTTCTGTGATAGTTTTTGGATTGTACTTTGGAGTAAGTTTGTGAAGGAAGGCATGGAAACAAAGGAAGAGGATTTTTTTCAGGAGGAAACATGTGAAAAAGGAAAGCACTGTGGTGTGGTTGTAATTTCATGGGTTTGGATTGGCATTTTGTAGAGGTTGTAAGTAAAAAGTAAAGGCAAGTGAGCAGATGGATTGTGGTAATGAAAGAAAAGGAAGGAAAAGTGAAGCAAAGATGCAGTGAGGAAGGGTTTTCTTTTAAGTGCTGAGGAGGTTTTTGGAAAAATAGTGGAAATTGGTTGGTTTTTCTCCCACTGTTGAATTTGCAACTGTTTGGAATGTGAGGTTTGAGTGAAAGGCCAAAAGATTTTTTTTTTTTTTTTTCGGGATGTTGTGTGTATGCCATGTGAGAATAAATGTATTTGACAGGAATTCCTTGATTCAAGGGGTGCTTGGTGTGTGAGAGAAGTTTAAAAGAGTTTTGGTAAATGGTGATTTGGTACTTTTTCTACTGGAAAAAAAATGGGAAAGAATGTGTAACTTTTGGAGTAAAAGAAAAACAAATGAAAAAAGGAATAGTCTACCTTGCTAAGGGCACTCCCATTATTTAAAGAGATAGTAACTGCAGCCTCTTCTCTGGGTTTGGTCTGGCCAACTGAATTCAGGGGGAATTTGTGCTGGGAAATTTGGATTTCTTGACTCTGTGGGCTTGGCTATTCCACAGAGCCAAGAAAAGGGGCGATGCACTGGCAGAAAGATACCATCACTTTGTGAGTACTGCAGAAGCAGCACATACAAAGCCTCTGAGCATGTGCAGAGTTCAAAGTACTTTGGGAAGTTTGAGCAGCTCTGCTTCCAGTCACAAGCTCTCAAAAGAAATCTTGTCTTAAAAAAATATAAAGATTAAAAAATAAAGTTGTGTAACTGAGGCAAGGCATTTAAGTTCCTCTGAGTGTTCAAAGCTTGTATTTGCCTCAGGAAAAATTCTGCCTGGGAAGGTTTGGGTTAAAACAAAGACCCTTAAGCACTCTCAATGAGGAGCTAGGGGGTTTTTTAAAGGAAGGGAATCCTTCCAAAAAGCAAAGTTGTGAGCATGTGTCTTAATTATTTGTGTCAGCCATAAAGAGTTTTCCCTCTCCAACAACTTCCATTTTCCTATGCAACATGGATTTGGGTTTTATATATGTGTATGCATGTGCATGCACGCGCATGTAGTGGGAAGGGTTTCTTTTTGAATCTATGAGGCTACTTTTCCCTTTTCAGTTCAACAAAAAGTTTTGTTTCCTCTTTCCTTTTGCAATGTTGCCAAATATTAATGATAGTGATAATGATTCTTACTGTTGTTACTGTTGTTATTGATGGTGCTAAAAGAAAAAATTCCCTTACAGTAGCCTAATGTTTGTTGGGGACTGAGCCCATTTGCCAGCCCAAGGATGTGGGCAGCCAAAATGGCAAGTTCTCAAAACTTCTTTCCATGAACATCGGCACTCATATGTTCATTTAAATGTTTGTTTGTATTAACAATGATTTGGTGCATTTTGTATCTATACGGGAGAGTATCATCTCTGTAATAAGAAATTGTGTAAAAATGTTCTCATTGTCCAACAAAAAGCACATTTCTCTTTAGCCTAGGCAAGCAACAGGTTTGTGCAACAGCAGTTCAACAAAGGATTTCTTTTGTGTGCATTTTTGCATTGGTTGGATTGATTTCAGCAACCCAGACATTTTCTTCTTGAGACTATGCTAAAGAGATTCAGAAAGGACATAGACTTTACATCTTGAGGTTTCTCTCGAAACACATGTGGATCTCTCTGCCACTGCCTACAACCACCTTCTGTGAAGAAATGTAAAATCCCTTTTTTTCTTCTTAATTAACCTTTTTTGAGCTGCACCTTTTCAGGAACCAAACAGCCATGCTGGCACCCCAGAAAAGAAAAGAAGAAAGACTCCTTTTCTCTACAGTCCTGGAAGGAAAAGTCCTCCATGTCCCATGCTACGCTCTGACTCCAGGAACCGCAGTGACTGTGATGGGAATCCATTCCTGTGTTCTGCCTTGCTCCATTGCATCATTCACAAGGAAACAAAGATCTATCCAGGCAAACTGTGAGATGCAAGTTCGGTACAGCTAAGAAGCTTGAGTGAAGCCTAGACAACAAAATCTTGAAGAATTGCCTAAAAGGGCAAGACAAATGACTGAACTGGACATCAGGCCATTGCCTCATCTCACACTGCTCCCACCTTGCAAAGCAGGCTGACCAGAAGGGATGGTGGCCTCAGGATATTCATCACCATGAGGGCCTCAGCCCAGACGAGGATCAAATTCTAAAGGCTGCAATGGTTCAGAGGAGGCCTAGGGAGCAAAGGAACCAGGCCTCAAAATTGAGTGGCAAAACTGGAGAGAGGTGGGGAGGCAGGTGAGGATGAGAGCTGGCTGGCACTGGGTTCTTTGCAGCCAAAGGGGGGCCAAAATCATCATGGGGTTTCCCAGGAGGACTACTAGCATTGGGGTTGCATATCATGTGTTTTGAACTTGCTTTTTTCTTTTTCTTCAGCTGCTTTTCCAATTGTTTCCCCTTTTTCCTACCCTTTGAACTCTCAGCAAATGCACAAGTCTCCATTGTATGCAATAACTTTCTCCTCACACTAGTTTAGTTTTGAGATGGATGCTGTTTTCTGGGAAAAAGGAAGCTTGGAACAGGATTTATCCAAACTGACTCACTTGTTTGTGTCACATAGTGAAGCTAGTGACAAAGGGGGGATAGTTGGGAAAATTTGGAAAAATCCTGTCTGAAAAGCATTACTTCTGTGTGCCTTTGCATTGTTGGATCAAATCCTGTCTTCCTTCTCAAAACTAATTGTGGGGATAGAGTGAGAAGCTTCTTTTTGGTCTAATTTTGGTCTTCTCTGGGGCATTCTTGTGCTCATCAAGAGATGGACTTATCTCTGCTTTTTGTTGCCATAAAAATCCATCCATTCTTGCTTCAACGTTTTGAAGAAACTCACCACTAGTTGGAAGCCTAGCTAATAAAACCAAGCTTCCTGGAGTATATGGAGGGAATCTGCAGAAGCGAGTTATGCTATTTTTTTCAAATGCAACAATGATTCTGAAATGTTGAACCTGATTGTCCCAATATCTCAGATGGGCATGGGAGTACCTGCCAGGGCTGCATCCACTCTGCAGGCTGAGCATCTCTCCCCTGCAGCACTGTCCTCCTGGCTCTGGAGGAATATGCTGCATCCAAGGCCAGGGCAACAGCCTGGACACTGTCGTAAATAAGGTGTTTGTCTCGAGCCAGGATCCTCTCCTTGTCCTCTTGGGAAAGGGTCACCAGGTTCTCTGTCCCAGCACACCCCCTCCAGCCTTTCACGGACAAGGCATGCTTTGCATAGGAGCACTTTAGGGCTTTCTCTGTGACCTGCTCCAGAAAAGAGGAAAAGCTTTCAAAGTCTTCAGATTGTGTCCCCTGTTTTGATGGTAATAGGAAAGAGAAGACTCTGTAGAGAGGTCGAGAGGGTATTCTGTTGTCCATCAACTCAGAGCTGAACTCGTATACAGCTGTTGAGATACAGACATTCCCAGATAAATTCTGCAGAAAGAGATGACTGTACCATTGTACGAAGTACATTCCAGTGAGAAAAAAACTGTACTCATTTTTGTAAACAAAGACGTTGACGAGTACTGACTTGAGGGAGGAAGCCAAATACAAGTGTGATTGCACTGTAAATATACGAGGGATGCTTACTGTGTGGACAACACGAAGGCTGTTCCTGGAGAGCTCTGCTGCCAAAGTCCTGATGAAATGTTCTCCATTCTTCATTTCTGGAGCAACAAGACCAATCAAGGTCCACCGGAAATGCAGGATGAGCTAGGCAATCCTCCAGTACTGGGTTCTGTCTTTGGGGGCCATGGGGTAGAAAAAGGGGATTTCAGTTCCATCCTTCAAAATGAGAGCACTGAGCCCATAACTGACCTGGCAAAGACAGAAAGACAGATATGAGGGTTCCTTTCTGCATCTGCTCTGAGGCACTGCTGACAGTACCCTTTTCAAACCAGCCTGGCGGGCACTGTGGAGGGACTGATGCCCTTTTTCTCAGCACTGGGATTTGAAGCAGCACATCGCAGACTGCAAATGTGAGCAAGAAGAAGAGCAGGAGGAAACTGAACAGGATGGATGAAGCATGGAGTTCATCAAGTCATGAGAATAACCATGCAACCTACGCAGTGAAAGGAACGGCCTTCTCTAAGGCACAACGGTGCCTCTTACAAACATTACCTTCTATTTCTCTCTACTTGGAGATGCATGAAATGCTAATATCAGTCTAATGCCCTACTGTATCCACTCTATGCTGACATGTATAGGATACTCGTTCAGATGCTGAATGAATTAGTGAGACCAATATCCATTGCTTTACAGGGGCAAACACCTCTCTTTTCCTTCTTTCCAAACTCCTAGTGCTCCAATGGATGCAGAGAATCACTTGATGTAAAACTCAGGAAAACATTGTCAAAGAATGGATCCATCAGTGAAGAATAAAGACAATTCCAGGACAACATTTATTGTACAACCACCTCCTCTCCTAATTAAGCAGCTGCTGTGAAGGGGAGATCCTGAATACGAGCTGCGTTGACTTGCTCCTGTCATTGTTGCTCATTTGGGATCTGCTTGAGTTGCTGAATTGCCATGGCAAAAGCAGTGCAGGTGGGATATGGGCACAAAGGGGATTCAGAGCTCTGGAAAGGGTGCAGCACCCTACTGGATTCTGCCCCTGTGTCCAAATCTACTGTGTGAAGGTCCACCTCACACTGTGAGCAGATGGAGGAGCAGAATCGAAGCCAGCCTGTAAATGGCTCACCCTTCCCCATTCCCACCTGTGGTACTTTGTAGATGCCCAGCATGGCTGAAATCTGCACTGAGATTTCTGAGTCAGATTCCTCAAGAATGGCTAGTGCTTTACTCCCACTTCCACAGCTGTAGTTTGGAACATTGGCCAGTCCAGAAGAGAGCAGGCTCAGTAAGGCATCAGAGGACATCTCTACACAGAAATAGTTTTCATGGATGCTGAAGCCCAGAAAGATGTTGGGTAGGAGCCCGGGATTCTGGTTGATGTCCATGATGGCAAGGAAGAAGGAGAGGATCTTCCAGGTCCTTCTTCCATATTCCCTGCAAATTGGTATGCAATGCAAACAGCATATTCACTCCACACATCATTGGCCAGAAAAAGAGAGCTCTGGGAATAGTATCTAAAATTTTATGCAGACCTTAAAAGGATCCAAAGCATGAGTGCAACATCAGACAATCTTTTGAAAAGGAGTGTGATTGGAGCCATTGGAGGGGTGGGGAAGGGGGTGTGGTCAGGATGGAATCTACTCTTTCCAGAGTCCATGCCCAGAGTCCCTTGATTAAAAAAAGTGGGCCAGATGAGTATTCCTGAAAGCGGGCAAGCATACCCATTCACAGGATCATCTCAGAGGGTAATGAAACAGGGAGGTCTGGTGTCAGGTCTGGCTGCTGGGTTGCACGGCTCATACCATGAGGCTCGAAAGGGGCATCCAAACTTAGTGTACTGCAAAGTATTTGGCAAGTGCACCTCATGAAGATTGCTGTAGGGATGGAAAGGCAAATGGAGGTGCAGCTGAATTGACCAGGCACTAAAGCATCTGCCCTGCCATCAAGGTTTCAAATGCTTTCACATGGAGAAAAGGCAAAGGGAAAAGGACATGAAGCAGCACGTGCAGTGGGGGATTCAG
>NW_025336606.1:12698-16195 GCF_004798865.1 Varanus komodoensis
CTTTGTGAGACTGAATGACAGTCTGATGAACAGGAATGACTCCTTCTGCTTAGATCAAGCTTTCCCTGAAAACCAATTGAAAAGGGCATTCACATGGCAGGTATGTAATGAGCAGAGCCGCCTGGAGCTGTGGGTCAGACTGTATTGCCCATGAGGTCTCTTCTGACTCTATATGTTTCTATGTTGAACACTAGTTTAAGGAGCAGATTTCAGAGAATGAACACACCAAACAGGACTTCAGCAGGGCTTAGAAGAAGCAGGGACAAGACATACATCAAACAGGGGTAGCTTCATTGGACCATTGCATTCAGTACTCACTACTATAGTCCCTCCCCTGTTTCAGGGACATTATTTCCTTGTGAATAACCAAGATGCACAGTCAGAGGGAGGGGACTTGGAGCTGGGGAACTTCTCAGACACAGACAGTAGCGCAGACTCTTGGCACCAGGATGTGGTGTCGGTAGAGGTGGGCAGCAGAATTAGAGGATGCATGATTTTTTCATCCACATCATGCATGATTTTTTGCACCTGTATCATGTCTCCCCAACTTGCCATGTTTCTACATTCATACTCTCCCATCCTGGTCATTTCCTCTTGGGCTCTCCACTGATTATTTCTGTAGTTCCACATCTATGCTGATGATTTTCCTCAATATGGGCTTGCAGCCACCCCCTTGTTCAGCAAAATGCCTTCAATGAAGATCAAGAAATTTGAATTGTCCCTTCCATTATGAAATATAAAAAAATAAGAGTGGCTTTTCCTAGAGTTTAGGCAGAAATGTCCAGAAGTTAGCATCTCAAGGAGTGTGAGCTTGGCCAAAGAATGTGCATTAAACTGAAGTGACCTGGAGACTGGAGTTTCCGCAGCAGTGAGAGATCTCTGCACAGGAACTTGAACATATTTTCTTTCATGCTCCTTCTCCTTCTGCTCAGCCCCTGCCCCATTCCTGGTGTGTGTAGAGCTTCCACCAGGGTTCACAAAGGTGGCTCAGGAGGGAAAGCCTGCTTCCTGCTATGACTGTGTCCACTGGGCAGAAGGGACCATCTACATTCAAGAAGGAGGAGGTCCATGGGGTGGAGAGCACAGGTGTATGGGAACTTTGTGTTTAATGAAATTCTAAATGTGACTCATGAGCAGTGATGACCCCCGCCTATTTTGCAAAGTAAGTGGCAAGAAAGTGCTGTGAAAGTTGGGCTGTGTTAATGGGAGGCAACTGAAGAGATGCTGAAAGCATTGATTAAGGAGGTGTTCCACATCTAGCTTCTGATGTTACTGCAGCTAGCAATGGCTACAGCTCATAATGGTTATATTGGTCATACTGGCTGTGTCGTCTCTTTGCACTGGTGAAGACAGAGAGGAAGAATCCATCAGGCTTCTTTGCAATCCCTTGACCCTCCTCTAGTGTCCCCTCCATGCTAGAACCTTGAAATGGTCCAGTGCAGTGTGCATGAATTTCATCTCATTTCCTCACCCCCTCAAAAATGAGCTAGATCAGACCACGAGAAAGACCCAGAATGATCAAAAGGAGACCTTGCACAACCAGCAGCCTTTTTGCACTTCCTGTGGAGCATTCACTTGGGGTTCAAGCACCATGTTAACGCTGGGCATGTGTGGCAGAAACCCAGATTCACAGCAGGGATGAGGTCTACCAGAGTCCAGGCTGCTGAGCCCATGGAATCTGGCAGGTTCCTAAGCACCAAAAAAGATTCCGCATGCATCCCTGCTCTCTGGTTCAGAAGTGCTTACAGTGTTACTCAGTGTTGGAGTGCTCCTGGAAATATTGTTTTGCATCTCGGATTCTCAACTTGCAGCTTCCTGGGAAAGTAAACACTCATTGCCCTTTCTCTCATGACAGTGGCAATTCAACACACAATCTTCTTTGGCTTTTTCCATGGGAAGTCAGATGGCCACAGACTGGGGAGGATGGTCAATCCGATGGAATCTTGATCAGATTCAATATGACTTTTTTCAGAAAACTGTGCTTTTGACCAAGTTGGAGTCTTCCAGGAAGTTTGCAGAAAACCAGCAAGCATAGGAAGAATGAAGCATATCACACAGGGTAACACAGTCTTGGTGACTATTCAGGAATTGTGATATGTCCCCCCCCCCCACAGTCTCCTCCCTAATATAAAAAGGCAGCTCTCAATCCTTCCCCAACACTCCCATAAAGACACACCATACCCCAACTTGGGCCTCCAGCACCTGGGCTACAAGCGTTAATCAGAAAAAATATCGAATGGTTCTGAAAGAAAAGAGGTCATACTGGAGGTAAAAGGGAGTTCTTGTTCTTGTTCTTTATAGAACAAGACCATTCAGACCACTGCAGGAAGTGCCCAGAATATCAGCACAGAAACAAGGAGCAAGATCAATGTATCCCCAAGGTCATCACCTTCCTGCCCTATGAAGAACTTTGGGCATCATCCTGGCTTGCTTTGCCCTATTACTGTCCCTAAACTCAGGCTTTGTCTTGGGGATCTTCATTAAATTCCTGGAAACCCCAATCGTCAAAGCCAACAACTGGGATATCTCCTACATCCTCCTCTCCTCCCTCCTGCTCTCTTTCTTGTCCCCTTTGTCTTCAGTGCCAGTCTAAGAAAGGGACCTTTCTCCTCAGATATGCAGCCTTCAGCATCATCTTTCCAGTGTGTGTCTCTGCATTCTTGACTAAAATTAACACTGTGGTGCTGGTCTTTCTGGCCACCAAATCCGTGAATCGAATGAGGGGGTGGCGGGAGAGAGGGCTGGCCTACACTTTTGTAGTCAGTTGCTCCAGTGTACAAATTGTCATCTTCACCATCTGGCTGGGCACCTCTCCCACCTTTCCAGACTGCGACTTGCATTTCCGTGCTGGACAGATGGTTCTGCTGCGCAACAAAGGCTCTGAGGTCATGTTCTAAACTCCCCTTGGCTACATGGGCTTCCTGCCCACCGTCTGCTTCACAGTGGCCTTCCTGTCCAGGAAGAATCCCGGAGCCTTCAACGAGGCCAAACTGATCACCTTCAGCATGCTGGTCTTCTGCAGCATCTGGGTTTCCTTTGTGCCCACCTACCTGGGAACCAAGGGCTAGTGCGTGGTGGCTGTAAAGTCCTTCTCCATCTTGGCCTCCATTGCACTACTACTTGGCTTCAACTTCCTTCCAAAATGCTACATTATCATAGTGAGGCCAGATCTGAACACAAAAGAGCATCTAACTATGAAGTTGAAAGGTGACAGCTGATTTGCACGGACTGATTTTCAGTGGGTTCACTGTGCACAAGTGATGTTGTCCTCCATGCCCAGAAATCTAGCCTAACATTATTTAACTTCTGAAAAAACATGGGAAACTGGAATTTCAACCATGCACTGGCACTGTTTGTGATGCATTGAGTCATGACTGTCTCTTGCAATGCACTGTTTTAAATGTATCATTCTGAAACTCTGTGATAACAGAACTGAAATTAGGCAGAGGTGAAAGAGGAGGAGGTTTGCTGCAGCAGATTGAGCTGTGCTGGGTTAT
>NW_025336606.1:16601-18041 GCF_004798865.1 Varanus komodoensis
TTTTATGCACCTCCTCCATCCAGTCCTGGAAGCCTTGCATCCCCCAAGTCCATGTATCATTGTCCACTTTCCAGAATGACTCATTGGAGGAACAACACCTGGCAAGCAGTGCTGCACCCACGCCCGAAGACCCCGCCGCAACTGCGCCTGAAGACCGCGCCGGAAGACCGCGCCGCACCGCCGATTCCGCCACTACCTGACTGCCCTGCCACGCCCCTACACACGGGGCAGGCATGCCCGGACGGGGCGGGGCGTCAGGTGGCTGGCACCTAAAAAACCCCCGCAGCGGATGGGGCCGGCGACTGAAGGGCATTGGCCAAAGGGCGGTCGCCGCTGTTTGGGGGGGCCGTTCGGGGGGGCTGGGCTGGCCAGGGGACTTGCACTTTTGTTTTGTTAGGCCCTCCTGTTGAGCGGCGAATTTTAAATGTTTTTATAATTTTAAAGCGTTTTAATCTGTTTTTATGGAGTCATCCCTGGCCATGTTGCTGCTTGAGTTTCCTGAGGAGCGCACTGGTGCCGCCATTGGTGTGGTGATGGGCAATGGACGTAACAGCGGTGGGAGCTTAACGTGTCCGCATAGAAGAAGGAGGGACAGATGGCTGACACCTGTCCCTACTTCTGGTTTTGCTCCCAGCCAGAAGGTGCCAGGGAGTCTTGTCAGTTGCCCCTTGGTCCTAACGTTGCTGTTGTTTAATGCTAGGTAGGCCAATAACAAATCTGCCCTCATCCATGACTTGATTGTGGATGAGGGGGCCAACCTGGCTTGCATAACGGAGACCTGGGCGGGAGAGGGGGGGATGTTGCCCTCTCCCAATTGTGCCCGCCTGGGTATATGGTCCAGCACTGTTCACAGCCGGAGGGGAGGGGAGGGGGGGTCGCTTTGGTTTACCGAGCCGCCATCTCTCTCACGGGACTTCCTGTCCCTTCGAGACCAGGGCTGGAGTGTCTCTACCTGGTGTTGGGCAACCGAGACAGATTGGGGATTCTGTTGGTGTACCGTGCACTCTTCTGCCCAACAGTCTCCCTGCCTGAGCTGACGGAAACTGTCTTGGACCTGGTGTTGAGGACCCCCAGGATGTTGGTCCTGGGGGACTTCAATTTCCATGCCGAGGCTAGTCTGACAAGGGTGGCTCAGGACTTCATGGCCTCCATGACGGCCATGGGGCTGTCTCAACATGTCTCTGGCCCGGCCCATGAACGTGGACACACTCTGGACCTGGTTTTCTCGACGGGGCAGGAAGAGGGTGGTCTGAGGGTGAGGAATTTATGCTTGACTCCCCTGTCATGGTCAGATCACTTCCTAGTGAGGTTTGTGCTTGAGAGTGACATCTCCCTCTGTAAGGGTGCGGACCCAATTGTGTGGGTCTGCCCCTGGAGCCGGATGGATCCGGAAGGATTCCTGAAGGCCCTGGGGGAGTTTCCGTCTTGTCAGCCGGAAAC
>NW_025336606.1:18141-25553 GCF_004798865.1 Varanus komodoensis
AGAGTGTGGTCTGAGGGTGAGGAATTTATGCTTGACTCCCCTGTCATGGTCAGATCACTTCCTAGTGAGGTTTGTGCTTGAGAGTGACATCTCCCTCTGTAAGGGTGCGGACCCAATTGTGTGGGTCTGCCCCTGGAGCCGGATGGATCCGGAAGGATTCCTGAAGGCCCTGGGGGAGTTTCCGGCTGACAAGACGGGTGCTCCTGTCGAGGCTCTGGTCAAACTGTGGAATGGGGAGATGACCAGGGCTGTAGACACGATCACTCCTAAGCGTCCTCTCCCACCGGGCAGAGCCCGCTCTTCCCCTTGGTATACCCCAGAATTGAGGGCAATGAAGCAGGTTGGGAGACAGCTAGAGGGTAGGTGGAGGAAATCACGGGATGAATCTGACCGAACACACTTAAGAGCCCACTATCGGGCCTATGCTGTGGTGGTGAGGGCGGCAAAAAAGAAGTTTTTTTCCGCTTCCATTGCCTCCTCACAATGCCGTCCGGCGGAGCTCTTTCGAGTGGTGCAAGGCCTGGTTCGTCCAGGTCCGAAGGAAGAGCTGATTCCACCCTCAAAGGCCCGCTGTGACGACTTTGCCAGGCATTTCAGGGAGAAAATAGCTCAGATTTGTCACGAGCTGGATTCTACTATTGATTCAGAGGTTTTATGGGAGACACCAAAGCTACCGTCTGGTCCAGAATTATTGGATGAATTTCAGTTATTGCGGCCCGATGATGTGGACAAGGTGCTTGGACAAGTACGTCCCACCACTTGCCTTTTCGACCTTGCCTGTCTTGGTTAATAAAGGATTCCAAGCACGGGATTGGAACCTGGATCTTGGAAGTGGTTTAACTCTTCCCTGAGGGAGGGTCGGGTGCCTGCCCCTTTAAAGGAGGCGGTAGTCTGACCGGTCCTGAAGAAGGCGTCACTGGATCCAGGGATGGCCCCTAATTATAGACCAGTGGCCAACATCCCGTTTCAGGGCAAGGTGTTAGAGCGAGTGGTGGTGGGACAACTCCAAGCACTCTTGGATGGAACTGATTATCTGGACCCATTTCAGTCCGGCTTCAGACCCGGGTACAGTACTGAATCTGCCTTGGTCGCCCTGTACCATGACCTGTGCAGGGAGAAGGACAGGGGGAGTGCGCCCCTGTTGGTTCTCCTGGACCTCTCAGTGGCTTTCGATACCATCGACCATGGCATCCTTCTGGATAGGATTGTGGGATTGGGGGCCGGAGGCACCGCTTTGCGGTGGTTCCGCTCCTATCTCAACGGCCGATTCCAGAAGGTGGTGCTTGGGGACTATGGCTCTGCGCTATGTCAGCTTTGCCATGGAGTACCGCAGGGGTCCATTTTGTCCCCTTTGCTGTTCAACATCTACATGAAACCACTGGGAGAGGTCATCAGGAGGTGTGGGCTGCGGAACCATCAGTACCCTGATGATACCCAGCTCTATCTCTCATTTTCCACCAATCCAGGTGAGGCAGTGGCTGTACTGAACCGGTCCCTGGCTGAGGTAATGGGCTGGATGAGGGCCAATAAACTGAAGCTCAATCCAGACAAGACGGAAGTTCTGTTGGTTGGCGGTTCGGGCTTCGGAGAAGGTGACTTGAACCTTGTCCTGAACGGGGTTGCACTCCTTCCTAGGGACAAGGTCCGCAGCTTGGGAGTGCTCCTCAACCCGGAGCTTTCGCTCAAAGCTCAGGTGGCAACAGCGGCGAGTAGCGCTTTCCTCCAGCTTCGGCTGATTCATCAGCTGCGCCCCTACCTGGAGTACGACTGCCTTGCAACAGTGAGTCATGCGCTGGTGACTTCCCGTCTTGACTTCTGTAACGCGCTCTACGTGGGGCTACCCTTGAAGACGGTCCGGATACTTCAATTGGTTCAGAATAGAGCTGCCAGGCTGCTGACGGGGACTGGACGTTATGCTCACATGTCTCCAGTTCTCCGTCATCTTCACTGGCTCCCCATTGAAGTCCGGGCCCAATTCAAGGTGTTGGTAATGACCTATAAAGCCCTAAACGGCTTGGGTCCTGGTTACCTGAAGGAGCGCTTACATCCATATATGCCCAGTCGCCCCCTGAGATCGGCGGGAGAGGCCCTTCTCCGGGAGCCCTCCGCGAGAGAAATTAGGAGGGTGGCTATTCGGAGGAGGGCTTTCTCAGCAGTGGCGCCTAAGTTATGGAATGCGCTCCCCAGAGAGGTCCGCCTGGCGGCGGCATTTTTTGTTTTTCGGCGCCAGGCAAAGACCTTTTTATTTAAGCAACATTTTAAACGTTAATACCACTGAACTTTATCTGGCCAGGGCGGCTTATTTTATAATGTGTGTTTTAAATTATTATGATTATTTTATATGTATATTTTAACTTATTGGTTTTATTTATTGTTGTAAGCCGCCCCGAGGCTTCGGCGAATGGGGCGGCATAAAAATGTTTTAATAAATAAATAAATAAATAAATTCCCATTCTGCCTCAGCAGCACATTCCCGTTGGCCTTCTGTGAACGGGAGACATGCATTTACTTTGCTGCCTCTTGTTGCAAAGTTCCCCCTGCCCACCACTGCATAGATCCTTGTCTTCCCCATCTCCAGAAATCTCCCCCCCCCCCATGGGTCGAGTTTTCTTGGTGCACCTTTTCTCCCTCCTCAGTACCCCTCAGGACACTTTTGGCACATGAAGCCAACCCTATCCTGTAGGTTTCCCCTCCACGTACAATAGAACTCACAGCTCCCACTGAGCTATGCTAATGAATGCTTGGTGGGTTCCAAAAGGGATCTTTCTTGAGCAAGAGGCGATCCTCATCCTTCTCTTTCCCTTTCTGGAAGAGATGAAAAAGGACCTCTCCCATTGACAGCTTTGCAGAACTTCCCAACCGGGTGGCTGCTGGAGTGGGTTGCTGGGTCCAGAGAAATATGCAAGCATTGCGTCCCTGGTGTTTGGGGTATGGGGGTTCACAGATGTACCAGATGGTTGGGAGGGAGGACAGATGAATCAGATCTTCAGCTTTTCATCCTGGGCTTCAGCACATTCTGAAATGGGCAGGGAAAAGTTTCACTTTAATGGAGTCCCATATTCTTTGATATTGCTCATTTTTCTAATACGTATCAGGAATACCATATCCGTCAAGCATCATTTATCTCTTTTTTCAGTATATGTATTACCAGCCATTTTCTTTAAAGAAACTCAAGGTGGTGTGTGTGATTCTTCTCTTCTTCCTCTCAATCCTATTGTCAAAGCAACACTATGGCATAGGATGGCCTGAGAGTGTGAGTCTGGTCCACAGCCACCTAGTGAACTTGATGGTTGGGTAAGAATTTGAACTGAGATTGCTTTCCCAGGGCACCATGTTTGCTCCCAGTAAGGTTGGCATTGTCAGTTGTGGAATTCTGCCCACACCACCAGGGGAACTGAACTGCCTCTCCCAACTCGGAATCCCCACCCCATTTTCTTCCCCTGCTCCCCCACTCTGTTGACTTCTGTTGAATAGAACTTGTTCAGATCTCACAGAACCTCCTAGAATACTTTGCACAAACCAGGCAACCTGTTTTCCTGAGCAGAAGCATTCAAACTCTGAATGTGTCGGTCAGTCTTGGCCCATTGGTTCTGATGTGGTTCTATGCAGTTCTGAGGAGAAGGTTGATGTAAATTCTCAGCAGTGAGCAACACGAAAGGAGAGTGGTCTGCTTGACTTGACCATGTCAGCATCTTCAAGGAGATGGTTCACCAAATTGATGGTCCCAGATCATTGTTTTGTCCAAGTTGTCCTTCTGCTCACCTCAAGGAGGGGTGATGTACTCCTCTGAGTAAAAGCGAGTAAGCTGGGCTAGGAGTCCTGGAAATGTCCCTTGGAGGGCAGCTTTTGGTTTGGCTGATGGTTGGGGAGGCAGGGAAGGTATTCCCAGTGTTTCCAGCTGGATGCCTGGAAACATTCTTGGGATGGACTTTTAAGTAGTTTTGGTGCACTGGATATGGGTGCTCAGCCAGTTTCAGGCTCAAAGCATCTCGTGGGCTTAAAAATCACAGTGGATGACAGCATCCCTTCCTGGTTCTTACACATCCCTACAAGGGTGGCTCAAACATTGGGGTTCGGGCAGGGATTAGGGCTAGGGCTAGGACTAGAAGAATATCAGTAGAATGGTGAAACCTTGCACCACCTCCCTCCACAATTGGTCAGGAGCTTATATGGTGGAAGATGGGCAGGCTGGTGGCTTCGGAGGCAGGGATGGATACCTCAGTGATCCCAGGGGAAGCATTGTTAGGGTGGAGCTTCATGTGGCTTGGGTGCTCCAAACATGGCTTCTTAGTCTGTGTCATTCCCAATGCATTTGTTGGTCTGGGAGTCCTGCTGAATGAGTCCAAAGTTGGTGAGGGCAGCATTCCATTCAGGTTCTTGCCCAACCCTTGAAGAGTGTCTCAAGCATTGGTGATAGAACTGGGATCAGGGTTAGGACTTGGAGAATCTCAGGACAGTGCTGCAACATTGCCTCATATCCTTCCACTGCAGCCGCATTGCAGTAAGGCTTTCATCCAAAGGCAGGGCTCCAGCTTTGACCTGGAATGCTTGCTGCTTGCTCTATTGATCTCTTCAAACTTCTCCAGCCCATAAAACTGCTCGTTGCCCTGTGCAAGCTTAAAAGAAATTTTAAAAATCTGCAGCTGCAGAAAGCAGGCCTTGTGTGCTGGTGTAAAGCAGAGACCCTGAGGACAAAGTACCAGTCAAAGGGAGGCTGTGCAAACACTTTTATATTCTACAGAGGCCTTATGTTGGGAATTTCTAAATCATGACATATTGGTGTCTAAGCACCAGAGCTGGATGATGTCAACCTCCAGGTGGTTTTGTGGGTGAGGAAGAGAATTGGCCAGGGAGCAGCCCCACCAGAGTTGATTTCCAGAACTGCCAGGAATATGTGAGTACCACATGCCTCATCCTGCTATTGTCAACAACTCCACTGAGACCTGTCAGGGATGGAGTCCATGCCTGGGTCATACATTCTCCAGTGCAGGTGTTCATAAATGATTGAAGGGAAAGATATGGCCAGACATCCAATCCAATTCTAAAAGGAACTTCAATGTTGCCATCTTCTATGAAAATGTGGGAGAGTACCTTTGTGGTTCCTGAGAATGAAAGGGGAAAGGAAGTACGTTACCAGCAAGAGTACTTCCTTGGGAAGTACTCTTGGGAATCGTCAGGATATTCCAGGAAACTCCAATAGTCAAGGCCAACAACTGAGACCTCTTCTAAATTCTTCTTGTCTCCCTTCTGCTTGGCTTTGTGTGCTCTTTCCTCTTCTTTGGCCAGCCAAGAAACATCACCTGCCTTCTCAGACAAACAGCCTTCAGCACTATCTTCTCAGTGGCAATCTCTTCCCTCCTTGCCAAAACAGTCACTGTGGTGCTGGCCTTTCTGGCCACCAAGCCAGGAAACAGGGCAAATAATTGGCTGGGGAGGAGTCCAGCTAACTCCATTGTCATTTTGTGTTCCAGTATGCTAGTAGTGCTCTGCACCATCTGGCTGAGCACCTCTCCACCCTTCCCTGACTCTGACAAGCACTCCCAGGCTGGGCAGATCATCCTGCAGTGCAACAGAGGCTCTGTGGCAATGTTCTACACAGCCCTTGGCTACATGGGCTTCCTGGCTGCTGTATGCTTCGCAGTGGCCTTACTGGCAAGGAAACTACCAGGGGCCTTCAATGAGGCCAAGCTGATCACCTTCAGCATGCTGGTCTTCTGCAGCATCTGGGTGTCCTTCGTGCCCACCTACCTGAGCACCAGGGGCAAGTACATTGTGGCTGTGCAGGTCTTCTCCATCTTGGCCTCCAGTGCTGGGCTGCTGGGCTGCATCTCCCAAGCACGCTGAAGGTGATCAGCTTGGCCTCCTTGAAGGCCCCAGGCAACTTCCTGGCTAGGAATGCCACCGTAAAACTGACAGCAGCCAGAAAGCCCATGTAGCTGACGGCAACATAGAACATGGCCACAGAGCCTTCGTTGTACTGCAAGATTATCTGCCCTGCCTGGGAGTGCATGTCAGAGTCAGGGAAGGGGGGAGAAGTGCCCAGCAAGATGGTGGACAGGACAACTTGGACACTGGAAAAGACAATGACAATGGAGTTGGCCAAATTTTTCCCCAACCAATTCCTTGCCTTGTTGTCTGGCTTGGTGGCCAGGAAGGCTAGCACCACAGTGACAGTTTTGGCAAGGAGGGAAGAAATGGCCACTGAGAAGATAATGCTGAAGGCTGTTTGTCAGAAGAGGCATGTGATGATTTTTGGCTGGCCAATGAAGAGGAAAGAGCATGCAAAGCAATGCAGAAGGGAGACAAGGAAAACATAGGTGAGGTCTCTGTTGTTGACCTTGACTACTGGAGATTCTTGGAATTTCCTGAAGATTGCCAGTATGCTTCCTGTGGCCATAGCTACAAGTAGAGCCAAGCAGGTGAGGAAGGTCCCCAAGAATTCTTCATAGCACAGGAAGGTGATGTTCTTGGGGATGCACTGATTGCGGGCCTGGTTAGGATGCTTCTGGACACTTCAGGCAACGTTTTGCATCTGTCAAAAGCAAGAGAAACAGCACCCTGGCATCCTTAGTGGTCTTTGTTCATTCTATTCCATTCACTATTTCTGGTTTTAATATTACTACTGTTAGTATTAATGATAGTCATACATTTAGGGACACTATTCTCATGTGAGAGACCACACAGAGTACTTTCCTGCCTAGCATGGACTTCCTGGGCCCCATCAATCTCCAAAGACATCACATTTCCTCACATAAATCTTCATGGCACCCACCTACCTGGAAGGCAATTTTCAAAGTGGATGAGGATGTTTTCTTTGCAATAATGAATAAATTCATACACCAGAAAATATCTGGCCCTGGAAGGGACGCCATCCCTTTCATGTCTCAATGGAGTGGGGTGAACTTCCCAGGCTGAAGCATGGGGGACACATCTATGCCTGGAAGTGCAGGAAGGTCATGCAGTCTGGAGGCTCAGATCCCTGGACCATCCACTGCCTTACCGCGAACCCACATGGAGAGCGACACCATCCCGCATCGGTGCTTAGTCCTCTTTGTGAAATCATTTAGGAACACCCAAAATAAAGCCTTTGCAGAGTATGAATCCATCTGTGCGGTCCCTCTCTGACTGCTGGAGTGTACATCATGGTAGTCACAGTACACCGAACCCTTCCCCCTGCTTCCTGAGGCTGCAGATTTTCTTCTCAAGCCTTCACTGGGCAAGGAACAGCTGCATATGCTGTGGAAGTACAAGGAGATCATGAGAGCCCAGAACAAGCATTCCCAGGTCAAGACAGGGACCAGCCTTCTCGTGACAAACTCAGTTCAATCCTGCTTGAGCAGAAGAATATGATGAAACGTTGCATCTCTACTGGGATTCCACTAATTTCAGCCCTAATTTCAGCCCTAATTCCA
>NW_025336607.1:0-10563 GCF_004798865.1 Varanus komodoensis
AGTTCAGGATATTTTAGTTTAGCAAATGAATAACCATCTTTGTTCTTGGGATGTAAGTGCCTTGCAAACCATGTTCTTTATCCAGCAGAATAGCTGTTGTACATGGATGGCAGTTGGCATCAGTAGCTCATTCGTCGTAGATGAGAATGGGTGCAAAGATTCTGATGAACACTTGGGATGTCTGCTGATGATGTCAAAGTTCAAGTTTAGTGGTCCTTGTTGTAGTCTCATTCTGTCATAAGGTAACTTTTAAAAGAACTTTACATTTGAAATAGCCTGTCTAAATAGACCTTTTCACATTATTTGCAACTAGGAGCCATCAAATGTTTTTTTGCACCATGTCTGCTATATTACACAATCTGCCTCAATTTTTTTCTCATAAACATTCATATGGGCACTAAGCTTCTCTAATTCTCTATGTAAACAACGCTAATTCTCTATGTAAACTCTAATTCTCTGTGTAAACAACCATATCGTAATGTTCCTCATTGCATCCTCTTCCTCCATTCTCAGATAGTCACTGCTTTAAAAAAGGCATTTATGGTATCCTATCTTTTCAGGCCTGTTACCAATTTCTGATGCTGTTTTTTGTGTCCTGTGGAAATGAGGGTTGCTTGACAAAGAGATTGGAGCAGGGTCTTTCTGAGCTTACACAGCCTTGAGTTTACAGCTGCTCAAAGAAATCTCATGGTCAACTCTTTCTCTGTACACTGCATATCTAAATGGAATGCAAGAGTCCTCACTTACTTTTACCTAGCTTAAGGTAACAATCTGAGCTTCTTCCACTGCCTCCTTGCAGCAGTAGAAAGAACTGTACTCTTTACTCTCTGGGATTGTCAGTGTGGCCAGGGAGAGAAGAGAAGAGATGCAGGCTGAGAAAACTTGTGATTTCTGCAGCCCAGAGCGGCCACTGCCAGTGCACCCTCTGCTGATAAGCTCACAGACTTGTCTAGAGGGAAAAATTTAGAAGGACAGCAACAACCCATGAGACATTGGCTATGCATAGGATCAGGGGCTTCCTTCTTGACAGGGGTGAGGGGTTGGAGATTTTTCTGACTGACGGACTAATTTCAAGGTATGGAGGCAGAAACAAGGTTTGACTCCTTGTAGTTATGCTACTAGGTTTATTTAGAATATGCAGAATGAAAATCTAAATGGAGGGCACTAGCAGTTCTCCTGAACTGGTTTAATTGCAAGGTGCCCCTGCATCTGGACAAGTGAAGATTAAAAGAGCTCCATTATAGTTTGGGCCCAACTTCCATTCAGTTAAAGCTCACTAATCAGATGTTAGTGGCATTAAGCAGAGGAAGATGGTAATCACACCTCTTCCAGGAAACAATACCAATTTGCAATTTTATTGAAAACCCGGGTGTAAAAAGACAAAATATACATGGTCCTCCATCCATAAGTGGATGAGCAAAGACAAAATATACATGGTCCTCCATCCATAAGTGGATGAGCAAGAGAACAGGGTGATGGATTATTAACTTGGACAAACTGAGTATGGCATCAGACATAACCCAGTAGATGTCAATGCTCTTGCAGACTGTGCAAAACAGAAGGTCATCCTGACCAGTAGAGTTTTATGTTTCTAAAAACCAGCAGACCAGATGTTCATTGTTGGTATGGTAGGGCATATATGTTGTAGAGAAGAAAGTGGGAACTACAGTTCCTTCACTGAACCATTCATTTTGACATGGCTTCATGGGAACAAAAGTACTTCTTTCTGTTTAGTTTCACTTTTTTGATTGTTATCAGTGTTATGGCCAGGCAGAAGTGAGACCTATTCTAGGAAGTTTGCATCCCATTTCTACTGGGAGTTTATGATGATATGACATTAATCATTATCATCAGATTCATCACAGAACTATACGTGAAATCTGCATATGCTGATTTCTATGCATAGATGTAAATTTAGAAATCGTTGAGAAATACTGTGCACACCATCAGAGTGGGAATGGCTGTGACCAGGTGACCTGTATGCCTGCTCTCAATTTGGTAATTCTTGAGAAGCAGCTTCAAGGCCTTTGATCCAACTTTGCATGGCCCTTTCTATATAAACTGAACATGGACTGGACTACCCATCAGGGCCACCCAATGGGGGTCATGATCATAAAGCAGGATACGTGGCCATTCGGCTACACACAGGCATCCCAGCTGGGTTCCAGTACTTGCTTCACAGGAAGATCATCACTGTTATCAAGCAAGGTATAGTCACAGTGGGTACAGCCACATTTATGATAGTCACACATTGTACAACTACACTGTACTGTTGTGCAATGTACAGGCTGGCAGGTCAGCACCGTGGAGAGTTCCTGGACTGTCTGGATTGTCTATGGCAGTGAAGACGAACCTTTTAGAGACCAAGTGCCCAAACTGGAACCCAAAACCCACTTATTTATCACACACGGCTAACACTACAATAAAACCTGAATACTGTGGTTATAGTTTGGAAAAAACAAGGCAAAGCCAGTCCAAACACACACATACACACACACAAACTTATACACACACACTTGACAGTGCAATGACCAGCCAAGCAAAAGCACGGATGAGTCACAACTGATGAGTCGCGGCTTGTGATGTCATAGCCTGGCACCACTTCTCCTCTCCGAGCATGCGCGTGGCCCCTATGTACACTGTTCTCCAATGCTTGGCCTCTGGGGCGATGCTAGCGTAACTTGGCCCGCGGGCATTCAGGGAGGGCTCTGTGTGCCCACTGTAGCACGCATTCCATACGTTCACAACCACTGCCCTATGACTATCTGGGTATGCTCCCCTAACCCTAATAAAGGGTAAAATACCACCAAAAGGGGTAATTTTGACAAAGCCTTCTTGGGTAGCTTTTTCTGCACAGCTGAACATTTCTGCCCATTCTAAACCCATTCCAACCATCAAAACCATGCCAGGACAGCTCGTTTCTCTAACCCTAACCCTATCCTGGTGCACAACCATACCCTTAATATACAGTGAAAGTTCCCCTGAAAAGAGGGTGAATGTGAAAAAACCTTCCTTGAGTAGCTTTTTCTGCACGGCTCAACATTTCTGCCCATTTGTAGACCTTTCCAACCATCAAATTGTTGCTTTTCCTGCACTTCTCATCCTTTCCATCCTTTCTGCACCTTCTAAACCCATTCCAACGGTCAAAATCATGCCAGGACTCCTCGTTTTTCTAACCCCAACCCTACCGTGGTGCACACCCCGACCATAAAATAGGGCTAAAGTTCCCTTGAAAAGAGGACGATTTTGAAAAAGTCTTTCTTGAGTAGCTTTTTCTGTATAGCTCAACATTTGTGCTCCTTCTAAGCCCATTCCAACTATCAAAATCATGCCAAGACAGCTCATTTTTCCAACCCTATCCCTACCCTGGTGCACATCCCTAGCCCAAATACACGGCTGAAGTTCCCTAAAGAAGAGGATGATTGTGAAAACTCCTACCTTGAGTAGATTTTTTTTTCGCAACTCAACATTTCTGCCCTATCTAAGAGTATTCAAACCATGAAAACCATGCCAGGCCTCCTCATTCTTCTTACCCTAAACCTACACTGGCACATACCCCTAACCCTAATACAGGACTAAAGTTTCCTTGAAGAGAGGGCGATTTTGAAAAAGTCTTCCTTGAGTAGCTCTTTCTGCACAGCTCCACATTTCTGCCCATGCTAAGCCCATTCCAGCCATCAAAATCATGCCAGGACTCCTCTTTTTTCTAACCTTAACCCCACCCTGGTGTACAACCCTAACCCTAACCCTAATATAGGGCTAAAGTTCCCTTGAAAGGAAGGTGATTTTGAAAAACACTTTCTTATTAGCTTTTTCTGCATAGCTCAACATTTCTGCACATGCAAAGCCTATTCCAACCATGAATATCATGCCAGGACTCCTCGTTCTTCTTATCCTAAACCTATGCTGGTGCACATCCCTAACCCTCATATAGGACTAAAGTTGCCATGAAGAGGGCGATTTTGAAAAAGCCTTCCTTGATGAACTTTTTCTGTACTTCTCATCATTTCTTCACATTCTAAACCCATTCCAACCATCCAAATCATCCCAGGACTTCTCGTTTCTCTAACCTAAACCTCCCCTGGTGCACACCCCTAACCCTAATATAGGGCTAAAGTTCCCATGAAAAACGGCAATTTTGAAAAAGCCTTCCTTGAGTAGCTTTTTCTAGACAGCTCAACATTTCTACCCATTCTAAGCCCATTCCAACCATCATATACATTGCCAGGACAATTCATTTTTCTAACCCTAACCCTACCCTGGTGCACACCCCTAACCCTAATATAGGACTAAAGTTCCCATGAAGAGGGCGATTTTTAAAAAGCCTTCCTTGATGAGCTTTTTCTGCACTTCTCATCATTTCTTCACATTCTAAACCAGGCATGTCCAAAGTCCGGCCCGGGGGCCAATTGCGGCCCGTTTTCAAATTCGATTGGCCCACAGCCTCTTCTCCCCACCGGCTCAGTCTGTCACTCATCCCCGCCAGCCGGCGTTTTTCCCTTCACCACACAGCAGTTCCCACAGCTGTCCCCTGCTGCCTCCTGCGCCTTCAAGGCTGGTGGCTATATTTCACCAGAAGATGGCAGTAGACCTGAGTCAGCACTCTTGCCACATGACCCTTGTGACACAAGGCTTGTGTGCCCATTTCTAAAATGGCGACTGTAACTAAAAAAAGGAAAGTTGACAGCGAGGGCCGCCGCTTCCAGGACAAGTGGAAATTGGAGTATTTTTTCACTGAAATACGAAACAACTGTGTCTGCCTAATTTGCCAAGAGACTGTGGCTGTTTTCAAGGAATTCAAGAGGCACTACCAGACGAAACATCCTAACTACAACAAGCTAACTGGGAACGAACGCGGTGAAAAATTGAAGGAACTGGAAGCTGTTTTAATGGCACAGCAGCGCTTTTTCACAAGAGCCCGTGAGTCAAATGAAAATGCCACAAAGGCGAGCTATGAGGTGGCAAAGCTGATTGCCAAGCACTGCAAACCTTTTACTGAGGGTGAATTTATTAAAGACTGCGTGATGAAAATGGTGGAGAAAATTTGTCCTGAGAAGAAGCAAGAGTTTGCCAATGTTTGCCTGGCTCGTAACACTGTGGTACGGAGAACTGAAGACGTTTCATCTGATATTAAGAGATAGTTAGAGGCAAAAGGAGCCGAGTTTAACTTTTTTTCGTTAGCCTGCAACGAAAGCACGGATGCATCTGACACTGCTCAGTTATTGACTTTTTTGAGAGGAGTGGACAATGACATGAACATGAGTGAAGAGCTACTTGACCTCCAGAACCTTAAGGACCAAACAAGAGGAACAGATTTATTTGTTTCTGTTTGTTCTGCCGTAGGTGACATGAAACTACCGTGGAATAAAGTCACTGGGATTATTACAGATAGCGCACCTGCCATGGCTGGCGAGCAAAGCGGATTATCAACCCTAGTCTGTAACAAAGTCAGCGAAGAAGGAGGCAAAGCTATAAAACTCCACTGTATTATTCACCAACAAGTTTTCTGTGCCAAACATCTGAAATATGATTATGTTATGAAACCGGTGATGAAGGCTATTAATTATATTCACTCCAAAGCCCTGTGCCACCGCCAGTTTCAACAGTTTCTACTAGACATCCAGGCTGAATACAGAGATGTTGTGTATCACAACGAGGTAAGATGGCTCAGTCGGGGGTCTGCACTGCAGTGCTTCTACTCTCTTAGGGAGGAAATCGGACAATTCTTGGCAAAAAAGGGACAACCAGTGCCAGAGCTATGTGATCCTCTTTGGCTGGCTGATTTTGGATTTTTAGCTGACATAACACAACATCTGAACGTGCTGAACATGAGCCTTCAGGGGCAAAATGCAGTGGTAAGCCAACTGTATTCACATATCAAAGCCTTTGGGACCAAGCTGCTACTTTTCCAAAGGCACCTGTTGCAAACACAGCCCAATACCACACATTTCCCATCCCTGCAGGAAATAATGACCAGTTTTCCACAGAACAATATGAGTGCGCAAATAAGGAGGTATGAAGCAGACATCTCATCTCTGGCTGAGGAGTTTCAACAGCACTTTCTGGATTTTGCAGCTATTGAAAAGGAGATCATGCTTTTTTCATCTCCTTTCTCTGTGGACCCTGATGACGCTCCAGACCACCTGCAGCTGGAGCTCATTGAGCTGCAGTGTGACGCCAAGTGTTGCAGTCGGCATCAACAGCTCCCTCTTGTCAACTTTTACCACCAGCTGGATAAAGACAGGTTCCAAGAGATTCGAACATTTGCTAAGAAAATGCTGAGCTTGTTTGGTTCGACATACTTGTGCGAGAAGACATTCTCGGTTATGAACATTAACAAGAACCGTGTGAGGACGAGACTAAGTGACTTTCACCTGCATGACATCTTGAGCATCAAAACCAGTTTTTGAGATCTGGCCTATATAATGCAGTCGAGATCTCAGTATCACCCTTCATATTAGTGCAGTAGAGTTATTTGTTTAGTCTTTCATAAAATAGTTCATTTGCATTTAATGTTAATGGTTCAAAGAATGTCAGGCTGAATGGTCGGCCCCCACACATTTTCACCTCACCAAATCTGGCCCTCCTTGCAAAAAGGTTGGACACCCCTGTTCTAAACCCATTCCAACCATCCAAATCATCCCAGGACTCCTCGTTTCTCTAACCTTAGCCCTCCCCTTGTTGCACACCCCTAACGCTACTATAGGGCTAAAGTTCTTATGAAAAGAAGGTGATTTTGAAAATGCCTTCATACATTAGCGTTATTTGCACAGCTCAATCTTTCTGCCCCTTCTAAGCCAATTCCAACCATCAATATCATGCTAGGACTCCTCATTTTTCTAACCCCAGCCCTACCCTGGTGCACACCCCTAACCCTAATACAGGGCTAAGGTTCCCATCAAAAGAAGGCGATTTCGAAAAAGCCTTCCTTGAGGAGCTTTTTCTGAACTTCTCATCATTTCTTTACATTCTGAACCCATTCCAACCATCAAAATCATGCCAGGACTCCTCAATTTTCTAACCCTGTTGTTGTTAGTCGCGAAGTCATGTCCGACCCATCGCAACCCCATGGACAACATTCCACCAGGCCTTCCTGTCCTCCACCATCCCCCCGAGTACACTTAAGCTCACACCGACTGCTTCAGTGACTCCATCTAGCCACCTCATCCTCTGCCATCCCCGTCTTCTTTTGCCATCTATTGTTCCCAACATTAGGCTCTTCTCCAGGGAGTCCTTCCTTCTCATTAGGTGGCCAAAGTATTTGAGTTTCATCTTCAGTGTCTGGCCTTCTAAAGAGCAGTCAGGGTTGATCTCCTCTAGGACTGACTGGTTTGATTGCCTTGTGGTCCAAGGTACTCACAGGAGTCTCCTCCAGCACCACAATTCAAAGGCCTCAATCCTTTGGCACTCAGCCTTCCTTATGGTCCAGCTTTCACAGCCATACATTGCAACTGGGAAAACCATAGCCTTGACTATACGCACTTTTGTTGACAAGGTGATGTCTCTGCTTTTTAGTATGCTGTCTAGATTTGCAATAGCTTTTCCCCCCCCAGGAGCAAGCGTCTTTTAATTTCTTGGCTGCAGTCCCCATCTGCTGTGATCTTAGAGCCCAGGAAAATAAAATCTGTCACTACCTCCATTTCTTCCCAATCTTCTTGCCAGGAAGTGAGAGGACCAGATGCCATGATCTTAGTTTTCTTAATGTTGAGTTTCAAGCCAACTTTTGCGCTCTCCTCCTTCACCCGCATCAGGAGGCTCTTTAGTTCCTCTTCATTTTCTGCCATCAGAGTGGTATCATCTGCATATCTGAGGTTGTTGATATTTCTCCCAGCAATCTTTGTTCCAACTGGTGATTCATCTAGCCCCGCCTTTTTTCTCATGATGTGCTCTACGTATAAGTTAAATAGGCAGGGCGTCAGTATACAGCCTTGCCGAACTCCTTTCTCATTTTTGAACCAATCAGAGGTTCCGTGTCCAGTTCTCACTGTTGCTTCTTGACTTGCATATAGGTTTCTCAAGGGACAAATAAGGTGGTCTGGTACTTCCATCTCTTTAAGAACTTGCCACAATTTGTTGTGATCCACACAATCAAAGGCTTTAGCATACTCAATGAAGCAGTAGATGTTTTTCTGGAACTCCCTAGCTTTCTCCATGATCCAGCATATGTTGGCAATTTGATCTCTAGTTCCTCTCCCTCTTCGAAATCCTGCCTGTACTTCTGGTATTTCTCAGTCCACATACTGCTGGAGCCTAGCTTGTAGGATTTTGAGCATAACTTTGGTAGCATGTGAAATGAGTGCAATGGTGCAGTAGTTTGAACAATCTTTGGCATTGCCCTTCTTTGGGATCGGAATGTAAACTGACCTTTTCCAATCCTGTGGCCACTGTTGAGTTTTCCAAATTTGCTGGCATATTGAGTGTAGCATTTTTACTGCATCGTCTTTTAAGATTTTGAATAGCTCAGCTGGAATACTGTCACCTCCACTAGCTTTGTTGTTGCTCAGACTTCCTAAGACCCATTTGACTTCACATTTCAGGATGTCTGGCTTGAGGTCAGTGACCACCCCATCGTGGTTATCAGGGACATTAAGCTCTTTCTTGTATAGTTCCTCTGTGTAATCTTGCCACCTCTTCTTAATCTCTTCTGCCTCTGTTAGGTCCCTGCCATTTTGGTCCTTTATCATGCCCATCTTTGCATGAAACATTCCCTTTATATCTCCAATTTTCTTGAAGAGATCTCTGGTCCTCCCTGTTCTATTGTTTTCTACTGTTTCTTTGCACTCTTCATTAAAGAAGGCATTCTTATCTCTTCTAGCTATTCTCTGGAATTCTGCATTCAATTGGGTGTATCTATCTCTTTCTCCCTTGCCTTTCGCTTCCCTTCTTTCCTCAGCTATTTTTAAAGCTTCCTCAGACAGCCATTTTGCTTTCTTACATTTCTTTTTCTTTGGGATGGCTTCAGTTGCTACCTCTTGCACAATGTTGTGAATCTCCGTCCATAGTTCTTCAGGCACTCTGTCTATCAGATCTAATTCCTTAAATCTATTTGTCACCTCTACTGTATATTCATCAGGGATATGATTTAGGTCATACCTGAGTGGCCTAGTGCTTTTCCCTACTTTCTTCAATTTAAGCCTAAATTTTGCAACCAGAAGCTCATGATCTGAGCTGCAGTCAGCTCCTGGTCTAGTTTTTACTGACTGTATAGAGCTTCTCCATCTTTGGCTGCAGAGCACATAGTCAATCTGATTTCTGTGTTGACCATCTGGTGATGTCCATATGTAGAGTCGTCTCTTGGGTTGTTGGAGAAGAGTGTTTGCTATGACCATCGTATTCGCTTGACAAAATTGTACCAGCCTGTGCCCTGCTTCATTCTGTACTCCATGGCCAAACTTGCCTGTTATTCCAGTTATCTTTTGGCTTCCTACTATAGCATTCCAATCTCCCATGATGATAAGGACATCATTTTTTGGTGTTAATTCTAGAAGGTGTTGTAGGCCTTCATGGAACTGGTCAACTTCAACCTTTTCAGCACCAGTGCTTGGGGCATAGACTTGGACTATTGCGATGTTGAATGGTTTGCCTTGGATTCGAACTGAGATCATTCTGTCATTTTGGAGGTTGTATCCCAGTACTGCTTTTCCTACTCTTTTATTGACTATGAAGGCTACTCCATTTCTTCTGAGGGATTCTTGTCCACAGTAGTATACCTGATGGTCATCTGAATTAAATTCACCCATTCCTGTCCATTTTAGTTCACTGATGCCTAAGATGTCGCTGTTCAGTCTTGTCATCTCTTGTTTGACCACATCCAGCTTGCCTTGATTCATGGATCTTACATTCCAGGTTCCTTTGGAGTATAGATCTTTGCAGCATTGGATCTCCTTTCACCACCAGATACATCTGCAACTGAGTGTCCTTTCGGCTTTGACCCAATCACTTCATTCTTTCTGGCGCTACAAGTACTAGCCCTCCGCTCTTCCCCAGTAGCGTATTGGACACCTTCCGAACTGAGGGGCTCATCTTCCGGTGTCATATCTTTTTGCCTTTTGGTACTGTCCATGGGGTTTTTATGGCAAAGATACTGGAGTGGGTTGCCATTTCCTTCTCCAGTGGATCACATTTTGTCAGAGCTCTCTGCTATGACCTGTCCGTCTTGGGTGGCCCTGGACAGCATAGCTCATAGCTTCATTGAGCTACGCAAGGCAGTGATCCATGAAGGAGTTTCTAACCCTAACCCTTCCCTGTTGGACACACCGAACCCTAACATAGGCCTAAAGTTCCCTTGAAAAGAGCGGCCTTTTGAAAAAGCCTTCCTTGAGGAACTTTTTCTGCACATTCCAGACCCATTCCAACAATCAAAATCATGCCAGGACAACTCAATTTTCTAACCCTAACCCTACCATGGTGCACACCCCTAACCCCACTTCAGTGCAAAAGTTCCCTTTTAAAGAAGACGAGTTTGACAATGCCATCATACAGTAGCATTATTTGCACAGCTCAACCCTGGTGCACCCCAACCCTAATATAGTGCTAATGTTCCCTTGAAAAGAGGGCGACTTT
>NW_025336608.1:0-2499 GCF_004798865.1 Varanus komodoensis
GATAGGTCCTGCCATAACTAAAGTCTTTAATTTTTTTGTTGCAGCAAGCCAAACTCTCTCACTCTTTTCATCAACGTACTCTCATTTTTTTCACAAAACAAGGGGATCTCACTTTGGTAAAGAATTGGAGGCCGATTGCCTTAACCAAGGTAAACTATTGCATTTTAGCAAAAATCTTGAATGGAAGACTAGCTTGCCTAGCTCCGAAAATTGTGGAACCCGGTCAGACCAGTGCGGTGCCGGGTCGTAGCATGTTATATTCTTTATGTTTGTTCAGAGAGCTGTTTGAGCTGGCCAGGGAGAAAAAGTGGAAAGGGAAAATTATGCAGCTGGACCAAACCAAGGCCTTCGATTGTGTTCATCATGAATTCCTGTGGGCTGCTCTGGAGTGGAAAGGGCTGCCCCACACATTCGTGCAGTATGTCAAGCTGCTGTATAAGGAGGCCTCGGTGACCCCGCAAGTTAATGGCCAGAGAGGAAAAAGAATTGCGCTAGAATCGGGGGTTAGGCAGGGTTGCTCTCTCAGCCCACTTTTGTACGTTCTGGTTATAGATGCAGTCTTATACAGATTGCTGTTAGAAGAGGAGCTCTCGGGACTAGGTCGGGGGATCCCCCAGTCCACACGAGCCATGGTCAAGTTTTTAGTGCATGCCGATGATGTTTCCCTCTTGGTGAACGATGAAGAGGAAATGAAACGGGCCAAGCTCATATTTGATAATTATGGGAGAGTATCTGGAGCACGGATAAATTATCAGAAAAGCTGTGTTATTGACTTGGGTGGGAAAGAAGATCATCTCATTGTATCAAGGGTACGGTCCTCTGAATGGAGAGGAGGAGAAGACACAGAAAGGGTACAACGAGTTAAGCTATTAGGTCTCTGGTTTACTAGAGTGGGGCAGGAAAAACTAACTGGTCCTAATAGTTGGAAAAACTGAAGGAGAAAATGGACAGCTATGTCCAAGGGCACACTGTGAAAAGCCGATGCTGGCAGGAGAGGTTCCTCAAAGAGAGACTTATGAACACTTTCTAAAGCTGTGTCCGGGAGCCAGAGACACTTGGGCCGAACTGGCGAGAAAAATGGACTGGCCGGAGCTGAAGGAGCAGAAGTGGAAGAGCATCGTTTCGGGCATCGAACCGGAAGGAGGCATCAGAGGACCAGGAAAACCGGTGCGAAGGAAAAGGAATAGGGAAGGGACTTTTGTTAATGAAAGGCAGCATTGGCTGACACCCTGGAGTACCATCAGATTGATAAATTTGACTGTAATCCTGTCCCTGAAAATTCAGAGGCAGGAGGAAATCAAGCTGCAATCGCCTTATAACTTGCAGAAGGCAATCCATCGACATTCCCATTACTGTAAGTGAGTGGACAGAACTGGTCTCAACAGCAATCTCACCTGTACCCATTCTTCCCAGAGGCCCCACTATCAACATCACAATGAGCAGTCAAACCTAGGGGGGGGGGGGTGCTCTTTGAGAGGAAGGGAATGCCAACTGTTTCTGAGAAACCTCGGTTGCATTCCTCTTCCGCGCACTATAGCCAAACTGCGATCGCTGGGGCTCAGTAAAAAGGAATGCCAGGATGAGGCCTGCACAATTAGGAGACTGCAGCTGCCTCAAAACACAGGGAACAGCGTAATGTTGAGAAAAATCTTCTCAATCTGGGCGATCATTGAAGGTCTCAATGCACTCACTGGGGGGTCCAGGTCTCACATGACCAAAACACAATGTGCCGATTTCCTCCTTGCTGAACATTTGAGGACACCATTGGTTCCAATAGCAATCTCACCTAAATCCATTATTCCCAGAAGCACCAGTATGAACGTGACACTGAGCAGTCAAGCATCACTGGGTGGCGATTTTGATTAGAGGGTAAAGCTAACTGTTTCCATATGATGTTGGCTGCATTCCATTTATGAACCCTTTACAACATCTGCCATTACTGGGCTTAGTACAACGTCAAGATAGGCAATGCTTGCACACTTGGTCATCATTCATGGAATTACGGGAGTTCCATTGCATTGATGGGGAAAGAGCTATACTGTTCCATTCCAGCACGTTCTGAAAGGTCTACTCTGAGTAAGAGCTTGCGCCTGCCTCAGTTTCCTGGGAACATCTCAATGTGGTATAAAACATTGCCATTCAGTGCAATTGATGAGGGTTTCAGTGCCCTGCCATTGGCAAGTCAAATTTGCGCCTCAACAGGTGAGAACACAATCCGTCGAAATCCTGCTTACGGTACCAGAGTGGGCGCAACTGGTTTCATCAGGAATCACACCACTGTCCCCCCTGCATAGAAGCCACAGTATGAATGTAAAACTGAGCAGTCAAGCATCACTGGGTTGCGATTTTGATTAGAGGGTAAATCTAACTGTTTCCATATGACGTTGGCTGCATTCCATTTATGAACCCTTTACAACATCTGCCATTACTGGGCTTAGTACAACGTCAAGATAGGCAATGCTTGCACACTTGGTCATCATTCATGGAATTACGGGAGTT
>NW_025336608.1:2599-5425 GCF_004798865.1 Varanus komodoensis
TGAATGTAAAACTGAGCAGTCAAGCATCACTGGGTTGCGATTTTGATTAGAGGGTAAATCTAACTGTTTCCATATGACGTTGGCTGCATTCCATTTATGAACCCTTTACAACATCTGCCATTACTGGGCTTAGTACAACGTCAAGATAGGCAATGCTTGCACTCTTGGTCATCATTCATGGAATTACGGGAGTTCCATTGCATTGATGGGGAAAGAGCTATACTGTTCCATTCCAGCACGTTCTGAAAGGTCTACTCTGAGTAAGAGCTTGTGCCTGCCTCAGTTTCCTGGGAATCATCTCAATGTGGTATAAAACATTGCCATTCAGTGCAATTGATGAGGATTTCAGTGCCCTGCCATTGGCAAATCAAATTCGCGCCTCAGCAGGTGAGAATACAATCCGTCGACATCCTGCTTACGGTACCAGAGTGGGCGCAACTGGTTTCATCAGGAATCAGACCACTGTCCCCCGTGCGCAGAAGCCACAGCATCAATGTAAAACTGAGCAGTCAAGCATCACTGGGTTGCGATTATGATTAGAGGGCAAAGCTAACTGTTTCCATATGACGTTGGCTGCATTCCATTTATGAGCCCTTTACAACATCTGCCTTTACTGGGCTTAGAACAACGTCAAGATAGGCAATGCTTGCACTCTTGGTCATCATTCATGGAATTACGGGAGTTCCATTGCATTGATGGGGAAAGAGTTATACTGTTCCATTCCAGCACGTTCTGAAAGGTCTACTCTGAGTAAGAGCTTGCGCCTGCCTCAGGTTCCTGGGAACATCTCAATGTGGTGTAAAACGTTCCCATTCAGTGCAATTGATGAGGGTTTCAGTGCCCTGCCATTGGCAAGTCAAATTCGCGCTACAACAGGTGACAAAACAATCCGTCGACATCCTGCTTGCGGTACCAGAGTGGGCGCAACTGGTTTCATCAGGAATCACACCACTGGCCCCCCTGCGTAGAAGCCACAATATGAATGTAAAACTGAGCAGTCAAGCATCACTGGGTTGCGATTATGATTAGAGGGTAAAGGTAACTGTTTTCATATGACGTTGGCTGCATTCTTTTATGAGCCCTTTACAACGTGCGCCATTACTGGGCTTAGTACAACGTCAAGATATGACAATACTTGCATTCTAGGTCATCATTCATAGAATTACGGGAGTTCCATTGCATTGATGGGGAATGAGCTATACTGTTCCATTCCATAATGTTCTTAAAGGTCTACTGTGAGTAAGAGCTTGCCCCTGCCTAAGTTTCCTGGGAAAATCTCAATGTGGTGTAAAACGTTCCCATTCAGTGCAATTGATGAGTGTTTCAATGCCCTGCCATTGGCAAGTCAAATTCGCGCTTCAACAGGTGAGAACGCAATCCGTCGACATCCTGCTTACGGTACCAGAGTGGGCGCAACTGGTTTCATCAGGAATCACACCACTGTCCGCCGTGCGTAGAAGCCACAATATGAATGTAAAACTGAGCAGTCAAGCATCACTGGGTTGCGATTATGATTAGAGTGTAAAGGTAACTCTTTCCATATGATGCTGGCTGCATTCCTTTTATGAGCCCTTTACAACGTCCGCCATTACTGGGCTTAGTACAACGTCAAGATAAGACAACACAATTCGTCGACATCCGGCTTACGGTAGCAGAGTGGGCGCAACTGGTTTCATCAGGAATCACACCACTGGCCCCCCTGCGTAGAAGCCAAAGCATGAATGTAAAACTGAGCAGTCAAGCATCACTGGGTTGCGATTATGATTAGAGGGTAAGGCTAACTGTTTCCATATGATGTTGGCTGCATTCCATTTATGAGCCCGTTACAAAGTCCGCCATTACTGTGCTTAGTACAAAGTCAAGATAAGACAATGCTTGCACTCTTGGTCATCATTCATGGAATTACGGGAGTACCATTGCATTGATGGGGAAACAGCTATACTGCTCCATTCCAGCACGTTCTTAAAGGTCTACTCTGACTAAGAGCTTGCCCCTGCCTCAGGTTCCTGGGAATCATCTCAATGTTGTATCAAACGTTCCCATTCAGTGCAAATGATGAGGGTTTCAGTGCCCTGCAATTGGCAAGTCAAATTCGCGCCTCAGCAGTTGAGAACACAATCCGTCGACATCCTGCTTACGGTGCGAGAGTGGGCGCAACTGGTTTCATTAGGAATCACACCACTGCCCCCCTGCGTAGAAGCCACAGCATCAGTGTAAAACTGAGCAGTCAAGCATCACTGGGTTGCGATTATGATTAGAGGGCAAAGCTAACTCTTTCCATATGACGTTGGCTACATTCCATTTATGAGCCCGTTACAACGTCCGCCATTACTGGGCTTAGTACAACGTCAAGATAAGACAATACTAGCACTCTTGGTCATCATTCATGGAATTACGGGAATTCCATTGCATTGATGGGGAATGAGCTATACTGTTCCATTCAAGCACGTTCTTAAAGGTCTACTCTGAGTAAGAGCTTGCCCCTGCCTCAGTTTCCTGGGAACATCTCAATGTGGTATAAAACGTTCCCGTTCAGTGCAATTGATGAGGGTTTCAGTGCCCTGCCATTGGCAAGTCAAATTCGCGCCTCAGCAGGTGAGAACACAATCCGTCGATATCCTACTTACGGTACCAGAGTGGGCGCAACTGGTTTCATCAGGAAACACACCACTGTCTGCCGTGCGTTGAAGCCACAGTATCAATGTAAAACTGAGCAGTCAAGCATCACTGGGTTGCGATTATGATTAGAGGGGAAAGCTAACTGTTTCCATATGACGTTGGCTGCATTCCATTTATGACCCCTTTACAACGTCATATGGAAACAGT
>NW_025336608.1:5525-10539 GCF_004798865.1 Varanus komodoensis
AAGCCATCAACTTTTTGGATTTCTTTCCGGTTACTTGTAGGCGTGCCTTCATCTACAGGTATTCTCCCATGGATGGGGCGAGATACACCTTTTACCACATAAGGGGAGCCAGCAGGCTGCATAGAATACGAGCCTCAAAAGAGCTCAAGACAGACCGCTGCAGATTGATCGTGACACCTTGGTCAGACCATCTTATGTTGAGCTGCCATTTCAGCACGGGACAAGTTTATCCTAGAGGAAAACCGTTGTGGAGGCTCATGACAAAACAACTGAATAATATCTCTTGCAAGGAAATGTGAGTCTCCACCTTGGCTAACATGCTCACCCTTTGTGACTTGTATGAAGATGATCTGGCGGCCGGGTGGGAGAGATGCAAACGGATCGTCAGGAAGAGGTGCTGGGCCTAGACGTCCGGATCAACAGTAAAGAGGTGAAAACGTACCAACAGGCGGTTTACCAGTTCATCAAGTGTCACAGCAGGGTTAATCGTGGGCTCCCGTATGACAAACATCTGCTACAGCATGCCAGGGAGGTGATCGCGGCCTTCCAGATGAGGCAGAGGCAAAAGAAGAGAAATACCAAACATCATAGGACTAAAGGAGCCCTGGTGGACAAGGATGAGTGGGTGAGAGCTAGAACCCAAGCACCCTTTGAAAGCATGAAGGGCCTGAGGCTCTCTGAGGATGACGCAGTTTCCCTCAGTCCCAATGAGATGTTGGACATCGTGGAACGTTACTTTACTCAGATCTATCGACAGAAGCCCATCTGAGGGGAGGAGATACAGAATTTTTTCGACAGCCTTCCCCAAAAGGACTTAAATGTGATACACCAAGGACTGGCAGACAAAGACCTGAGAGAATTACAGAAACCCATCACCAAGTAAGAGGTTGAGATGGCCATCACTCAAGGAAAGAGCGGATTGGCACCTGGTCCGGACGGCCTAGGCTGGAATTTTTACAAGCTTTTTAAGACATGGATAGGTCCTGCCATAACTAAAGTCTTTAATTTTTTTGTTGCAGCAAACCAAACTCTCTCACTCTTTTTATCAATGTACTCTCATTTTTTTCACAAAACAAGGGGATCTCACTTTGGTAAAGAATTGGAGGCCGATTGCCTTAACCAATGTAGACTATCGCATTTTAGCAAAATATTGAATGGAAGACTAGCTCACCTCGCTCCAAAAATTGTGGTACCCGGTCAAACCAGTGCGGTACCGGGTCGTAGCATGTTAGAGTCTTTATGTTTGTTCAGAGAGCTGTTTGAGCTGGCCAGGGAGAAAAAATGGAAAGGGAAAATTATGCAGCTGGACCAAACCAAGGCCTTCAATTGTGTTCATCATGAATTCCTGTGGGCTACTCTGGAGTGGAAAGGGCTGCCCCACAGATTCGTGCAGTATGTCAAGCTGCTGTATAAGGAGGCCTTGGTGACCCCGCAAGTTAATGGCCACAGAGGAAAAAGAATTGCGTTAGAATCAGGGGTCAGGCAGGGTTGCCCCCTCAGCCCGCTTTTGTACGTCCTGTACAAAAGATATCTGTATAAGATACGGTCTTATACAGATTGCTGTTAGAAGAGGGGCTCTCGGGACTGGGTCGGGGTATTCCCCGGTCCACACGAGCTGTGGTCAAGTTTGTAGTGCACGCCAATGACGTTTCCCTCTTGGTGAACGATGAAGAGGAAATGAAACGGGCCAAGCTCATATTTGAAAATTATGGGAGAGCATCTGGAGCATAGATAAATTATCAGAAAAGCTGTGTTATCGACTTGGGTGGGAAAGAAGATCATCTTATTGTATCAAGGGTAGGGTCCTCTGAAGGGATAGGAGGGGAAGGCACAGAAAGGGTACAACGAGTTAAGCTATTAGGTCTCTGGTTTACCAAAGAGAGTGGGGCAGGAAAAACTAATTGGTCCCAAAGGATGGAAAAACTGAAGGAGAAAATTACTTTATGGCAAAGATGGCACCTAAACGTGTAGCAAAAGGCAATTTATGTTAAGACGTATGTCGTCCCAGTGGCCGCCAATATCTCTGTGGTTTATCCGCCACCGATCACTGTGATGAAAGAAGCTGAGACTCTCTTGTTTAAATTCTTATGGGGGACGGCTACTTTCCCTCTCGCCAGAGCTGTGGCTCACAGACCTGTCGAGGAAGGGGGACTGGACTTCCCACTTGTTACCCTCAAATTTCTCACAGGGTTTCTCAGTTTTAACTTTGGGGCCTACAGGAAAACTGAAGTGCAAATGATGATCCTGGGCTGCCTGGTCTGGACTCTGTTATTTGCCCGTCACTGGGATAGGCATGATTGGTTCCGCCAGTGGTGGAGGGAGGGATTCACCCTGCGCGCCGTCTCGTCGGTGACAAAGCTGACTGAACCAGACTTCTGTTGGGACTTGTATGCCCAGATTAAACGGTACAAAGTCCAAGCTGAATGGCTCCGGGACATCACCGGGCCTATCAAATGCTTAAAGAGAAATGTGTACAGGCAGCTTTTGGACATCAATTGCTATAGACCGCAGAGGGGAAAAAAACCTGACAAAGGTAGCCCTCTCGGACTACCTGAAAAAGCAGGAGTTTTCGATAACTTATTTCATAGACAGGAGGATTCCCTATAGCCTGTGGGACATCCGTTGGCATTTTTATCACCAGATTTACAAGTTGAAGGTATCGATGCCTTGGGTGCCCATAGAAAGACAGCTGTGTCCAAGGGCACACAGTGAAAAGCAGATGCTGGCAGGAGAGGCTCCTCAAAGAGAGACTTATGAACACTTTCTAAAGCTGTGTCCGGGAGCCAGAGACACTTGGGCCGAACTGGCGAGAAAAATGGACTGGCCGGAGCTGAAGGAGCAGCAGTGGGAGAGCATCGTTTCGGGCATTGAACCGGAAGGAGGCATCAGAGGACCAGGAAAACCGGTGCGAAGGAAAAGGAATAGGGAAGTGACTTTTGTTAATGAAAGGCAGCATTGGCTGACACCCTGGAGTACCATCAGATTGATAAATTTGACTGTAATCCTGTCCCTGATCATTCAGAGGCAGGAGGAAATCAAGCTGCAATCGCCTTATAACTTGCAGAAGGCAATCAAGTTCATCCTGGGCAGGATAAAGACTCTAAGTGAGGTGGAAAAAGGAAGGCTTCCGACAGCAAAGTGGAAGAAATTCTGGCCGTGGATGGCTGATGGCACTCCAGCTAATACAGAATAATGTTTGAGGTAAAAAAAAGTGCAACTAGATACGAATACAAGGACTGTTCAAATTGTACATAAGGAAAGATATTGAACTGTAGTGATAGGTGTATATATGTATTAGAGTTAAGTTAGGAGACAAATTGTATTAGTAAGATAAGAGATTGAAGTTGACGTTTGTTGTGAATTTTTGTGTTCAGTTGTAGTAATTTTGAAGTAGAAAGATTTTAATATAAAATACATGAAACCTAAAAAAAAAAAAAAAAAAGCTGACCCTGGAGAGTCTCTGGCACATCCACGCAAAGGAGGCGCATGGTGGAAATGGCATGTTATCACATGTCCGGATGTGTGAGCCCGGCCTTTGCACAATCACCTCCTGGTGATCTGGTTTTCGGAGCCTGGCACCATTTCTTCATTCTTTTCAGCATCAGGCAAAGAACTTTTTATTTTCCCAATATTTTAACAGCAAGTTGGTTTTATCTTTGATTTTATCATTATGGATTGGAATCAGTGTGTTGTCTGTTGTATACGGTTATTCGTGTAAGCTGTCCTGAGCTTTCGCAAAGGATAGCATACAAATGCTTTAAATAAACAAACAAATAAAATGTGGTTGCTTTGTTGTTTTGTTGGTTTTTTATAAGTCGCCCAGAGACTTCATTATTGGACCACATATAAAAATAATTAATTGTGAATGAATGAATGGGTTAAATAAGATTGGAATTAAATGTTCCACCTTTCTGAGGCCTGATCCTCCTGCCTCTTTCTCGCTCCCTAAAGAACTTGTGGATGAGCAGTTCCACTTCCTGTGGGAGAAGAAAAGGAAGACAGGGAAAACACTAAAATCAACCTTGGAGACGAAGGATGAGAAGGAACTAAGAACACCATCCCGGCCTCTGTTCACCAGTCTCTCCAGGCAACCGAGATCTCTCTGGAGTCCCGCAGGGTGGAGAAGGCCGTAGGTGGGGAAGCCTGTGGGCCCTGGAGGGACGCAGGATCGGGTGGGAAGCCCTCTGCGGGGAAATCGCCTCCAGGACCACAGGGGACCTTGCCTCCCCTCAAGCAGGGATGGGCATCTCAGGATAGGCCAAAGCGCCTGGCGGACAGCTCCCGTGGCCCTCACCGTTGGCTGGGCGCAGCTGCTGGGAATTTAGGCCTTAGGTTGTCCAGCCCTGCCCTAAAGGCCAGGGGGGAACTTGGGGGGATTTATCCCCTTGTCCTGTGTTCTCCGTGAAAACCTCTGCATTTGGTAGGGTCTCCTCTACTGGGACAACGGCGGAGAGAGCCTTCCGCTCTGCCCATGCACACCCTTGTCCTAAGCTTCTCCCGGCTGGGCAATTTTCTGTCTCTTGCTATATTTATGTATTTATTTATTAAAACATTTTTATGCCACCCCATTCGCCGAAGCCTATATGTAATTATTTGATCTGCACCACACCGTCAACGTAAAGAGCATTCTACTTGGCTAGTAAATCCCAAGCACGTGGATCTGTGCCTCCTGGGAGTTTGGAATCCCAGTGTCAATTATGGGGCATCGAGGGCAAATCCACATCGGTTTGTCTGCTGGCATGCTAAGCCAAGCCTGCAGAAACCGGGAGTCCAGCTGCTGCCTGGAAGCTCCTCCCCTGATGCCCCTCTCCCTTTGAATTAAGAATGGGAACAGCAATTAACAGCAACTGCATTAGCATCATTCCTGTGACCATTGGTGGAAGGCACAGTACAGAGACTTCCTGACACTAAATGCATGAGTCCAATGCATAGCCTGGGACCCGCAAGGTCTAAATGGGGAGTCAATGGAGAGCAAAGCATCCAAGTCTTACACACCAGAAGTCATTCTGCTTTC
>NW_025336609.1:0-10529 GCF_004798865.1 Varanus komodoensis
GGCCCCACCCTGACAGAGAGCCAAAAGTTGCCTCAAAAGAGGGCGTCACGGACACACCTAGTCCTCTTTGAGACGCTGTCCCTCTGCGCAGGCCTCCGTTTCCGCCCGTACCGAGTGCGTTCCTACGGTCGGAGGCCCGCCCGGAGGCCGGAAATTCCCGGCTCCACCATGACAGAGGGGCCAAAGTTGCCCCGAAAAGAGGGCGACACGCGCGCACCTAGTCCTCTTAGAGACGCTGTCCCTCCACGCAGGCCTCCGTTTCTGCCCCTTCCGAGTGCATTCCGACGGTTGCAGGCCCGTCTGGAGGCCAGGATTTCCCGGCCCCACCCTGATAGAGGGGCAAATGTTGCCTCGAAAAGAGGGCGACGCACGCACATAATCCTCTTTGAGGCACTGTCCCTCCGCGCAGGCCTCCATTTATGCCCACCCCGAGCGCTTCCTACAGTTGGAGGCCCACCCCGAGGCCACGATTTCCTGGCCCCACCCTGACAGAGCGCAAAAAGTTGCCTGAAAAGAGGGCGACACAGACACACCAAGTCCTCTTTGAGACGCTGTCCCTCCGCGCAGGCCTCCGTTTCCGCCCGTACGGAGCGTGTTCTGACGGTCGGAGACCCGACTGAAGGCCAGGATTTCCCGGCTCCAAGCTGACAGTGTGGCAAAAGTTGCCCGGAAAAAAGGGCGATGTGCGCAACTAATCCTGCTGAAGACGCAGTCCCTCTTTGCAGGCCTCCGTTTACACCCCTTCCGAGCGCGTTCCGACTGTCGAAGGCCCGCCCGGAAGCAGGGATTTCCTGGCTCCACCATGACAGAGGGGCAAAAGTTGCCCCGAAATAAGGGCGACGAGCGCGCACCTAGTTCTCTTTGAGACGCTGTCCCTCCGTGCAAACCTCAGTTTCCAGTAGTTCCAAGCGCATTCCAACGGTCGGATGCCCACCCGGAGGCCGCGATTTCCCGGCTCCACCATGAAAAAGAGGGAAAAGTTGCCCGAAAAAAGGGCGATGGGCTCGCACCTTGTCCTCTTTGAGACTATGTCCCTCCACGCAGTCCTCCGTTTCCGCCCCTTCCGAGCGCGTTCCGACAGCCATAGTCCCATCAGGAGGCCGGGAATTCCCGGCTCCACCATGACAGAGGGCCAAAAGTTTCCTGAAAAGAGGGCAACATGGACATACCTAGTCCTCTTTGAGACGTTGTCCCTCCGCGCAGAACTCCGTTTCCGCCCACTCCAAGCGTGTTCCAACGGTCGGAGGCACGCCCGGAGGCCGCGATTTCCCGTCTCCACCCTGACAGAGGGGCAAAAGTTTCCCCGAACACAGGGTGACGCGCGCGCACCTAGTCCTCTTTGAGATGCTGTCCCCCCACGCAGGCCTCCGTTTCCACCTGTTCCGAGTGCATTTCGACGGTCATAGGCCCTCCCGGAGGCCGGGAATTCCCGGCTCCACCATGACACAGGGGTAAAAGTTGCCTCGAAAAGAGGCGACGCGTGCACGTAGTCCTCTTTGAGACTTTGTCCCTCTGCGCAGGATTCCATTTCTGCACGTTCTTAGCGCGTTCCAACAGTCGGTGGCCCGCCCGGAGGCCACGATTTCCCGGCCCCACCCTGACAGAGGGGCAAAAGTTGCCTAGAAAAAAGGGCGACGTGCGCACCTAATCCTGTTGGAGATGCTGTCCCTCTTCACAGGCTTCTGTTTCCGCCCATTCCGACTGCGTTCCGACTGTCGGAAGCCCGCCTGGAAGCCGTGATTTCCCGGCTCCACCATGACAGAGGGGCAAAAGTTGCCTTGAAATGAGGGCGACGCGCGCACGTAGTCCTCTTTGAGACTCTGTCCCTCTGTGCAGGCCTCCGTTTCAGCCCGTTCCGGGCGCGTTCCTACTGTCAGAAGCCCGCATGGAGGCCGGTATTTCCCAGCCCCACCCTGAGAAGGGCCAAAAGTTGCCTGAATAGAGGGCGACACGGACACACCTAGTTCTCTTTGCGACGCTTTTCCTCTGCGCAGTCCTCCGTTTCCGGCCGTTCCAAGCGCGTTCCAACGGTCGGAGGCCTGCCCGAAGGCTGGGTTTTCCCAGCCCAAGGCTGACAGAGAGGCAAAAGTTGCCCGGAAAAATGGCCGACGCGCACCCCTAATCCTGCTGGAGACGTTGTCCCTACACGCAGGCCTCCATGTCCACACGTTCCGAGCAGGTTCCGACGGTCGGAGGCCGTCCCAAAAGCCGGGAGTTCCCGGCCCCACCCTCACAGAGGGGCCAAAGTTGCCTCGAAAAGAGGGAACGCGCGCATGTAGTCCTCTTTGAGACGCTGTCCCTCCGAACAGGCCTCCGTTTCCGCCCGTTCCACGCGCTTTCCGACGGTCGGAGTTTCGCCCGGAGGCTGCGATTTCCCTGCCCCACCTTGACAGAAGGGCAAAAGTTACCCCGAAAACAGGGCGACGCGCGCGCACCTAGTCCTCCTTGAGACGCTGTCCCTCTTCGCAGTCATCCATTTCCGCCCGTTCCGAGCGCGTTCCGACGGTCGGAGGCCCGCCTCGAGGCCGGGATTTCCCGTTCCACCATCACAGAAAGGCAAAAGTGGCCGCGAAAAAAGGGCGACAAGCGCCCCTAATCCTGTTGGAGACGCTGCCCCTCCACGCAGGCTTCCATTTCCGCCCATTCTGAGCGCCTTTCGATGGTCGGAGTCCCGCCCGGAGGCCGGGATTTCCCGGCTCCACCATCACAGAAAGGCAAAAGCTGCCGGAAAAAAGGACGACGCGGGAACCTAATCCTGCTGGAGACGCTGTCCCTCAGCGCAGGCCTCCATTACCGCCCTTTCCAAGCACGGTCCGATTGTCGGAGGCCTGACTGGAGGCCAGGATTTGCCGGCTCCACCATTACAGAGGGGCAAAATTTGCCTCGAAAAGAGGGCAATGCTCTCATGTAGTCATCTTTGAGACGCTGTCCCTCTGCGCAGGCCTCCGTTTGTGCCCATTCCAAGCACATTCCAACAGTCGGAGGCCCGGACAGAGGCCGCGATTTCCCGGCCCCACCCTTACAGAGGGGCAAATGTTACCCTGAAAACTTGGTGACGCGCGTGCACCTAGTCCTCTTTTAGACGCTGTCATTCCGCGCAGGGCTCCATTTCTGCCCATTCCGGGCACGTTCTTAGAGTCAGAAGCCCGTGCGGAGGCCACGATTTCTCGGCCCCACTCTTAGAGAGGGCCAAAAGTTGCCTGAGAAGAGGGTGACACGGACACACTTCATCCTCTTTTAGACAGAGGGCCAAATGTTACCCCGAAAAGAGGGGGATTGCGCGCACCCTGTCCTCCTGGAGACGCTGTCCCTCCACGGGGGCCTCCGTTTCCACTTGTTCTGAACGCGTTCGAACGTTCGGAGGTCCGCCCGGAGGCTACGATTTCCCGGACCCACTCTGACATTGGAGCAAAAGTTGCCCCGAGAGGAGGGCCACGCAGACACACCTAGTCCTCTTTGAGAGGCTGTCCCTCCGTCCTGGCATCCATTTCTGCCCATTCCAAGCGCGTTCCACGTTCGGATGCACGCCCGGAGTCTGCGATTTCCCGTCCGCACCCTGAAAGAGGGGCAAAAGTTGCCCCAAAAAGAGGCAACGTAGACGTGCCTAATCCTTTTTGAGACGCTGTCCCTCCACGCAGGCCTCCGTTTCCGCTTGTTCTGAGCGCGTTCCGACGGTCGGAGGTCCGCCCGGAGGCCACGATTTCCCGTCCCCACCCTGACAGAGGTCCAAAAGTTGCCCCGAAATGAGGGTGACGCGGGCACACCTAGTCCTCATTGAGACGCTGTCCCTCCACGCAGAAATCCGTTTCCGCCCATTCCGTTCGCGTTCCGACGGTCGGAGGCCCGCCAAGAGGCCACGATTTCCTGGCCACACCCTGACAGAGGTCCAAAAGTTGCCCTGAAAAGAGGGCCACGCGGACACACATAGTCCTTTTGGAGACGCTGTCCTTCCACGCAGGCCATCGTTTTAGCCCGTTCCGAGCGCGTTCCTAGGGTCTGAGGTCCTCCCGGAGGCTGCGATTTCCCGGTTCCACCCTGACAGAGGGGCGAAAGTTGCCAGGAAAACAGGGCGATGCACGCACCTAGTCCTCTTGGAGATGCTGTCCCTCTGCACGGGCCTCAGTTTCTGCCCGTTCTGAGCGCTTTCTGATGGTCAGAGTCCCACCCAGAGGCTGCGATTTCCGGCTCCACTCTGACAGAGGGGCAAAAGTTGCCCCGAAAAGAGGGCCACACGGACACACATAGTCCTCTTTGAGACGCTGTCCCGCCGCGCAGGCCTCCGATTTCGCCCATCCGAGAGCGTTCCAACGGTCGGAGGCCCGCCCAGAGGCCATGATCTCCCGGCCCCACGCTGACAGAGAGGCAAAAGTTGCCCGTTAAACAGGGCGACGCGTGCACCTGGCCCTCTTTGAGGCGCTGTACCTTCTCGCATGCCTCCGTTTCCGCCCATCCGAGAGCGTTCTGACGGTCGGAGGCCCACCCAGAGGCCATGAGTTCCCGGCCCCACGCTGACAGAGGGGCAAAAGTTGCCCTGAAAGGGGGGCGATGCACGCGCACCTAGTCCTTTTGAGACGCTGTCCCTCCGCGCAGGCCTCTGTTTCCACACATTCCGAGCGCGTTCTGGCGGTCGGAGTCCAGCCCGGAGGACGGGAATTCCCGGCACCACCCTGACAGATGGGCAAGTCTTGCCCCAAAAAGAGGGCCACGCGGAGACAGCTAGTCTTCTTTGAGATGCTGTCCCTCAACGCAGCACTCCGTTTCCGCACTTTCCGAGCGCATTCTGACGGTCGGAGGCCCGCCCGAAGGCTGCGATTTCCCGGACCCACACTCAAGATGGGCAAAAGTTGCCCCGAAAGGAGGGCGACGCGCGCGCCCCTAGTTTTCTCTGAGAAGCTGTCCCTCCATGCAGACCTCCATTTCTGAGCATTCCGAGTGCGTTCCGAAAGTCGGAGGCCCGTGAAAGACCGGGATTTCCCGGCCCCACCCTGACTTGAAGGCAAAAGTTGCCCTGAAAACAGGGCGACGCGCGTGCACCTAGTCCACTTTGAGACACTTTCCCTTGTGCAGGCGTCTGTTTTTGCCTGTTCCGAGAGCGTTCTGACGGTCGGAGGCCCTTCTGGAGACCGCTATTTCCCGGTCCCACCCTCACAGATTGGCAAAAGTTGCCCCGAAAGGAGGGCGACGCGCGCCCCTAGTTATCTTTGAGAAGCTGTCCCTCCGCGTAGGCCTCCATTTCCTCCCGTTCTGAGCGCGTTCCGATGGTATGAGGCCCGCCCGTGGTCCTCGATTTCCTGGCCCCACCCTGACAGAGGGGAAAAATTTGCCCAGAAAACAGGGTGACGCGGGGACACCTAGTCCTCTTTGAGACGTTGTCCCTCTGAGCAGACCTCTGTTTCTACCCATTCTGAGCACATTCCGACGGTCGGAATCCCGCCCAGGTGCCGCGATTTCCCGGCACCACCCTGACAGATGGGCAAGACTTGCCCCGAAAATAGGGCGACGCGGACACACCTAGTCCTCTTGGAGATGCTGTCCTTTGCTCAGGCCTCCGCTTCCGCCTGTTCCGATGGTCGGAAGCCCGCCCGGATGCCGAGATTCCTTGGCCCCACGCCGACAGAGGGGCAAAAGTTGCCCCAAAAACAGGGGGATGAGAGCGCACCTCGTCCTCTTGGAGACGCTGTCCCTCCGTGCACGCCTCCATATCCACCCATTACGAGCCCTTTCCGTCGGTCGGAGGCCCGCCCGGATTCTGCGATTTCCCAGCCTCACCCTGACAGAGGGCCAAAAGTTTCTCTGAAAAGAGGGCCACGCGGACACAGCTCATCCTCTCTGAGACGCTGTCTCTCGGGCAGGCCTCCATTTCCACCCATTCAGAACACGTTCCGACGGGCGGAGGACTGCCCGGAGGCCGCGATTTCACGGCCCCACCCTGACAGAGGGCCAAAAGTTGCCCGGAAAACAGGGCGATGCGCGCACCTAGTCCTCCTTGAGGCGCTACCCCTCCGAGCAGTCCTCTGTTTCCGCCTGTTCCGTTCGCTTTCCGATGGTCGGAGGCCCGCCCGGAGACCACGATTTCCCGGTTCCATCCTGAAAGAGGGCCAAAATTTGCCCTGAAAAGAGGGTGACGCAGACACACCTAGTCCTCTTTGAGACGCTGTCCCTCGCGCAGGCCTCCGTTTCCGCCCATTCCGAGCACATTCCGACGGTCGGAGGCCCGTCCGCAGGCCACGATTTTCCGGCCCCACCCTGACAGTGGGGCTAAAGTTTCCCCGAAAACAGGGGGATGCACGCGCACCTTGTCCTCTTGGAGACGCTGTCCCTTTGTGGGGGCCTCCGTTTCCGCTTGTTCTGAGTTCGTTCCAACGGTCAGCGTTCCCCCGGAGTCCGCGATTTCCCAGCCCACTCTGACAGAGGGGCAAAATTTGCCCCGAAAAGAGATTGACGCAGACACACCAAGTCCACTTTGAGACGCTGTCCCTCCATGCAGGCCTCCATTTCTGTCCGTTCCGAGCGGTTTCCAACGGTCGGAGGCCCACCCGAATGCCGGGATTTCCCGGCCCCACCCTGACAGTGAGGCAAAAGTTGCCTGGAAAACAGGGCGACGCCTGCATCTAGTCCTCTTTGAGGCGCTGTCCCTCCGCACAGGCCTCCATTTCCGCACATTTCAAGTGTGTTCATACGGACGGAGGCCCGCCCGGAGGCCGGGATTACCCGGCCCCACTCTGAAAGAGGGGCAAAACATTGCCCTGAAAAGAGGGGCGCGCAGACACATCTAGTCTTCTTTGAGATGGAGTCCCTCTGCGCAGTCCTCCGTTTCTGCCCATTCCTAGCGCGTTCCTACGGTCGGAGGCCCGCCCAGAAGCTGGGATTTCCCGGCCCCACCATGAAAGAGGGGCAAAATTTACCCCAAAAAGAGGGCGACGCGGACACACCAAGTCTTCTTTGAGATGCTGTCCGTCCGCGCAGGCCCCCGTTTCCGCCCATTCGGAGCACATTCCGACGGTTGGTGGCCCGCCCGGAGGCCGCGATTTCCCGGCTCCACCCTGACAGAGGGCAAAAGTTGCCCGGAAAACAGGGGGATGCGTGCACCTGGACCTCTTTGACGCGCTGTCCCTACGCGCAGCCCTTCGTTTCTGCCCATTCCGAATGCGTTCCCATGGTTTGAGGCCCGCCCGGAGGCCGGGATTTCCCGGCTCCACCCTGACAGAAGGGCAAAAGTTGCCCCGAAAAGAGGGCCACACGAACACACCTGGTTCCTTTGGAGACACAGTCCCTCGCGCAGGCCTCCGTTTCCGCCCATTCTGAGTGCGTTCCGACGGTCGGAGGCCCACCCAGATCCACGATTTCCCGGCCCCACCCTGACAGAGGCCAAAAGTTGCCCCGAAAAGAGGGTGACGTGGACACACATAGTCCTCTTTGAGATGCTGTCCCTCCGCGCAGGCCTCCGTTTTCACTTGTTCTGAGTGCGTTCCGACGGTCGGACACCCGCCCGGAGGCCACAATTTCCCGGCCCCACTCTGGCAGAGGGGCAAAAGTTGCCCCGAAAAGAGGGTGAAGCGGACACACCAAGTCCCCTTTCAGACGCTGTCCGTCCACGCAGGAATGCGTTTCCACTTGTTCCGAGTGCGTTCCATGGTCGGATACCCGCCCAGAGGCCGCGATTTCCCGGCTCCACCCTGACAGAGGAGCAAAAGTTGCCCCGAAATGAGGGCCACGTGGACGCACCTAGTACTCTTTGAGACGCAGTCCCTCGCGCAGGCCTCCGTTTCCGCCGATTCCAAGCGCGTTCGGCCAGTTGGACACACGCCCGGAGGCCGCGACTTCCCGGATCCACTCTGACAGAGGGGCAAAAGTGGCCCGGAAAACAGGGAGAGGCACGCACCTTGTCACCTTTGAGAGGCTGTCCCACCGCGCAGGAATCTGTGCCCGCCGTTCCGAGTGCGTTCCGACGGTCGAAGGACCACCCAGAGGCCGCAATTATCTGGCCCCACTCTGACAGAGGGGCAAAAGTTGCCACGAAAAGAGGGTGACGCGGACACACCTAGTCCCCTTTGAGACGCTTTCCCTCCGCGCAGGATTCTGTTTCTGCCCGTTCCGAGCACGTTCCAATGGTCGAAGGACCTCCCGGAGGCCGCGATTTCCCAGCCCCACCCTGACAGAAGCCCAAAAGTTTCCCCAAAAAGATGGTGATGCGGACACACCTAGTCCCCTTTGAGACGCTGTCCCTCCGCCGCAGGCTTCCATTTCCGCCCATTCCGAGCGCGTTCCAACGATCGGTGGCCCGCCCGGTGGCCGCGATTTCCTGGCCCTAGACTGACAAAGGAGCAAAAGTTGCCCCGAAAAGGCCCATGCACGGGCACTTTCTCCTCTTTGAGACGCTGTCCCTCCACGCAGGCCTCCGTTTGTGCCTGTTCTGAGTGCGTTCCGACGGTCGGAGGCCCTCCCGGAGGCCGCTATTTCCCGGCCCACTCTGACAGAGGGACAAAAGAAGGCCACGCGGACACACATAGTCCTCTTTGAGACGCTGTCCTTCCGCACAGGCTTCCGTTCCTGCCCATACCGACCGCGTTACGACGGTCGGAGGCCCGCCCGAAGGCCAGGATTTCCCGGCCCGACCCTGACAGAGAGGCAAAAGATGCCCGGAAACCAGGGCGAAGCGCGCGCACCGAGTCCTCTTTGAGAAGCTGTCATTCGTGCAGGCCTCCGTTTCCTCCCATTCTGAGGGCGTTCCGACGGTCAGAGGCCCTTCCGGATGCCGCGATTTCCCGGCCCCACCCTGACAGAGGTGCAAAAGTTGCCCCGAAAAGAAGGCCACGCGGACACACCTTGTCCCCTTTGAGACGCTGTCCCTCCGCGCAGGCCTCTGTTTCTGCCCGTTCCGAGCATGTTCCGACGGTCGGAGGACCGCCCGGAGGCCGCAATTTCCCGGCCCCACCCTGACAGAGGGGCAAATGTTGCTCTGAAAAGAGGGCCACGTGGATACACCTAGTCCCCTTTGAGATGCTGTCCCTCCGAGCACGGCTCCATTTCCGCCCTTTCCAAGCGCGTTCCAACAGTTAGAGGCTCACCCGGAGTCCGCGATTTCCCGGACCCTCCCTTACAGAGGCGCAAATGTTGCCCCGAAAACAGGGAGACGTGCGCGCACCTAGGCCTCTTGGTGACGCTGTCCCTCCGACCAGGCATCCGTTTCCGCCCGTCCCGAGCTTGTTCCGACGATCGGAGGCCCGCCCGGAGGCCGGGATTTCTCGGCTCCACCCTGAAAGATGAGCAAAAGTTGCCCCGAAGAAAGGGTGATGGTCGCGCACCTTGTCCTCTTTGAGACGCTGTTGCTCCACGCAGGCCTTCGTTTCCATCCGTACCGAGGGCGTTTCGCCGGTCGGAGGCCCGCCCAAAGGACAGGATTTCCCGGCCCCACGCTGACGGAGAGGCAAAATTTGCCCCGAAAAAAGGGTGACGCTCGCACCCAATCCTGATGGAGACGCTGTCCCTACTCGCAGGCATCCGTTTCCACCTCTTCCGAGCTCGTTTCAATGATTGCAGGCCCGTCCGTAGGCCACGATTTCCCTGTCACACCATGACAGAGGGCCAAAAGTTGCCTGAAAAGAGGGCTACACGGACACACCTAGTCCTCTTTGAGACGCTGTCCCTCCCCGCAGGCCTCCGCTACCGCCCATTCCGAGCGCGTTCCGACGGTCGTAGGCCCGTCTGGAGGCCAGGAATTCCCGGCTCCACCGTGACAGGGGGGCAAAAGTTTCCTCGAAAAGAGGGCTACACAGAAACATCTAGACCTCTTGGAGAGGCTGTCCCTCCCCGCAGGCCTCCATTTCCGCCCGTTCCGAGCGCGTTCCGATTGTCGGAGTCCCGCCCGGAGGCTGGGATTTCCCTTCTCACCATGAAAGAGGGGCAAAAGTTGCTCTGAAAAAAGGGCGACGCGCGCGCACGTAGTCCTCTTTGATATGCTGTCCCTCCATGCAGTCCTCTGTTTCCGCCTGTTACGAGCACGTTCCTACATTCGGAAGCCCACCCGGAGGCCGCAATTTCCCAGCCCCACCCTGACAAAGGGCCAAAAGTTGCCTGAAAAGAGGGCTACACGGAAACACCTAGTCCTCTGTGAGATTATGTCCTTCTGTGCAGGACTCCGTTTCCGCCCGTTCCTAGCGCGTTCCGACAGTCGGAGGCCCGCCTGAAGGCTGGGATTTACCGGCCACATGCAAACAGAGAGGCAAAAGTTGCTGGGAAAAAAGGGCGACGCGCGCACCTAATCCTGTTTGAGACGCTGTCCCTCCGCGCTGGCCTGCGTTTCTGCCCATTACAAGCGCGTTCCGACGGTCGAAGTACCGCCGGGAGAGCCCGATTTCCCGGCCCCACCAGGACAGAGGGGCAAAATTGCCCCAAAAAGAGTGCGACGCGGACACACGTATTCCTATTTGAGACGCTTTCCCTCCAAGCTGGCCTCTGTTTCCGCCTGTTCTGACGGTCGGAGAGCCGCCCGTAGCCCGGGACTTCGTGGCTGAACCCTGACAGAGGGG
>NW_025336610.1:0-7213 GCF_004798865.1 Varanus komodoensis
GCCGCCGCTGCTGCTGCTGCTGGCGGCGGCGGCGGCGGGGCCGGGGGCGCGCGAGGCCGGGACCCTGGAGCAGCTGCTGCCCGCGGCCGGCGCGCGCTTCGGCTGGCGAAACCTCAGCTGCCCGGCCTGCAAGGTGCTCTTCGCGGCCCTGGACGTCAGCATGCAGGTGGGTTGCCGCCGCGCCCCCTCCCCCCCTTCGCGGGCGGCCCCCGCTTCCCGCTGCCGGGGGCTTGGCCGCCGCTGTTGCGGCGCAGGCGCCGGCGGACCTCCTAACGGGCAGTAGACGCCGCTGCCGCCGGATGCGCGCTGGAGGGGCTGCTAAGCGGGGAGGCGCGCGCGGCGCCCCCTGGAGAAGCACCGCGGTCGGAGACGGCCTCCCTTCGCGGCGGCCCGGTGCCGCCGGGCTCCTGTCTGCCCCAGTCGCTGCGGGTCTCTGGCGCCGGCCGGGTCGGTGCCGCTCCTGCGGTCCCTCCAGGGCAGCCCCCGGGAAGCGCCGGCGCCTCCCGCTGGCAGCGCTCAGGCCGCCCCGCGCTCCTCGCCCCCCCCACTCGCTTCCGCCGCTTCCGCCTTGACTGTCGCCTGCCAGACCCGCTGCGGCGTCGCGGGGGGTGGGTGTCGTTCTGTGCCACCTCCGGGGGCCTCCCTTGCATGCCAAAGGGGGGGAGCTCGGGCGGGCTGCTGAAACGGGGGGCTGCTGAAACGGGCGCCGCAGGGCCGGCCAACCTTCGCACCGTCCCGAATGCCCAAGCCCAGCCATGGCGGGCCGGCCGGCCGGCCATGCTCCTTTCCGTGGCATTCACTTTGGACCAGTTTGTGGGGCTCTTGCCCTGGACAGGGACCCCAGAGCGCCCCCCGGGCCGGCCCAGCTGCCCCAGGGGCCCAGCTCTTCTGTCTCTGCCTGGGAGCCTTCCTAGGGGCTGGCCACAGGGGGGCAGCCCCTCCTGCCCCAGGTGCCTGCCCCAGCACCCTTTTCTAGCACCAGCCAGCAAAATAGGCCATGGGGGCGTTATCTCTTCCTGGGCCAGGCAGCAGCCTGGCAGAACTTCATAAAAAGAACCCACATGTTTGACATACAGTAGAAGCAAAGACAGAGATAAAATAACCAGCAATGCAAGATTTAAAAAAGACCAGCACATTAAAAACAACCCTAAAATCCTGGGAGAGCAAAGGGGCCAGGCCTAATGCCAAGCCAGTCACAAAGCAGCCAGTTTATCCAGAAAGGGCATTCCAGAGCCAGTGGAAGAAGCTCCCTCCTCAGCTGCTGCCTACATCACCTTATTTGGCGGGAACACCCAGCGAAGGGCCTCCGAGGGTGAATTTAGGGCTCCGGCAGGAGATGGTCCTTTGGGTGACCGGATTGCAAGCCAGGAAGGGCTTTGCAGGTAAATGCCAGCAGCCTGAATTGGGCCTGGCAGCAGGCAGACCAGCCAGCTGGCCACCAGTGTGGACCACGAAGCGCCGGAGCCACGTGCTCCTTAGAAACGTAGAAATAGAGTGAGTCAGAAGGGGTCTCCCGGGCCATCTAGTCTGCCCCCACAGCTCCAGCTGGCTCCGCTCACAACATGCCCTCCTTGTGGCCAGCCCCACTAGCGACCTCCCTGCCCTGTTTCGGAGCAGCCAAGGTGTCTGGGCCGGGTGCAAGGGCGCTCCCGCGCATAACACACCGCCCTGGGCCAGGTGACAGGCTGCCAGTGCACGGAGGCCAGAAAGCCGCAGCCAGCGTGCCAGCCTCCGCTGATCAGTGCCACTCCGTGCCACCGGCCCCATCCCTGCCTCCTGTGACAGAGTTGCTCCTGCCTCAGTCTGGACTGAATTCACTTTATTGCCACACACCCAATGCATTAGCACATCCAAGGCCTTGTTCAGCGCAGCCACAGCTCAACTGGATTTGATGAAAAGCAGTGATACAATTGGGCGTCATCCACCCACATCTGATAACCTCTCACGTGAGAGCGTAAGAGCAGCCCTGCTGGGCCAAACCAGGTCCGCCTAGGCCAGCACTCCGTGCTCGTGATGGCGAACCGGCTGCCCGTGGTGTCCCTCACGCAGGAAGGGTGCAAGAGCTCCTCAGTTCGAGCTCCTGTCCGTGTGCAGGCATGCCCCCCGGCCCCCCAGTCAAGGAGGGAGCCCAGACTGGCAAGGCGAGTAGCCCTGATCACCTCCCCCTCCCCCCTGAATCTGCCCAGTCTCCCTGTGGAGCCATCCCGATTGGCAGCCACCTGCACTTCCCACAGCGGCAAATCCCACAGTTTTGGGACAGCGTGCAAAGAAGCGCCTCCTTTTCGCTGCTCTAAACCTCCCACCAGCCTCCCCCTCCTTTCTCCGCACCGAGCATCCTTTCAAACGCTCGGTCTGGCGTGTCTCCCCTTCCTGTCTTCCTGCGCCGAGCACCCCCCGTCGCCGTAGCCCCTCCTCATGGGGGGCTGCAGCCCCCCATCATTCCTGTTGCCCCCTCAGTGCTCAGCAATGCCCTTCCAGGCCAGGCCGCCAGAACGGAGCACAATGCTGCGAGCGTGGTCCCCCCGAGAGGCACAGAAGGGAACCGTTTCTCTTTTCTCCTCCACTTCCGATTATGCCCGTCTGGCGCTTGCCTCCTTCGCAGCGGCTGCGCGCTGGTCGGCATCTCGGCTGAGCTGCCCCCTCCATCCCAAGACCCCTCTCTGGCTCAGCCGCTGCCGGTTCAGGTCCCATCAGGGTATCCTGGACGTCGGGATTCGTTGCCCCAACACGAGTTATTCTGCACTTGCTTAAACTGAACCGCTTGTGCTGTTCCGATGCCCCTTCTCCTGGTTTGGGAGATCCCTTTGAAGCAACAGTGCCAGAAGTCACTCACTGAGCTACTGAGAAAGAGCAGAAGACACAAACAACCAGCACTGTCACTCATGGTGCAATTAGATCTAAGCTGAAAGGAAGCCTAGTAGCTAACATGCACACAAGTGCATGAAAAATCTGATGCTACGTAAGTTTATTAATTTATAATTTAGCTATTTATCCTATATATTCATTTTATTATGTATGTATTTATTTAAAACATGTATATGCCGCCTGTCTCGCCCATGGCCTCCCTAGGCGGCTAACAGTCACTATTACTATTCAATTATTTAGTGTATTTTATTGTAAGCCATCCCGAGACGCTAGTGGTGGACAGGTTAGAAAAGCTTTTCATAAATAAATAAATAAATAAATAAATAAATAAATAAATACTATTACTAGTTGTGTTTATTACTATTAATTTTATTGATACAATTGTTTTATTGTTGATTTTACTGTGTTTGATTGTATGTAAGCCACCCAGGGAAGCCTATGGTTAATCAGGCAGCATATAAATCAAATTAATAAACAAATAAAAAACACATACAGTTGGAACACAGAATGCCAGAAGTATGAACCAAGGCAAACTGGAAACTGTAACATAAGGAATGGAGTGGCTAAACATTGCAGAACTTGGGAGTGAGGGAACTAGAGTGGACTGGGACATTTTCTGACAGACAAACACGAAGTGTTTTACTCTGGAAACAACTAACTCAAAGTAAATGGAGTTGCCATAATTTGAAGACAAGAGGGAACATGGGCAGTAGGAGCTACAATGCAAGATCGGACTGAATAATATCAATCAGAATTAATTGCAAACCTATCAGCATCACCATTTCAAGTCTATGCTCGAACAACAGATGCTGACAAAGATGAAATGGAAAACTTTTATGCAGATTTCCAAGATGAAATTGATGGCCTTCATGGTCCCTTCCAACTTTACCATTGTATGATTCTGTGAAATGTTCAGTATGCAAAATGCTTTTGCAAAAATACTTGGCCCCTCTCTCCTCTCCCTGCCTGTTTGCAGAAGCAGGCGGGACTCCTCTGCCCCCATCCCCGCAGGCGCCCGGTCGTCCTCGCACAGGTGCACCGCCTTCAACTTGGCAAGACCTGGAGCGGGGGGGAGAGGCGAGTGGTGTGGCTCCTTGAGCTCTGCTCCACCGCAAAGCAGCCGGAATGGCCAAAGTGCTTGTAGAGGGTCAGGCGGAGGGGGGGCTGTTGGAAGCAACCCTGCAGACCAGGCAAAACAAGGCTGTTACCGTGTTTCCCCGAAAATAAGACTGGGTCTTATATTAAATTTTGCTCCAAAAGACACACTAGGGCTTATTTTCAGGGGATGCCTTATTTTTTCATGTACAGTCTACATTGATTTGTGTACAGAGTCTGCATGTGCTTGGGAGCTGGAGGTTGGGGACCTGGGCCTACCTTCATTGGTTACCAATGACATCCAGGCCCGATTCAAGGAGTCAACATTACTTTGTAAAGCCCTGAATGGCCTGGGACCAGGGTAGCTAAGGGGGTGCCTCTTCCCATGTGTGCCTATCTGGACATTCTCAGAGAGCACCCCCAAAGGGGGTGGCTATGAGGAGCGGTCTCCTCTCAGTGGCGGCACCCCAGCTCTGGAACCAGCTCTCCCAAGGGGCCTGCCTGGCACCTTCTCTCTATTCCTTTTGGTGCCAGGTGAAAGCACCTTCGCTCGTCCAGGACTTTAATAGTTGAACCAATTTTCAAGGGATCTTTTTTACGGGATTTATCATATTTTAGTGCTACCGTGCCTTCAGCTAATTGAATTGTGGCTGTTGTGGCGCTTTCCTGTGTTTTACTCTTGGTATTTTATCGTTGCAGTACATGTGTTTAATGTTATTGCTTTATATGTTGTTGCTATTTTGTAAGCAGCCTAGCGAGTGATCTTGGCTAATGGGCAGGGTAGAAATTTAATGAACAAATAATAGCTTTTTTCCATGGCTTCAAAACTTCTAGAACTTATAAATCTCTAGAGTCAACCCTTAAGAGCACAAGTGCTTTAGGACAAGGACTTGCCTTTTCTGTTTGCCATACCCTCCTGGACAATATGCCAGGCAGCTTCACAGAAGAACTCAGCAGAAGCTATCTCAGAAGTGAGCTCTGTAGCTTAAGGGGTTGGTTTAAAAGTTTCGTAACATACACGTTTGTAAATTCTGAAGTTGAATCTCTCACTGTCCTTGGCTGGATGGGGTGTATGGAGCTCCAAGGTATCAGTGAGCATAAGAAGAACACAGCTCACATGGCGCAGAAATCTTACGGTAGGAACCTTAATTTTCAGTTTCCACTTAGAACCCCTATGTGGTCCTCCAATGCAAGTACAAAAATTAAGACTGATTTATATTCTATTGAATTTATTTGCAAGTGTCTCATCAGACAGACTTCATCTTACTGCTAGCAAGGCCAATCAACATATAATTCAGTACTGAGGCTTCAAGCTGAGAATGTTGGAAAACCAATATACCAAAGAATCAGCTTGTAGTCATATCTTGTGCCTGCAGTTCTTCCCTTCCTGGTCTGGTCACCTCTGATACCAAAAGTTCCATGTCCACACGAGAAAATGTGGAAGGATTTTCAAGGCCAGCTTCCACGTCCCAAGTACGTTGCTGCAGTTTATTGCCTCCTGGATCAGGGAGGGGGGCTTCCCAAGCTCTTCTGGGGCCAAGGGCAACAAGACTCAGTGCCCCTTGCAGGAACAGAGGCATCACCCTCCTTGTTCAGGGGCATCTCTCCAGAGCCGAGCAGAGAGAGCGTTTGCCTGCTGTAAGTCCAAAGACTCCATCTGGAGCCTCTGCTCACCGCTCATGAGCCGTGGCGTGAGCACTGTGGCTCTGGGGCCAGAACCGGCTGCCCAACAAATGCCAACAAAATTTGGTCTCAGCCCACACGTGGGACTGATAGAGGAAGGGATGGAGAACTGGGGTTGCTGGGGAAGTGGTGTGGTGAAGAGCGTGGGTGTGGGACGCAGGCAATCTGGGTTCTATTCCCCACTCAGCCATGGAGCCCACTGGATGACTTTGGGCCAGTCACAGACTCTTAGTTGCACCTACCTCATAGGGCTGTTGTGGGGATAAGTCTGAGAGCAGAAGGGGCATGATGCAAGTCTCTTTGAGTTCTTTAAAACAGAAAAAGGCAGGCTATAAATCGAATGAATGGACAGTGGGCTGCTGGTGGGGGAGGAGTGAGAGGGGCATGAATGCGATAGCAGACTTTTGACCTTCAATTGCCAAAGCAAAAATGGTAGCATCAAACTTGTGGCTAACAGATGAGTTTAATGGCAAGGAGCAAACGACAGTTGTCCTCACTTCTACACCATTCCGTGGCCTCTGTCTTCCTGACAACAAGCAACGCTGGGACCAGATGAAGTGCAGCAGTGGCACCAACTTCCAGGCAAGTGTGCTGGCCAGCAAAGCCCCGCAAAACGAAAAGGCAACCAGAAGAGAACGCCAGGATAGCTCTGGTGTCCGGATTCGCCAAGAGTGGTATGGTTCCCACGCACAGCCTCCAAGCTGCCTGCACGCGTCAGCCAGGCGAGAGGCTGCTGCAGCAGGAAACGGCCCGCTGGGCATGTGCCACTCCGGGAAAGGGGGCCAGCTGGGCTACCTCCGCCCCATGTCGGTGGGCAGAGGGCCTTGCGGGACCTGGACCACCCCTGCCTGGGGGAGCGCAGTCCTCCCGGAGAGCCACTAGGGCAGCCGCTTGCACGACTGCTCAGGAGGTGCTGACGAAGCCGGGCCCCGGGAGGGCAGGCGCCTCCGCGCCTGGGCTGCTCGCCGCCGCCGCTGCCGCCTCGTAGTCAGATATCCTGCGCTGGACGATGGACGGCATGAGCTGGACGTAGGCGGCCATCAGGCGGTGGTTGGAGCGCACCAGCTTGCTCGCGCAGTTGTCCAGGCACGACTCCTGCGGCAGGAAAGGGGCAGCGACGGTGGGCGGGTCCGCCGCGCCGCCCCCCGCCCCCCCCGCCCCGCCGCGCCCCGGAGGCCTCACCTCGTCCCTGGCGAGCGCCCGGTAGTTGAGGTTGGAGACGCAGCGCTGGAAGCACGCCTCCGTCATGCGGTTGTAGACCAGCAGGAAGTCGCGCAGCTGCAACGAGAGGGCGCGCTGAGGGCGACTCGGACCCGGACCCGGACCCGGACCCGGACCCGCCGCCCCCGCCGCCCGCCCCCCCCGCGTCGCCCGCGGGCGCCACTCACGCTGCGGAGCTGCTGCTGCTGCCGCTCCGCCTCCATCTCGCTCTCGTCCTTCCGGCCCGGCCCGGCGCGGCGCCGTGACGTCGCTTCCGGTCTGTCCCGGGGCCCTCGCGCAGCGACGCCGGAGCCTCCGGGCCGGGCCGCTCGGACCGCAGCGCGGCAGGTGGGCGGCGCGGTGCTTCTGC
>NW_025336610.1:7485-27281 GCF_004798865.1 Varanus komodoensis
GGCCCCGCTTGGCCTTACCCGAGGCAGCGGCGCAGGAGCCGGACGAGGTCCAGCCAAGGCCGCGGGCTGCAGCCCGCAGAGGCCTCCGACGCTTCGGAAAGGCCCCCAAGCGCGCCCTCGGAGCCGGGCGGGCGGGCGGGCGCCGGCCTCGGTCCGAGCGCCAGGACCCGGTACGGCCCGAGTTAAGCGGCCTCGTAGCGGCCGTGCGGTCTGCAGCCCGAGGCTGGGCCTGAGAAGCTCCACGCCAGGTTCCTCCGCTGAGCGGGCCGGGGCTGGACCCGATGGCCGCCGCAGGTCCGCCGCAGCTCTGGCCCTTCGGGGAAGGGCAGCGGCCGCGCTCAGTCGCCCTGGACAGGAGGCTTTTGGTCCTGGGAAGAGGGGGCGAGGGGCACGCAGCCGCTTTTCCAGTTCTCAGAGGGCTGTTGCACAGAAGAGACCTCGTCCGTTTTCCTTCCTCCAAGCCTGAAGGACATGAAATAACAGAGTTCAGTTGCAGGAGGGCAGATTTTGGTTGGACTTCAGGAAAAACCTCTTCCTGGTCCAGGACGTCAGACTGGAAGCAACTGTCTGTGCTGGACTCTCCGTCACTGGAAGCTGTTTGTCAGGGATGGTTTAAACTGGAGCCCTGCACTGAGCAGGCGTCTGGACTCCACTGGTCCTCCAGGATAGTCTAATGGTTGATATAAGCACAACCACAATAAAACCGTAGTGGTATTGCTTTCCAAGTGCCCGGGCCTCGCAGTACTCAGCCAGCGTGGCTCCTGCTGGAGGTATGGCAGGGATGTGGCCCTGGGAGGGTGGTTTTGGTCAGAATGGTGCGGTGCTGAATGCTTGCAAAGCAGTCGCATTGGTGGGGATTGGCTTGAAGGGACTTTGTCTCCACAATTCAACATGAAGGTCATCTACAGAATGTCAGGCCTGTTCTAATGGCACAAAGGGGCATCCAGGCAGCCCGCTCTGGGAAAAAGAGAGGATCCCATCTGCCAAAGCCCAAGATAGGGTGAGCAGAGACACCTCCTTTGTTCAGCACCTGGAGGCATCATGTGTCTGGTGTCACGTGTTTCATTTTTCACATTGACGGTTGTTGGCGTGTTCCTGGTGTGCTGGAGGAGTGCCTGGGTAGCTTCGTGTGTGTGTCAAGGTGTCTGGAGGTGACAGGAGGCTGTCCGTGTTCTTAAGCTGACTGGTAGAAACAGACTGAGCAGGAACTGAGGGGTGCTTCCATTTGAGTTCCACAGTGCCAATAATCTGCCTGCTCCAGTCATGCAGCAGAAGCACTGGGCCCAATCTACTTTCATACTCACCTGTGTGAGCTGAAGTGCCTTTTCCTGTTTAGCCTAAATTTGCTGGGCTGGTACTTTTGCATTGTGTCCCGTTACGGCTCATAGAAGCTCTGCCCAGTTCCTTTGGATCAGCTGTGCATGCAATGCAAGTGGAGCAACTGCAGGGAAAGGACATGGTTCTCATCCTGACATGCTGAGGGGCTTCATCCCAGAGGCACCTGGCCGGCCACTGTGACAAACAGCCACCCTTGGACCTGCCCTCTGCTCAGAATTCTTCCAACATCCCTTTAAGCAAACTTTGCTTCTCAGCAATACTGGACTGGGGGCACATGGGCATGAGGTGCTGCTGCTGCTCTGGATGCTGGTTTTGCTGGGGTGTTCGGGGGGGGGGCGTGTTGTGAGGGACTTTCCGGCTTCAAAGCTGAGCTGTCTTTTGGCAAGGGGAGTTGCAACTGTGATTCTGTGGGGAAATGTGGTTGAGCTGTTTTCCCGTCACTTTTGCAGTTTAAATAAGTCCCTGCAGGATGATGGTGATGTAATGTTGGAGGGCGGGGGATGCATGGGCAGGGGGCTTTGCAAGGGTGAGAGGTTAGAAATCTAGGCTGCTTTAAAAAAGAAGGTGGTCAGCAGCTGCTTCATGAAAAGTTACTGCTTGGGAAAAAATGCTTTATTTTTACTTAAGCGTTAATTGCAGCTCTTGCTTTTTTCCAAGTCGGCACTGCCTGCTGTCTCAGCCATACTTGTGTTCTGCTAATGCAAAGACTGGGAACTAGAAACCAGCAGCGCAGGAAAAGTCAGAAAGGGATGTTCGCCTCTGGCCCTGCACTAGAGCAGTGATTTTTTAAGATTGCAGTGCAGACGGCGTCTTCCGTTCCTTAGAGAAATGGTTTCAGAATCACTGCGCTTGTGCTGCCGTGATTTGATTGCTCCCTGCTTTGTGATGCAATGTTGTGCAAGAGGCCGAGTCTCCTTTTGTTTCTGTTTTTCCACCCTGTGGGTGAGTGGGGCCATGCTCCCAGTGATTTGTATTCCCGGCACGCTCTCAGGTGGTCTGCAGTGGGGCTGCCCCATGGATTGGGGCGTGGAGGCTGGGCATGCATGCCGTGGCATTGCAGACTCATTGAGCAGTAGAGTTGGAAGGGGCCAGGGGGCTGTGGGGTCCAAGCCCTGCTCCGTGCTGGCCTCTCAGATGCAGGAGAGAAAAATCCTGGAATGGTTGGAGACAGAATGGGGCCCCATTCCTGCAGCCCTGCCTCCCCCAACCGGGGTGAACGGCTTCAGCCAAGAATCCAGGTGACTAGGAGGCACGTGCCTTGCACGGAGTCCCGGGTGGGGTGGAGACAGGGCGCAGCCTCCAGACTGTGGGCGAAGGGCAGCCCCTGACCCTCTTCCCCGTCCTGCAGACCCCGAGCATGACAGACGGGCTGATGAGCAAAGCGGCCACCATGGAGATACCCATCCATGGCAATGGAGACTCCAGGCGCCTTGCAGAGGACGATGGTCTGGAGCAGGTAGCCCTGTGGCTGGAGGGCAGGGACAGCTGGGACGCCCCGGCACGGCCGCGGCCCATGTGCCTTGGCCACCGTGGCCCTTGGCCGGAGGGGGCTGTTGGGCGCGGAAGCCATTTTCCTTGCGGGGGAGCGGCATGGGGGAGGAACTGGCCCGCGGAGGGGGCGGTCAGGCAGCGAAGGCTGCGGGCCCCCTGCTCGGCCGAGGACGGGAGCAGAGCCGCCCGGTGGGCCTGTCTTCTGCCCCCCGCTGTGCCACGCCGAGGGCTGCTGCTCTGCCGCCGTTTCGGCCAGGCCGGGCTGTGGGAGAGCTGGCTCCGCCAAGGGCCCGGGCGGCGGCTGCCACTGTCTGGCTCGGGCGCCCTTCCTGCAGCCTGCTCTTTCCCTCTCCAGGACCTTCAACAGATGATGGTGTCTGGGCCCAATCTGAACGAGACCAGCATTGTTTCCGGGGGCTATGGGGGCACAGCGGAGGGCATCCTTCCCACCAGCAATGCCATCAAAGGTCAGCTTCCAGGAGGAGCTCAGGGCACCTGTGATGGCTGGACGTCCTGCCTGCCCTTTGCTGCCCTCTGAGGGGCCCCCTGGACTGCCATTTCCACGCTCTTCTTAGGGGGGCACCATCTGGAAGCACCCCCCTTCTGCTTCTGCATGGCAGGAGGCAGTGGGCACTCCAGGACCCTTCCAGGCCTTGGGCTTGGTGGTGGGTCCTACCCCCGAGATGAAGGGGCAGTGGGCACCTCCTCGCAGCGCCTCATGTGGGTCTCCCGTCCATCGCATCGCTCCTGTGGGTCACTGCGGCACGGTCGTGCCTTCGCGTCTCTCTGTGCGTGTCTGTCGCGGCTCCTCTGCTTCTCCCCTCACATTCTTCTGCACCCGTCTGGCTCCCTGCTCCCCCCCCGGTGCCCGCATCTGCCCTGCCTCGGGTCCCTCCATTTCAGGCTCTCTTGCACCATCTCACCCACCCCGGAGACTGCTCATCTCCCCCAGCCCATCGGCTGCCAGCCGGATAGCCAGCCAGGCTGCCGCTGCCGCTGCCCCGGCCTCAGGTACTGGTCTGCCCCTCCAGCCCGGGTGGCGGAGCCGTAAGCCTGTGGGAGGGAGGGAGGGATGCCCCGCCAACTTTCTCCCAGGGGCCGAGGAGTGCTGTTGGGAAGCAGCTGGGCTGCAGCCGCACTCTGACTACACGCTCCTCGCAAACCTCAGGTTCCGCCGTGCACCCGGTCCGGCCCACCCCGGCCGCGGCAGGAGACGACGCAGCCGCGCGAGGGGTTGCTGTGGAGAAGTTTGACATTGTCAAGAAATGGGGCATCAACACGTACAAGGTGAGGCCCTGTGCTGGGTTGGGGTGGGCGGCAGCGGGGCCTCTTCCAGCCAGGCGGGAGGTGTGCCTGCCCGGTGGCTGGCAGGGCTCTCCTGTGGCCCGCCAGATGGCGCCGGGCTGCACGGGCAGCCTGGCTGCAGGGCGCCCCCTTGCTCTGAAGGGCCAGGCTTGCCCTCTGGGTGTGCTTTCTCACTGGGGGACCCAGAGGCATCTTCCCCACACGCAGTGTCCTTCAGCAGCTGCAGTCCTCCTTGGCCCAGCCAGTGCCTGGCCAGACTTTCCGGGCTGCCTGCAGAGCATCCTGGAGGTCCGGGATGCAGCCACTCGGCAGAGGCAACGCTCGATGCCGGCTGGGGTGCTTCTTCTGGTCACTGCACCTCCCAAAGGATACCGCAGGTCCGGAGCAAGAAGGGGCGCCCCAAAAGGGCCGGGGCTGGAGCACCTCCTCTGTGAAGACAGGTTCCAGTATTGGGGGATTTCAGCCTAGGAAAAACAGGCAGCTGCTAAAGCAATGCCTGGTATAGGGGGGTTGATGTTCTCCCCCCACGTTGCAGAGCCATGTCACTCTGCGGAGCTCGGTGGGGGGTCCCGGGCTGATAACTGGGACCCCTGCCACACATAGTTAAGTTTGGGGCTTGGCTGCCACCCACATGGTCCCAAAGGTGGGTCGGTCCCATTCATGGAGTGCGGGGAGGAGGAGGAGACCAGCTCATCTTCAGGGTCCCTCAGGACTTTGACCTGGATGCCCTTCCACGTACACCGGGGGCCTTCCTGGACGGGTGCTGACCCATTTGCTCAGCGCCAGGCAGTGGCCTGTGAACGCCTCGTCTGAACGCCTCGTCTGGTTTTCTCTTCTTGCTGATCCAAGCTCTATTGTTTCGATGGTTTTCACTGAGAGTTTGCCATGAGAGCTTTTTCAGAGCAAGCTTCCTTTTGCTCTCTTCCAACCGGGGCTGATCAGTGCACAAAGCAGTTGCTGTCAGAGCGCTTTGGACGTGGCTCACGCACTGTTGACCTGGAACTGGAGACCCAAATCGAGCTGCTGCGGGACACCAAGCGGAAGTACGAGGGGGTGCTGGGCCTCGCGCGGGCCCTGACCAGCCACTTCTACAGCCTTGTCCAGACACAGCACGCCCTGGCAGACGCCTTCTCTGACCTCAGCCAGAAGTCCCCTGAGCTCCAGGTGAGCCCCCTCCCCTCCCCTCCCCGCATAGTCTTGGAGAGCCAGCCTGCAGCTGGGCTCCCCGCTTCCCCTGGTGCTGCTTCACGAGGGACAGAGTAGCCCGCTTTGGCCTGCCACCTCGGTGAATGGCACACGCCAACGGCAAGTCCTTGGAACCGGCCTTTGCGCCGGCAGGGGGAGAGGAGCCTTTCTGGGGGCAGGACTGCGGCAGGCCCGTGCTGAGCCAGAGCTGCCCGGGGAACTTGCACTGGGCGCCTGGGAAGGGAGGCAGCAAGGCATGCCCCCACCCCTGGCGCTTGGCAGTCCTGAGCCAGAAGTGGGGGGCGGGGGGGAGGCAGGCGCCCCCTCCTAGCCAGGCTTCCTGCTTCCCCCAGTCAGAGAGAGCCTGGACGGCAGGTTAGGACGTGCAAGGTGAGAGTGCAGGGCTGCGCGCGTGTGACCGGGCAGGCGACTCGTGGGTTGTATGCTGAGGAGAGGTGGCGGCAGAGCCTTGGTGGCATCTGGAGGGGCAGGGAGTGCGGTGGCAGACAGCCCTGGGCGCGGCGTCCGGCAGGCCTCGCCAGCCACCACCATCCCTGGGGTGCTGGCCTGCCTTCTGCATGCAGAGGTGGGGCTGTGGAGGGGAGGCATGTGCCCCAGGCCCGGACGGGAAGCGCAGCTCCTGCGGAGGCCCATGTGGCGAGGGCAGCGCCCCGAGCTCAGTGTGGGCGGCCAGGCGGGGGAACTGTCTTCTGCTGCTTCACTTACCATTTGGGGGCCAGGCAGCTCCATGTGTATGTGCGGGGGGGAGGGCGACTTCTTCCCAAGTCCCTCCCACTGCCACCCTGTGCCTACAGGAGGAGTTTGGGTACAATGCTGAGACGCAGAAGCTGCTGTGCAAGAACGGGGAGACCCTCCTGGGGGCCGTCAACTTCTTTGTCTCCAGCATCAACACTCTGGTGAACAAGACGATGGAGGACACCCTCATGACTGTCAAGCAGTACGAGGCTGCCAGGTATTCGCCGATGGGGCACCTGCCCGGGTTCCCCGAGGACGGGGGAAGGGGCTGCTGTGACCCGGCTCGCCAATCTCCCCTCCAGGCTGGAGTATGATGCCTACCGCACAGACCTGGAGGAGCTCAACCTGGGCCCCCGGGACGCCAGCACGCTGTGCCGCTTGGATGCCGCCCAGGCCAACTTCCAGACCCACCGGGCCAAGTACGAGAAGCTGCGTGCAGACGTGGCTGTCAAGCTGAAGTTCCTGGAGGAGAACAAGGTGAGTGGCAACCAGGCAGGAAGCAGGCGCCCTCCTGCGTGCCAGGGCCATGGGGGGAAGAGTTGGAGGGGGCCGGAAGGCCCTCGAGTCCGGCCCCTGCTCAGAGCAGGACCCCCGTTGAGCCTCCCTGGCAGAGCCGGGGCCTCTGCCCGAGACCAGGGGCTCCATGCGCGGGTTCCTGGCCAGCGGAGGAGGCCTGGGGTGCTGTAGGGCTCTTCTGGGGCAGGGGCACAGCCCCTGCACGGCTGCGGGGCCGGGCATTGTGGCGCGGCGCTCGCTGACCCCCCCCCCCGCTTTCCCCCCAGGTGAAAGTGATGCACAAGCAGCTGCTGCTCTTCCACAATGCCATCTCGGCTTACTTCGCCGGCAACCAGCAGCAGCTGGAGCAGACGCTGAAGCAGTTCAACATCAAGCTGAAGAGCCCCGGGGCCGACAAGCCCTCCTGGCTGGAGGAGCCATGAACTTCCCCCACTGCCCTCGGTGGACCTGAACTCTGGGCGGGGCGGGGCGGCCTGCCTCCTGGCTCACCTGCCCACCTGCTGGAGCAGAGCAGAGTGTGGGGTGCCTGTGCCCTCAGGGCTCTTCAGCCGGAGTAGCGCCTCCCCCTGCCCCCCTGCTTTCTCTGAGGTTGCTCTAGTGCCCTGGGATGCAGCCCTTCCCCTTCCCAGGCAGCCAGGGGCAGCTGGACCCTCGGCCCCACCTCCCCACCCCCCTTGTGCTGGGGTCCAGCAGGGACAGTCTCCTGTGGGGGGGTAGAGGTACAGCCCCCCCCACTCCCAAAAGAGCCTGGCGTTTTTCAGAGGCTTTGGCGCCCCCTTTCTCCAGGGCTGAGGTGTCCCGCCTCACCCCAAACATTCCCTGCCCCCTTGCCAGCCAGATCAGGGAGCAACGGCCCGCCCACCTAGCTGCTTCCTCACCCAGAGGTTCGGGGCTGGGGCCCTCTGGTCTCTCCACAGCCCTCCCCAGCGGAGCCTGGGAAGGCAGCAGGCTTTGATGTGCTGCTATGGGAGGGAGGCGAAGCACCTGAGCCGGGCTGGCCCAGGGTGAGGGCCACCAAGGACCAAACGTGGCTGGCTTCCAGGCCTGGGGGGGCCGGCGTGAGGGCATGCACACATGCCTGTGTCCCAGCCAGCGTCCCGTCCTGTGTTCCCGGGTGGGGCGGGGCTGCAGGACAGGGGGCCGCCTCTTCTCCCCACTTGGGCCGAGGGGCAGGGCCCGCCCGCGGGCGTTTGTCCAGCCAACACTCCCACCTCCCCAGTCTGTAAAGATTCCAGAATAAATGGTACGAAACGCTGCCTGCTTTGATCCTGCTGCAGCCACCAGGCAGGATGCCGGCCTGCTGCAGGCCGGGCCTCTCGCTTGTCCCAGGCGAGGATTCCCCTTGCTCCCCACTGGGGCAGCAGGCCGCCTCCTGCCCCCAGGCCTGCGGCTCGGGCTGACCACAGGCTGGCTGCCTCACTCGGGCGGGGGCGGGTGGGCTTGGGGGGCGGAAGCGGAAATGGGGGCTGTGCAGAAGCTGGCTGGGCCCAGCCGCGTCTGTCTGCAGCAGTCTGCTCTGGTCACGCGGCTCTGCAGGAGCGCCTGGGGGAGTCTGCCGGCGGTGCCCCAGGCAGCGTGTGGGGTGGGGGGAGGCAGTAACTACTAGGATCTGGAGCCCCCTGGGAGGGGAGAGCGGCCCCGCTCCGGCCAGCCTAGGTGCCTTCGGGGCTGCGTGCGGCCGCCTCTCGTGGACCAACCCCCCTCGTGTGCCTCAATCCCAGGAGCACGTGCAGCTCGCGTGGCAATGGGGCGAGGAGGCCCCGGCCAGTCTCGCTGAAGACAATCAAAGGGGTCTGGAAATAAAGTTCTGTTGCGAAGCCGAAGAAGCGCTGTCCTCTGGCCTCCTTTCCCAGCGCAGCCCCGTAGCCCGGCCGCGCGGAGGGCGAGGGCGGCGCAGCTCGGGCCTCGTTCCACCCCAGGCTCCTCCGGGGCGCTTCAGGAGGGCGGGCGGCAGGCGCGCCCCCCCCCCCCGACTCGGGCGCCCTGTCTCCTGCCCCGCGGCGCCCGGCGGCGGCGCCCTCGCGAACGAAGGGCCCTTCTCTGTGCGGGGCGCCCGTCGCCTCCCTCCCGAGTCCGCCCGCGGGCGCCGCAACTGCCGCGGGCGAGGGGGCTGCTGGCGGAGGCGGGCCTGCGCGGCTGAAGACCGCGGGCCACGGCGGCCTGCTCCCGAGCCACCGTCGGGGCGGCGCTGGGCGCACGTGCCCGGCCTCGCGGGACCGGAGGCGCGCCGCTGATTCAGAAGAGCGCGTCGGCGGACGGGAACGCACGGGCTGGAGCCTCGGGGCTGCCGAGGCGTCTCCGCGAGCCACGCGGCGCCCGAGCGCGGCAGGGGAGCGCCCGGCGGCGGGGCCTCCCTCGGGCGGCCGCTTAGACGTTCCCCGCCCCACGGCGGGAGCCCGGCCCTGCGGCCCACCTGGCTGGCAAGAGGCCGCCCGGCGGCTTCTGGTGCCACGCAAAGGCCCCCAGGCGAGCGCCCTGCGATTTCGTCTCGTCTTTCCGCTGCCGGCGAGCAGGCATTTGGCGGCAGCAACAGGTCTCGGGAAGCCATCGTAGAAACGGAGGGGTGGCCGGGAGCCGTGCGAAGCCACAGCGCATGGGGGGCGCAAGTCGCGGCCTCGGCGGGCCTGGGGTTTGCGCCCCCCGGAGCAAAAGCGCAGCACTGGTGTTAGCGAGAGGGAAGCCACGGGTGTCCCCGGCTCCGCAGGGCCCTGGCCGCGAAGAGGAGCCGCCTGGGGCAGGGCCGGAATGGAGCCCGGCGGGCGCCCTTCAGCCGCCGCGCCCACGTGCCGAGCGCGTCCCAGGAGCGTGGGGCGGGCGGCCCTCCCAGCCTGGGCTTCCGGAGCAGACCCTTTGAAAGGAGCAGGCGGCCCAAACCAAACCGCCGCTGTCTCGGAGGCGGGAAGCGAGGAAAGGGGAGCCGTTGGAGCCGCGCTGGGCCGAAGTCGGCGCTCCCTCCATGCAGGCCTCTAGTGCCCGCCCCTCCAGCCTTCGACGGGGTGTGCTCGGCCCCACGTCCGGCCCGCCGGAGCTTCGCCGCGAATGTGGTTGAGTGCGGGAGTTGCGCGCCCCTGGGCGTCTTGCCCGCCTCTCTTTCTCCCGGCGCCGCCTGCCTCGTCGGGTGCTTTGGGTTCCCGATTTCCTTAAAGAGACACTGCGGGGCGTGGACGGGAAAGCGGGGCTTCGCAGGCGGCCGGCTGTGAACGACGTGCGGGGGGGCGGAGGGAGGACTCGGCCGCCCGGGAACGCCTGCTCAGCCCCGCTCCTGGGGCTGCATTGGACGCGCGGAGCGCCCCGCTCTTGCAGACAAGGGCGACAATCCGGAGCACGGGCGAGAACGTCCTGGCGCCGCCGGGCACGCCTTTCCCGCTCCTGCGGAGGCCGCGGCCGACTGCGGGGCGTTCGCCTTCGCGATGGTGTCGGTCCGGAGCCCCGCCGCCTCGCTCGACAACCGGGCAGGCTCTGCGGCGCCCGCGAGCCCCCGCCGCTCCGCGTCCCCGCCGCGGGAGCCCGCCGCCGCCCCGCCGCCGCCACCCCCTCCTCCTCCGGCGGGCCTCGGCCAAAGCGGCGCGTCGGCCGGCGAGGGAGCGGCCGGCGCCGGCGGTCGGTCCGGGCGGCGCTCGGCCCGGCTGCGCAACTTCAACTGGGAGGCCATCCCGGCGGAGCGCATTCGCGGGCGCCGGAGCGTGTGGACGGGGTGCGGGCGGCGGCGCGGCTGCTCCGTGGATCTGGACCTGCAGCTCCTGGAGGAGCTCTTCGGGCAGCGGCCGAAGCCTCCCTGCGGAATCCCGCGCGGGCAGCCGGGCGGGCAGGTGAGTGCCGCGCTTCCCGGGCCGCGGGGCAGCGCGGCGCGGCGGGCGTTCCGCGCGGCGCACCTGGGGCGAGGCAGAGGGCCGCGCTGGAGAAGCCGCCGCGGCACCGCCCGCCCTACCAGTCCCCGGCGAGCCGCTGCGGCGCCGGGCCAGGCGGGCGCTCTGCCTGCCCTGCCGATGCCCCATGTTTGGCGCGTGGGCGCAGGGCCCCTTCCCGGAGCGCAGCCCCCGACACGCTCCCCTCCCAGCCCCCACGCGCTGCTGACGGCTGCGTTTCCGCAGAAGGGGGAGCTTTGAGCCCCGCAGGCCACATCCCCCCGCGAGAGCGTGGCAGGACCTGCTGGGGCGGCCCGTGGTCTCACTCCAGGAAGCAGGCAGGCAGGCAGTGAAGGTGCCCAGAAAAATGGCCCAGGCAGCGGGGTGCTGGGCAAAGGCCTGCGGGGGAGACAGGCAGTTGCTCCCCAAATTGGGAGCAGTCACCGCATCCTGGCAGCTCTTCTGCCGCACCCCAAGGAACTGAGGCCGCCCCACAGGTGCTGCCCATCTCTCAATGCTGCTCGGCGCCTGGTGAAGTCACGTGTCTGGGGCTGTGATGGAGCCACGGAGGGCTTCCTTGTGCCCGCAGGGGCAGGTCAGGCCAGGCTGGATTCCCACAAAGGGCCCTGGGGGGTTGGCGGTTTTTGCCCCAGGCAGGCTAGGAAGGAGGGGATCATTCCAGCCAATGTCGGAAGCGCGGGGGGGGGGGTACATTTCCCACCCGAGCGGCCTTACCCAGCCCAGAGTGCTGGAAGGGAAGGGGGAAGGCTTCTGGGCCCCACCTGCCCTTTCTCAGGAGAATTGGGGCCTTTGCAATGGGCACTGGCAAGCCCTGGCAGAGAGCCGGCTATTCATGCTCATTCTCCATCTCCGCTCTGACGGGCATATTTGCTCCGTCCTAGGCCAGGCTGCAGGATGGGTATCCCGTGAAGCCGGTGAATGGTAGATTCAGGACAACCGGGAGGAATCTTCCTCGCATGGCACAGCACTGATCAGTGGAGCTCACGTGCACGAGGTGGAGGGGCCACAGATGAGTACACGAGGGAAGAGCCGCCAGCCGCTCCCAGTCCTGGCGGTTGCAGGTGGCGGCCAGGGCCAGGGCACCTCTGAATGCTGAGAACTTGGCGGGGAGGCGTTATGGTCCTCGGGCTTCCCTGGGGCATCTGGCTGGCCACCATGTGGACTGGATGCTGCCTCAGGGCTCTTCCGGTGGGCTGTGATCGAGCTGCAAGGTGTGCGCATGGGCCTCGCCTCGGAGCCTAGCTGGGGCTGTGGCTGGCCAGCGTAGGTAGCCCTCAGCTCGGTGGCCCAAGAGCAAGTGACGGCCTGGAGCAATGCAGCTTCTGTCTATAAATCCTGGCCATCACGCGTTCTGCTGGCTTGTGTCTTGCACAAGAGGGTTATGGGCCCACTGGCAGAGAAGCCACACGACCCTGGAGGGGGAAGGAGCGATGGGCCGACGCAGGCCAGCGCTGTTGAGGGGGCCGGGGTTCACCTGGCCTTTGGGCTTGTGGGGCTGGACCCTCTCCATGAGGGCCCCCGGGTGGGCATGTTGCAGGCCCAGGGCGTCCTGGCGGAAGGCTTTGCTGCAGCTCGTTGTTTTCATCCCATCGGTTTTGGTTTCATCTTCGGATTGCGTAGCCTCCCTGGTGGCCTTTGGGAGGCTGGAGTCGTAACGCATCTTGATGTCAGCAAAGCTTTGGGCAAAGTGCCCCACAATTAACAGACTAGCTCAAAGTGGACTAGAGGGAGCAGCTGCGGTGGATCTACAGTTGGCCACAGAATCGAACCGCCATCTTTTTATTTCATCCCTTGGATGAAGAGGTGTAGGGAATGATCATGAAAACTGCAAATGATACAAAACCGGGTGGGACGGCAGATGCCTCGGGAGACTGAAAGCAGATTCGAGGTGAGTGAGATAGGCTGGATCACGGGGCTGAAGGCCATCTGCCCTGAGGGATGCCGCCTTCTACACCCAGGAAAAGGGAGCCAAAGGCAGTTACCAGGTGGGGTGTGCTTGGCTCAACAGTGCGGGAAGTGAGAGGATCTTGGGGCTCTTGTAGGTCACAAGCGGACCATGCGCCATCAAGGAGATGCGGTGCGGAAACGAGCAGGCGCTGCTTGAGGCGGCCTGGCACACTAGCACTCCCGGACCACGTGGAGGACCGGGTCTCTGTTACCCAGCACTGATGGGGCCACACCTGGGGTCCCCTGGGGTCCATTTCGGGGCCCCACACTTCAGGAAAGATGCAGGCAGCTAAAGGGCATTCGGAGGAGGGCAACAAGGATGATCCGGGGAGTGGAGGCGAAGCCCTGTGAGGAGAGGGAGACGACTGGGCACGTTTGGCCTCCAGAAGGGGAGGCCACGTGGGGGACATGGTAGCACCCCATGAGTACTTGAACGGCTGCCATAAGGAGGAGGGGCGGCATCTCTTCTCGGTCATCCCAGAGTAGGACCAGGGGGTGATGGGCTGAAGTAACACGGAGCCAGATTCCAGCTGACCGTCAGGAACTGCTTGCTGGCTGACTGGCAGAGCAGTCCAACGAGGGACCCGTGGCGGACATTCAGGGTGCAGCCGGACAGCCCTCTGGGAGGGATGGTGTAACTTGGAGTCCCGCTCAGAGTGGGGCCGTCCCCACCCCCCCATGTGACTCCATGCGAAGTAGCATCAGCGCGCACGCTTGCATCCACGGGGCAGCGGGAGGTCTGCGCAGGCACCAGGGCCGCGGCTCTTCCCGAGTGCCCCTCGGAGCTGGGAAGCGAATTGCTGCGGCTCCGGTGTCCACGACAGCCCGATATTGCTGTGTCCGCATTCAAGGCCATTAGCAGACCAGCCACAGCAGCATCCTGGTGTGAGGGGCTCCATTGTGTCCCCCCCCCCCCCCGCTGGCCTGTTTGTGGAGCGAGTGCCTGCTCTCCAGAGGCGTGTGCGCGGCAGAGCCACAGGCTCAGCTCTCTGCCCGAAACTCTTCGCTGATTCTGGCCCCGGCCACCTCTCCCTCCCTCCTGTGCTCAGGTCTCCCTCCTTGATGCCAAGAAAATTCTGAAGCTGGGGATCTTTCTCAAGCAGTTCAAGAGGTGAGGCTGGGCGGCCGTGCGTGGGCCTCCAAGACCGGTGCTCCAGATGGGGCACCCGCAGGAGCGTGGTTCTGGCCCTGGCGAGAAGGGCCAGCCTGGCTGAGGCAGCTCCCCCCCCCCCCGTTCCCAGGCCGGCGCAGGAGATCGTGGCGGATATTCGAGATGGGGCAGGAGCCGCATATGGGGCAGAGAAGCTGGTTGAGCTGACCAAGATGCTGCCTGATGCGGAGGAGGTGAGGAACGGGAGGGGGCCTCTGGGGGCGCTGGCTCCACTTGCCGACCCACATGTGACTTCTCCTTATTTTTGGGGGTGGGAGAAGGTCAAGAAGCTGGTGGAATTCCAAGGTAACCCGAGCCAGCTCTCCGAGGCGGAGGCATTTGCTTTGCTGCTGGTCCACGTGCCCAGGTAAGTGGCGGGCAGGAAGGGCACAGGCAGGAGGTGCCCCTCTGATGCCAAGCAGAGGACGGCCGGCTGCTGGTGCCCTGCAGCTCGGAAGGGCTTCTCTCTCTCTCCACCAGCTACGCCCGTCGCCTGGAGCTCCTGGTCCTGAAGGAGGAATTCTTCCCACAGCTGCGCTCGCTGCGGTCCGCCATCCAGATCCTGACGGAGGCAGCGCTAGGTGTGCGTGTGGGGGGGGCGGGGGGCTCTCCCTGTGAGGCTTGCTCTGTGGCTGCTGCCGGGGGGAGGGGCTCCTGCTCGGTCCAGTGGCTCCAGCTGCGCGGTGGGCACTCTCCCCATCCTGTGCTGGACAGCCCCGGAGGCTCGGGGTCGGGTGCTTCAGTGCCTGCCTCGCCGCTGAGGCCAGTGCTCACCACAGGGAGGGGCTCTGTGGCTGGGGGCCCCCTGGGCAGTGCAGACGGAGGGTGCTTCAGCCCGCTGGCCCTGCAGGGACCCCGCGGGCTGCCGCCCACGCCTGCCTGGGCCCCCAGCGGTTTTGCTGCTGCCTGGCACACCCCTGCCCGTCTCCTCGGTGCTCACGGCTCGCCCGTTCTGCCTCAGAGCTGCTGGATTGCGAGGAGCTGCACAGGATCATCCGGCTGGTGCTGAAGGCGGGAAACCACATGAACAAGGTGATCGAGCGGGTGTCTGGTCTGCGGCCGCCCTGAGTGGGGCCGGGCTTCCCGCCTCCGGCCAGCGGGCTCTTGCGTGGCGTGGCTGCAGCATTGCTCCCTGCACTGCATGTGGGGGAGGCCTGAGCAGCCTCTGGCACGGCCTGCCGCTTCTTGCAGGGGGCCCCCCGGAAGATGCCTCGTCCCCTGCGGGCCGCCTTGCCCTGCTGCCACGGACAGCGCCTCCGGCGGTCAGCCCGGGGCCAGGCCAGGCTGTGGGGCCAGCAAGTCGGCAGCTCTGCCAGGGAGTGGAGCGGACTGAAGGGGGGGCAGTGGGGTGCTGGCGGACTGCTGTACCCTGGGCCGAGCGGGCATGCCTGGCAAGTGGGGCCCCTCCGGGGCAGGGCCACAGGGCGATGTGCAGCTGTCCAGAGCAAGACCCGCAGCCTCGTTCTCGCCGGAGGGCTCTGCAGGGGCCAGCTGGCACGCTGGTCCTGGCTGGGGGGTTGCACTGGTGCCAGCACCACCCTTAATTGGAAATGAGGAAATGGGGGGGGCACCTGGCTGGCCTGCTCGGGCCGGGCGTGCGCGTGCTGACGGCGGCTGCTCTCTGGCGCTCCAGGGCGGCTACGCAGGCGCTGCGCTCGGCTTCCGCATGTCCTCGCTGCTCCGGCTGGCCGACACCAAGGCCAACCGGCCCGGCATGCACCTGCTGCACTTCGTGGCCTGGGTGAGTTCCTTGGGGTCTGATTCGGGGCACCTTCTGCCTTAGGAAGGGGAGCCAGGGACGGATGGGGCGAGATGAGCGTGGGCGACCCGACGTTGTGGGAAGCAAAAGCTTGCCGTGGCTGCCGGCGGGATGGGACGCAGGGGCTCGTGCTGGTCGGGCTGTGCCGCGGGCAGGGTGGCCGTCCTTCGCTCCAAGAGGCCACGCCTCGCTGGGGCCCAGCAACGGCCTGCCCAGGCACCCCGCAGCCACGCGCGCTCGCCCAGGGAGAGCCGCAGAGGCGATCGTCCCTCTCCCCACACAGGAAGCGGAGAAGAAGGACCCGGCCCTCCTGAACTTCCCCGGCAAGCTCCGGCACGTTGGGCCTGCGTCTCGGTGAGGAACAGGCTTTGGGGCTGAGGGAGGCCGGGTCTGCCTGGCCCTCCCAGGCCGCATGACGTTCTGCAGGGTGGCCGCTGCTGCTTCCCTGGGCCTCCCCGACTAAGGGGGCCCCTGGCTCAGGCCTGCTCCCAGCGAGCCGTGGCTGCTGCGGCCGGCCGGGGGGCGCCCGGGGGGGTGGGCCCGGGCGAGGGGCCCACACAGCGCCAGGGCCCACTCGCCTCTTGCGTGCTGCTTCCAGGATCGGCGAGCGGGAGGTGCTGGCCGAGTTGCGGGGCCTGGGCGAGCGCCTCCTGGAGGCCCGCGGGGAGCTGGAGGCCCAGGCGGGGCCTTTCCTGCCCACGGCCGAGGCGGAGCTGCGCGCGGCCAGGGCTGCCCGGGAGCGGCTGTGCCAGGCGACGGCCGCACTCTGCGACTTCCTGTGCGAGGAGCCGGAGGCCTTCAGCCTGCCCGAGTGCTGCGGTGTCTTCCAGGCCTTCGGGGGATGCTTCCTCACCGCGGTTCAGGTAGGAGCGCCCCAAAGGGCCCCTCTGCCCCCCGCCCCACACCACCCCCTGGGCCACCGGGGCATCGCAAGCAGCACCGGGCGGGTGGCTGATTGGCGTGTGGGGGGGCCTCCCAGGCAGCAGCCCCTTCTGCCACAGCAAGGATGTGGTGCCCCACTGGGTCAGACCGTGCCCACCCAGGCCACTGCCCCACCTGCGGGACTCCCCAGCAGGACGGGGAACGGGTCTCCGCCTGCCCCAGCCGGCGGCAGCCTCGGCAAGGGTGGCCGCCGTGGGTTGGGGGCAGCACCGGCCGCCAGACTCCCTGCATTGGGCTCCCTGAACTCTCCCAGGCTGCTGGGGGGCTGCTGCGGCCGGATGCTCCCCAGGCGCCAGGGCCTGGTGGGGCCGGGCCCCCTCCCCAGCTGAGCTCGCTGCCCCCCACTCTTCTGTCCGCAGGAGAACCGGGCCCGGGAGGCCGCGGCACGCCGGCAGCAGCGGCAGGACCGCGAGCGGCAGGAGACGCGGAAGCGGCGCTCCATCGCCACCTGCTCCTCCCGAGAGCCCGGCACGCAGGACCTCGAGCTGGGCCCGCTCCTGCTGCTCGCCGCCACACCTCGCCCCGGCCGGCACAGCTGCTCCTCGCAGGCAGCGCCCCCCGGCACAGACAGCCCCCGGGCCCGGGAGAGGCCCATGCCACTGGGCCGGCGCCACACCCTGGCAGTGCTGAGCCCCCGCCCCATGCTGGAACCACCTGCCGCCGCCCCAGAGCACTCCAGGGTTGCCCCCCTCCCTGCCAAGAAGGGCCTGGGGGCTTTGCTGGCAGCCCCAAGTGCTGCGTCCTCCCTGGGGCCCGAATCGCCTGCAGGCCCCAGCGGCTTCCACTTCCCTGGTCTCCTCCACAGGAGGGCCCTTCCCAAGGGGCCAGAGAGCCCCCCTTCCCTGCAAGCGCCCCCAGGACCCCTCCACCCCCATGGGACCCCTGCATCGCTTGCGCTTGCACGAGACGCTTCCAGCCTGAGCCCCTCCGGGGCGAGTCCCGCTCTCCCCAGCCACAGCTGCTCGTCTCCACCCTTCTCCCCCGTCTGACCGCTGGGCTTGCAGCCCGTCCTGCCTGGCCAGCCACCGTTGGGCAGCTGCCCTCGGGCTTGGGGCTCAGCGGCCATCCCCACTGACCACAAGGCTTGCTCAGCACTCTTGTCCCTGCCCTTCCCGGCCACCCGAGCAGCCCACCCCGCGCCCTCCTGCTAGAGGTGCCCTGTTCGCCATCCCCCCCGCCCCACAATCTTTTGGACTTTTTAAACTGTTTACTCACAATAAACCTTTTTAGCGCTGTTTTCCTGCTTGGGAACGTGTGGTCCGAGCCATGGGAGTTCGGGGTGGAATTCTGGCATTGGAGTGGGTGGGGGCTCCTTGTGCGCGACTTGCCTGGCTGGGGCTGCGCAGTGGCACCCCCCCGGAGTGGGGCCGGGGTGGGAGAAGCCAGTCACGCCTCTTTGCTCAGAGGTGGATCCCGTCCCGACTTCTTGTTTGGGAGGCGGAAGCCGTGCTGATGAGGCCCAAGTCCTGTCCCCTCGTCCCTTGCCTGGTTCTGGACTCTCGCAGGGACATGTCACAGTTTTGCCAGCGGTTCTCCTGGTTTGGTCAAGGTGTTTCAGCCCATCCGCTTGACTCCAGACCCTGGTGGCTCTCTGTGCCCTAAATGCAGGTTGGTTTGCATGTAGCAGCCTGTCCAGGCAAGCACACCGACCACCAGGGGTTTGTGAGGAGAGCCAGTGTGGTGCAGTGGTGAAGAGGGTGGGACTGGGACTCAGGCAATCCGGGTTCGAGTCCCCGCTCAGCCATGGAGCCAACTGAGTGACTTTGGGCCAGTCACAGACTCTCAGCCCAACCTACCTCACAGGGTTGTTGTGGGGATAAGATGGAGGAGGAGAATGATGTAAGCTGCCTTGAGCCCTTTGTAGGAAAAAGGCAGGATATCAATCAATCAATCAATCAATCAATAAAGGGGGGAATACATTGCCTATTATGGAGGCCACCCCCCCATCAGTGCTGTGCAGGAGACTGCAGGGCACACTTTCCACTCCCTACAGCCTCCAACTGGCTGATGGCCAAGGTGTGGGTGCTGCCCTGATCACAGATTTTATTTATTTATTTATTTAAACAACTTATATGCCGCCCCATCGCATGAGCCTCGAGGCGGCTTACAATCATAAAATCCCGCATAAAATACTAAAATAAAAAATCATCAAATAATTAAAATACATGAAATAAAATAGTGGACACAGTCTGGTCAATTTAAAATCAACAAATAAACCATTAACAGTTAAAATAGCGTTTAAATAAAAAGGTCTTGGCCTGGCGCAGAAAAACAAGGACGGTGCCAGGCGGACCTCTCTGGGGAGCGCATTCCATAGGTTGGGCGCCACCGCAGAGAAGGCCCTCCTCTGAGTACTCACCCTCCTAATATCCTTCACGGAGGGTTCCCGGAGAAGGGCCTCTGCCGCCGATCTCAGGGGGTGGGAGGGCATAGATGGACACAGGTGCTCCTTTAGGTAACTAGTACCCAAGCCATTAAGGGCTTTATAGGTGATAACCAGCACCTTGAAGTGGGCCCAGACTTCAATGGGGAGCCAGTGGAGCTGACGGAGGGCTGGGGTTATATGAGAACAACGCCCAGTCCCCATCAGCAGCCTGTCAGCTCTATTTTGCACCAATTGAAGTATCCGGACCGTCTTCAAGGGCAGCCCCACGTAGAGTGCGTTGCAGAAGTCTAATCGGGAAGTGACCAATGCATGTGCCACTGTTTCCAGGCAGTCGTCCTCCAGGTAGGGACGCAGCTGATGGATCAGCTGAAGCAGGAGGAAAGTGCTCCTCGCCACCGCCGTCGCTTGAGCTTCCAACAACAGCTCCGGGTCGAGGAGCACTCCCAAGCTGTGGACCCTGTCCTTAAGAGGGAGTGCAACCCCATTCAGGACAAGGTCAAAGTCCCCCATCCCGGAAAAGGTCAAAGTCCCCCATCCCAAAGCCCGATCCACCTACCAACAGGACCTCCGTCTTGTCTGGATTGAGCTTCAGTTTATTGATTTGAGTTGGCACGAAAGGGGGACACTGCCACGTCCTCCACGACTTCTCAGACAGCAGCCAGTGCTTCGGAGGGCTCTTTAGCCAGCGGCTGGACGACTCCGGGGCGGAGCTCACCAGGCCCCGGGATGTGGCCAGTCCAGCCATTACATCCTCGACCACCTGCCTGTCAAGCGAGTTGCCAGCCTGCCCCTTTGGCGGCCGGGACATTCCCTTCCTCAGGGAGAGCGAAGCTCTGCTGGCAGCTGAACGTGCCCCAGGGGCCCCTCGAGTCCTGTCCTCTGCAGTGCTGGATGGCTAACTGAAGCCTAGCGTCCCGCCGGCCCTCGGGGGCGCAGCCCCGCTGGGCGTTGGGGGGCGCCGGGCCCCGCGCGCCCAGCCTCGGGAGCGTCGGGCTGAGCGAGGCGCAGGCAGAGCCCCCGGCAGGGTGGCCCCTCGCGGCGGGAGGCGAGCAGCTCCGGGCGCCCCGCCGTCCGTGCAAGCGCGCGGGGCCTTCCCGCCGCGCCGCTCGCCCCGCGCGCCCGCCTCCCTCCCGTCCGCACCTGCGAGGGCGGGCC
>NW_025336610.1:27381-32892 GCF_004798865.1 Varanus komodoensis
GGCCGCGGCGGGCGCCTTCCTGTCCCCGGCGCGGGCGCCGCTCCGCCCGACTCCGCCTGGCGCGGGCCGCTCGCAGGGAGTCGGGAGAAGCGGGCCCGGTGTTCGGCGGGAGCGGAGCACGGGCGCCTCTGCCGGGAGCGGCCGGGAGAGCGCGGGCCAGCCGGGCCCAGCGCAAGCTGGCCCGGCCCGGCGGGGGCGGCCGCCGTTCACCCCTTCGCCGTCGCGCGCGCGACGCGGAGAGAGCCGCCGAGGTCGCCCCTCGGTGGGCAGCGGCGGCGGGGAACGCCGCGCCTGCGAAGCCAGGCAGCCCAAGCAAGGCTCGGGGCGCGCCGCCCCGCGCCCCGCCTGGAAATGGCCGGGGCAGCGGCGGGGGCGGCAACCGGCACCTCCTCCCGCGCGGAGCGGGGAGCGCGGGGCGATCCGAGGGGCGCCCCTCCTCCCGGGGCTGCGCTAACCGGCCTGCCTGGCGGGACGGCCCGGCCCGGCCCGGGCGCAGGCCTCTGCAGAGCCCCGGCGAGCGTCGGGAGCCGCGCTGCGGCTTCCCAAGGCCTTCGGAGAGTCAGCCCTTTCGGGAACCGGAAAAACCGGCTGCCGAGGAACATTCCAGCAGTCGAGGCACCGCGGCCGAGACGAATCAGTGCGGCCGCAGCAGCGGGCTCCCCGCCAGCCCCGGCCCTCCACGTGGGCTGGGCTGTGGCCCCCGCCACCCCAGTCCCGGGAGCCAATGGCCAGGGATGGGGCGCATCGCCGTCCCCGGCTGGCCTAAGGCCGCTCCGGCGAGGGAAGCATCCCGGCCTGTGCCGCACTCTTGCCAGGCGCGAGGACCGGCTGGCCGCTGGATGTGGGGAGGCGCTCCTTTCCACCCACTCGCCCAGGGGTGGATCCGGCCACTTGCCTGCGGGAGGTGGTGAGGAGCTGCCGCCTGTGTCCAGTGGGCCGGGCTGCCCCTGCCCTCCCGGGTGTTGGGAACTTGGGGCAGAGGCGCTGGGCGGCCTGGTGCCAAGGCCTGTTGGGTCAGGTTCGGGTTCGGGTGTTCACACAGAGCGTGTTGGTGCTGCTCGGCAGCTGGGCCGTTTGGGGATGTGGGGGTGTGGCGCCGGCCCAGCTAGAGGGCCCCCACCCCGCCAGGGAATGCTGGCGCCTGCAGCCCTCCCTTCTTTGCCTCCCTGAAGGGTTGGTGTGCGTGCGTGTGCGGCAAGCAGGAGGAGGGTCATAAATGGGGGGGGGCTCATTGGGTCGCTGTCAGCGGCTGTGCTTGAGGCAGTGACTGCTGGGTACAAGCTTCGTCTGGAAGCCCCTGGTCCCCTTTGAGGGAGGGCGGTGCCCGCAAGGTCAGGCTTGGAGGGTGGTGCCGGGCCTCTGCAGTGGCCTTCCCGGTGGCATCAGGCCTCTCCCGGGCACTCAGGCAGCCTTGGCCCCCTGGCAGATTGCTGGGCGGGTGGCGCTTTCCCGGGCCTCTGGCTTCCCGGTGGCACCTGAGAGCAGGTCAGCCTGGTCTCCCCCGAACCTGCCCTGTGAGTTGGCAGAGGAGGCGGACTGTTCCTGCGTCCCCTTCCTGGCAGGGGCAGCGTCAGGACAGCCCAGATGTGCTGTGCTGCTCCCCCCACAGAGCTGCAGCCTGGCCGGGTTCCAGCAGGCTCATGAACCGGCATGATGCCACCGGTTAGGTCATCTGAGCACACACTGCCGTCGGTGGGGTGCCTTTCCGCCTTGTCCTTGAAGGCCATGTTGGTACCGACCTGGTGCCTAGGTTCAGTCATCTGCACTGAAACCGAATCCAGACAACACGGGAGCAGAAGTGGATGGTTTTAGAGTCTGGGGAACTGTTATTCAGCCAGTTTGGTTGGGGCAGCATTCCTCTGGGAGGAGCACATGTGGGGCGAGATAGGCGACCGTGGGGCTCCTGGATGGCTCAGTGTATCATACCCAGGAAGGTGAGGCAGAAATGTTGGCTTGTGCAGCATCTCCCTGCCAGCACAGTCTTGTCGTGAAAGAACCGTTTCACTTATTTGCGGCCTGGTCCATTCTGGTGCCGGTACTTCCCTCTGGAGCCGTCGATGGCTGGGGAGCCCTGTGCCTGAAGCCCCTGCCCCATGCCCGGTGCTCCATGCCCCATGCCTTCTCCGTCCCCCAAGTGCCTTCATGGCCAGAAGCGTGCAGTGCAATCGCAAAGGCAGGCGCCACCCTTCCGCAGTGCTGCCCCCTGCAGGCCTTCCCGCACACTCCGGAGCGGCTCTGGCGGGCCTCCCAAGCCACACAGGAGAGGCGGAGGGCCTATGGCATGGGGGCGGGCAGGGGACGCCCTTTCGGCCAGCAGCATCCGTTCCACTGACAGGCGGACAGTGCCTGGGCCAGTGCAAGGTTTCTGCTTCCCTTTGCTTGCTTTGGGACACAGGTGCCACCCCGCCTGGCCAAAGCCCATGCCTGCCCGCCTGCCCGCCCTCAATGCACATTTCCCACTACGCGAACCCCCAAAGCAGGCCTGGGGCTGCCGCATCAGCCTGGATTTGTGGGTCCCAGTCCAGAGCTGCAACCACCACACCATGCTGGAGTGAGCACTGAAGTTTGCTGATGACACCAAACAGTTTTGGGGGGTTAAAACCAATATGGATGATAGATGTGTCCCAACAGGCCTTCCCCAATTAGTTCCCAGATTAGTTTTAATTAATATGCTTGTTTGTAGTTTAAATTCATAGAAACCTAGAAAGAGAGCAAGGCAGAAGGGGCTCCTGGGCCATCTAGTCTGACCCCCGGCTCCAGCCAGCTCCGCTCATGACATGCCCACCATGTGCATGTCTGGCCTATCCTTGAACACCCTCACTGATGGGGCCTCAACCACCCCCCATGGAAGCCCATTCCACGCCCTCGGGGTCCCAACTGTCACAGTGTGCTTCCTGGCATCCAAATGGAACCTGGGTTCCCTGAGCTTGGCTCTGTTGGAGCGCGTCCTGCCTTCCTCTGCAGGGGAAACATAGAAACAGAGCAAGTCAGAAGGGACCTCCCGGGCCATCTAGTCTGACCCCCAGCTCCAGGAAAAAAGGGCCATGACCCACCTCTGTTTCTATGTTTCATATGGCTTGCCCTGCAAACCAGCCACCAACCTTGTGGCCCTACGCTGCACTGACTCTGCCCTGGCTGTATCTTTCCTTTAATAAGGAGCCCAAAACAACACAACACTCCAGTTGCAGGCACACCAGAGTCATATAGAGTGGTAGTAATACCTCTCTTGATCTAGAAGCCACACTTCTGGCTATGCAACCAAGGGTGGCGTTCGCCCTCTTGACCACCGCATCACACGGCTGGCTCATGTTCAGCCTGCAGTTGACCAGCACCCTGAGGTCCCTTTCACAAGTGCTGCTCTCCAGCCACTTGTCCCTGACCTGCACTTATGACACCCATTCCTATGCTCCAAGTGCAAGACCTTGCACTTATCCACACTGAACGCCATCCTGTTGTCTCCTGCCCACTTCCATAGTCTGTCCAGATCCTTTTGGATCTGGAGTACCTGCTCCTCAGTTGTGGCCACTGCCCCAGTTTTAGTGATGTCTGCGAATTTGATCGGCAGACTGTTCTCCCCTTCTTCCATGTCATTAATGAAAAGATTGAACAGGATCAGTCCCAGGACAGAGGCTGGTGAACCCCGCTCATCACTGGCCGCCATCCCGATGATTCCCCACTATTTGTTCTATAGAATCATAGAATAGTAGAGTTAGGAGGAGCCATGAAGGCCATCAAGTCCAACCCCCTGCTATTGCGGGACACCATGTTGTTGTTGTTGTTAGTTGTGAAGTCGCATACAACTCATTGCAACCCCGGTCCTCTTTCATAGGTGCCTGTGGGTGGTATGGGGGGCCTGGGTAGGGTGTGGGGGGGTGAAGCCCTGAGCTCTGGGGAGCAGCCTCACACCGTCTCTGCTCTGGTGAACCCCTCGAGCAAGCAGGAAGCTGGACAGGGTGGGGCTGTGTGGGGAAGGGACTGAAGTACCCCCCCAAGCCAGGAGAGAGGGAAGGGGAAGCCTGCAGAGTCCTGAGTGGTCTGTGCCGCCTGCTCTCGGAGGCCAATTTCTTCCCCTCGCACCATGCCGGGGGGGGGGTGTCAGGGCCGGCTTCTAGACCAAAGGTGCCCTGCCCCTTGTCGCTGCCCCCGGGGGAGCGTGCCGCTCCCTGGTGCAGCCCCTGAGCGGCCTGCGTTTGCAGGCCTCAGGGTGCAGGCGGTGTGGATGCCGGGCCAGAGGAATCCCTGCTCGGCGTTGGCACCAGCGCTTTCCTGGGGGTCACTGAGTGGCTGGGAGCCGCGGGAGCTTCAGGGCCACAGCAGGTGCCCCCCCCCCCGCATGCACTGCTTCGGCTACCATAGCGTGGGGAATGACCACTGACTTGGGGGACCCGCGCAGGAGGAGCAAGGAGTGGAAGTGGGGGCCAAGTGGGAGCACCCCACCGGGGTGCATGATGCTTCCGAACAGCCTGTGCTGATCCGGGTAGGTGGGGGCTGCCCCGGGGAGCCCCAGGCGCCTTCCGTGCTGCACCCGCAGCAGCCTCCCGTGCCTCGCACTCCACCGGGCACTTCCTGGCCTCCCCAAGTGCGGGGGCGCCAGGGTCCCCATGCCAAGACGCCCCCGGCTGCCCCCCCGCCCTGCGGCATCCTCCGAGGTACCCTATGCCCAGATGCTGTTCCCATGGTAACCGCCATCCCTTGCTCCCGCGTCAAGGAGCGGCATGGGGTAGCCCCCTGCAGGCGGGTTGCTTGCCTGCTGGGCTGCCTCCGGGAGGGCACGGGGACGGGGACGGGGACGGGGACGGGGCCGGGCCCGCCGCCGCCGCCGCCGCCGCCGCCCCCTCCCCGCGCTCGGGCACTGCGGAGGAGTCGCAGCTGCTGCATCTCGACGCGGGCTCGGCGGGCGCGACCATTGTAGCCGCGGAGGGGGAGGGGCGGAGCGGGGCGCCCTGCTCGCCAGCAGCGGGAGCCGGGCCGGCGGGGCCTCCGAGGGGGGCGGCGCGCGCTGCGGAGCGCGGGGCGCTCGCGCTTCCTCCGGAGGGCTGCGGAGAGAACGGCCGGGACTCCCCCCTCCGGCGCTTGCAGTGGTACGCTCCGGCCCCGGCAGCTGGGAGGATGCGGTGAGCAGCCCAGCCCAGCCCAGCGCGATCCCGCCGCCGCCGCCGCCTGGTACCGCTCCCGGCCCCCGCGGGCATCCGAGGGCGATGCGGGCTCCGGGCGCCGCCGCCGCCGCCGCCCCCCTCGTCGCTGGCAGCCGCCGCTGAGCCCCCGGCACGCCTCCCGCCAGGAGCCCCGGTGAGTGAGACCGCCGAGCGGGCGGCGCCGCTCCCGCGCTCGGGTGAGCCCCGCCGAGGCGCGGCCGAGCAAGACCGGAGGACGGCGGCCCGCCGCCGCCCCCCCCCCCCGCCGGGCCACCGCCCTCCCCTGCTCTGGGCCCGTTCCCGCCCCTCCGGCGCTCGGCGGGAGGGCAGGTGTCGCCGCCCGGGCCCTCCGCGGGCGGGGCCCGAGCAGCACCTG
>NW_025336610.1:32992-34990 GCF_004798865.1 Varanus komodoensis
TCCCGCCTGGCAGGTGAGCCCGGCCTGGCATCCCCGGGCGCGGGACGCGTCCGCCCTCCCGCCGGGCTGGGGGCGTCGCTCGCCGCATCTGGCGGGACGCGGCCCGGGCGGGGGCCGCCCCGGACGGTCCGCCCGGCGTGCTCCGCCCCGCCCCGCCGCGTGCCGCGCGCCGCCCAGCCCTGAGCGCCCCGTCTCCCCGGCAGGCCCGCGGAAGAGGCCGTCCGTCTCCGCAGCGCGGCCATGGCCAAGCGGGAGTCCAGCGCCAGCCCCGTGGTGCGGCAGATCGACAAGCAGTTCCTGGTGTGCAGCATCTGCCTGGACCGCTACCACAACCCCAAGGTGCTGCCGTGCCTGCACACCTTCTGCGAGAGGTGAGCGCTCCCGGGGCTCCGCAGGGGCGGCTGCCCCTAGCCCCCTCAGCCGGCCGTGGGGGGTTGCGGGCCGGGGTGGGGGGCAGGAGCGCCGCCGCGGAGGCTCCCCGGAGGTGTGCGCCGCGCAGTCCCGCCGGGCGCGCAGGGTGGCGCCGCGCTCGCTCGCCCGCCCGCCCTCGCGGGAGGGCTTGACCTTGCGCTGCGCGCCGCCTCCGCGGGCCGGCCGCGGATCCGGGGCTTCTGCGGAGGCACCCAGGGGCTTTGGCGGTGCTTGCAGCTTTGTTGTCGGATGAGTCTTGGCAGCGAGTGGGCTAGAATGTGATGCAAGAGGAATGTGGCCACAGGCGATTTCTTTCACGGATTTCAGTCCGAGGGTGGTGTGCAGTCTACGCAAATGCAAAGCACGGCTTAAAACAAGGGCGAGGTCTGAAGCGTTGGGCCTTGGGGCCCAGCTGCCTGCCCCGAGCGCTTGCCTGCGGCTTGGGACCTTGTGCTCCTGCGGGCCTGGAGACGGTACCTGAAGGCCAGGCCCCTTCCCACCTTGGCAAGGGCCATGTTTGCTGCCTCCCCTAGGCTGCTGCTGGCTCTTGTGGGGGACCGAAAGCAACATGTGGTGGGGGGCTGGAGCCAGCGGCCGGTGCCCGCTCCTGCCCCTGCCCCAGCCTTTTCCCCTCCCAGTTCCTGGGGCCCTCTGGATCAAGTGCACGGCCAGAGGCTGGTGTGCTCGGAGCGTGGAGTCCCCAGCCTGCAGCCTGAGGGAGCAGCAGCAAATTCTTTAGACCACCCGGCCCAACCATAATCTTTGAAAATAGTTTAACCAGCAGAAAAGGTATTTGAAACAGATTAAAATCCAGCCCACTAGTTTTTTAACTAAAGCCTGCTTAATTGAAAAGAACCTTTAAAAAACAAAAAGAGTCACCTGCACCTCTTGGGAGGAGATGCTGCATGAACAAGGGGCCACCATTGCAAAGACCCTTCTCTTGCGCCTGACGGTCCGTCCGTCTCATCCTGCTTCTTTTGGAGGCAGCAGGACGACGGGTGAGGTTGACCTTAGCCAGTCTGTCTGGGTGCAGCAGCCGGTCCAGACTGCTGAGATGGGGTGGGCAGCCTGTGGCCCCAGGTGCATTGGCCTGCAGGCCCATCACTCCTCACCATGAGCCGGACTGGTGAGAGCCGCCGAGGCCGCGTCGCCCAGCTCTGCATGGAGGACTCAGAAAGTCAATGACAGCACAGTCCATGGCGCTTGGCTCACTCAGCTCCGTTGCAACGTGGACCAGATGCATGCCTCCCACTAACGTCTGGGCAGCTGCCTTCTGCTCCATGGGAGCCTCTGACCATCCCAGAGGGAGTGGCAGTGGCCCGGCCCAGAAGCAGTGGGGCAGGGGCGGGTGGGCAAGCGAGCTGTGCCGCTGGGGGGGCTGCAGGCGGGGCGGCCCCACTGGGCCCGCAGAGAGGGCTGGGACTGGGAGAGCCCCCACGCTGCCACCTCAGGCTTGCGGGGGCGCAGCTCCCTCACTGCCCCACAGCTCCCTGCAGCGCCTGGCTCGTCCCTGGCATGCTTGCCCACATCCACCCAAAACCAACCGGCCTCGGTGCTCGTTCAGCCGTGGCCTCGCCCCCCCCCCCC
>NW_025336610.1:35090-55148 GCF_004798865.1 Varanus komodoensis
CCCTGTGTGCTTGGGCTTGTGCTTGTGCATGAGGGGGCGGCTGGACCCGTGCCCCTTTCTGCACAGGATCCTGTCCATGTTCCCTTGTGGCCATTGGCAGTCTTACTTTGTGTATGTGTGTGGAAAATTTGTGGCCCTCCATATGTTTTGACCCACAGCATAAGAAATGTGGGCTTACAGGGCCCTCAGGTCAATTTGGCAGAAAATAAGTGTTAAAAAGAAAATATATGTTAAAATATGGAAAGGGTGTATTAGTCTATTGCATGAAGAGGGCTTAGCCAATATAGGCAAGGGTGAAAGAAGTGTTAGGGCAAAACATCTGGGCAGCCGCACGTTGTCCGCTCATTCCAGGCCCGTCCCAAGGGGTCTGTTTCAGAGATCGTGCGGCCAAGCAGCCCCACCCTTCGCTGTGAGCCACCCGCTCTTCCACGCAGCTGCTTCCTTCGGTCCGGCTTTGGAGATGCACGGAGGAAGGGGTGCCTTCGCTCTCCGGGCTTCCCCGGACTGTGTCCTCCTCCCCGTTCCGTTCTGCCCTTCTGGATCTTCGGGCTCGCACGTGGTGGCCTTGGCATCAGCCCCACCAGCGCTGCCGCCTCTCTCGGGCCGGGACCGTACCAGCCCTGCTGCTGGCCTCGTCCTCGCTCTGACCGCTGCGTGGTTGCAGAGGATTCTGAAGGAGACCAAGCTGATCTGCAGCACTTGTGCTGCTGACTCCCCCCGGCCCTCTGCAGCATATGGGGTGCCCTCCTAGGCCCCATTGGCAGGCTGCTTTCAGCCATGCAGGGCCCCAGTGGCCCCCCTCCTGGGCCTGCTCAGGCCCCTCTGGTGCTGAATGTCGCGGGGGCAACGCTCCTGCTGCACCTCCAGCTCGGCCTGCCTGAGGCACTGGCACGGACTGCCGGGGAGAAGCGAGGGTGGCCCAGCTCTGGCGCAAGCTGCCCGGGCCACGCGTCTCTGTGCAGGCAGCCCCCCGCCCGGCCCGGCCCGGCCCGGCCTTCGCTTGGAGTGCCGGCAGCGGAGGCGGCTGTGCTCTCGTGAGCCCCGGGGGCCCTGCAGGAGAGGCAGCCCTTGCTCACAGGTCCCCGGCAGCTGTGGGTCGCGTGCCGAGAAGGCAGGGGGTGAGCAGGGGGAGGAGAGGGTGGCAGTTCCGCAGGGGCTGCATGGCCGGGGTGGTTGTGTTTGGGCGCAGCGCCCGCTGGCATGGCTGCCTCCGCGCCAGCAGGCTTCGTGTCGCTGGCACACCAGCCAAGCAGCCGCGCTCCGGGCTGGGCAGCCTGTCTGCTGGGCTGGTGCAGGGCAGGAGGCGGGGGCACCTGTTGCAAAGGGGGGGCTCAGGTGGGGTGCGCGGATGCTCTGACCACGTGGGCCAGATGGAGCCCAGGGATCTCTCTGCGCTCTGCATTTTTGCACACACGGATCTGGAGGGATGTTTGCGAAACGGGAGAGTTCAGGAGATGGACTTTTCTGTGAGAGGAGCTTCAGGTGGACGTTGTTGTTAATCATTAACGGTGCGCTCAGTTTTGCTGCCGGAAACCCTCCCGACCCAAGGGAAAGCGTTTTGTCCTGAAGCACGAGGTGAGAGGCCCAGTGGCCGCCAGGATGCCCCCCCCCCGTGCCAGCACCTGCGCCTGGCGTGCCCCTAGCCACGCCCCCTGCAGGGCTGCAGCACCTTCCGCGGGCAAAGGCCCCAGGCGCGGGAGCAGCCCGGCAGGAGGGTGCCAGGCCTCCGCCTGCCCAGCTCCTCAGCCACCTCGGGGAAGAGGGAGCCTGAAGCCAGGCGTGGCTCGTAGCCTCAGGCGGCCTCTCCCCACAAGTCCACCATCCCGGCTGGCGGCCGTCAGCACTTCCGGGGCAGCAAAGGCCATATTTGAACTAAACGCCATGAGAAGTCCTTCCTCTTATCTGTCCTAACCCTAACCCGTCAGCTTCGTGGGATGAGCCCGGGTTCAAGTGCTATGGGAGAGGGAGAAAAATGTCCCTCACACCGTGCATTGTTTGGACACCCCACCCTGCTTCCTGACCTGCCTTTTCCCCCACGGCGGCAGCTGCTCCATGCGCGAGGCGCTCGGCTGCCCTTCTCCGCACCTTTTCCGACTGAACGATGTCCCGTTTTGGGTAAGGGGCGGCCCGACCGCAGCACTCCGCCTGCAGTCGCTCGGGTGACTTCCAGCACTTGAACTGGCAGTGCAAATTCTCCAGCTGCAGTCGAGATGCCATCTGGGACCAAAGGCTGAGCCCTCGCTGACTGAGACCTTTCATAAAATCGTCTCCTCCAAGCATTTTGCAACGAAACCTAATGGAAATAAATTTGCAACAAAATTGAAAAAGTAAAACAACTAGATGTGCCCACACATAGAATGCAGCATCAGAAAGAAGGTAAATGCAACTGATTGCAGGGATAACTATTAATAAAAGGGTTAAAAGTGCTTTCAAACCTTTGAAAGCTTCTTCAACACCCTAGAAAAATGGGAAAGCCTAGTTCTGAAAAGGTCACAGTGTCAGTACCAGGCACGCTTCCCGTGGGAGAAAACTGCAGAGCTGGAGGCCACCACGGAAAAGCCCGGAGCAAGACGTGGGGGGTGGATGCCTGAAGGTGCACAGCGGGGCTCCTTCCCTTAGCTCTGGGGGTCTGCGTGAGAGCTGCTTACAGGCTCCTTGCGCAGAAGCCACGGTGCTCCTAAAGGGATCCCGTTGGCCACTGTGGAGCCGGGATGGTGGCCACGGGGCGTCTGGCCTGACCCAACGTGGCTCTCGGGCCTGGTGGACATCGAGGGCTTCGTGCACCAACGCTGGGCTGATGGCTGGCAATTGCAAGGAATTTGAGGGGGCTCAGATGGGCAGTCCCAGATTCTGCATCAGGTGGGGCAAAGCTTGGACAACCACCTGCTGGGGATTTCATGAACGGAGCCGGGGGTCAGGCTAGATGGCCCCAGAGACCCCTTCTGACCCGCCTTGTTCCTTTGTTTCTGATCCCGCTGTGGCCGATCGATGGGCCCTGAGGTGGTGCACGAGGGACTTTCCCAGCCCTGCTTCTGCAGCAGAGGATGCGGGCAGCGGCTCGGGCCTGAGGTCTGGGGAGAGGGGCCGCTTCCCCTGCCCTGCTTGGCACCCACTGCAGGGAAGGCCCACAGTGGGGCTGCCCCGTAGCTGCTTCAGCCATTGACCTGGCCAGCGGGGAGGGGCTGGCTCTCCTGTGCTCCAGGCAGCCGTGGCCCTGGGCCCTGGGGGGCCCCAGGGAGCCCCAGGCAGGGTGGCCGGGAGCCCCGGCTCCAGCACACGCCGCGGGAGCCGTGCCTTCCACACTGGGAATGGCCAGCCGGGCTGGGCACCGGGTGGCCTCGCGGGTGCTTCGCTCTCAGGGACCCCCCCCCTTCTGCAGTCGGAGCAGGGCCTCGCTGGTGGGGGGGGCAGGGCCGCAGCGGGGCCTGTGTGGGTTGCAGGCCCAGCCGTGGGGGGGGGTGTCCTGTGCAGCCCCCACAGTAGGGGAGGGCAGCAGGGGGCTGCCTGGCCTGGGGTCTGCAGCACAGGGGTCTCTGCAGGGCCAGGCGGGCTGGCGGGGAGCTGGGAACAGCGGGCTCCCCTCCACTCCGCCTGGAGCCCATGGCCTCCGGGAGGAAGGCGGGGGTGCCCGTGGGAGCTGGGGGGAGCGGGTGGCCACAGGGTGCTGTGGGGGCAGGGATGGCCAGTTGTCGAGGGGAGTCTTCTCAAGGCCCCGTGGCCTGTCTGACGGGGGCCTCGGAAGAGGACCGGCTCCTGCCACGCGTCCCGTGGGCCCCTTGCTGCTGGGCGCCAGGGCCTAGTGCCCCCGGCCCGCAGCAGTCCATGGCTGCCTAACCCCGGCCTGCCTGCCTGCCTGCCGCCCGCCCAGGTGCCTGCAGAACTACATCCCGCCCCAGAGCCTGACCCTGTCCTGCCCCGTGTGCCGCCAGACCTCCATCCTGCCCGAGAAGGGGGTGGCCGCCCTGCAGAACAACTTCTTCATCACCAACCTCATGGAGGTGCTGCAGCGGCAGCCTGACGCGGCCGGCCACGAGGACGCCGGGGCCACCATGCTGGACTCAGTCGGCGCCGTGCCCGGCAAGCCGCTGTCCTGCCCCAACCACGAGGGGAAGGTGGGTGTTGTGCGCCGCTTGGCTGGCATGGGGGGGAAGTAGCTGCCCTTGTGGGCGGTGGGGCTCCTTCACAGGGCGCCGCAGCGGCTCCAGCACGGACCCTCCGGCGGCCCAGCGGTGGGGGAGTGGGCCGGACCCAGACCCGGACCCACGCCCACTCCCTCTCCCTCTCCCTCTCCCCACCCAGATGATGGAGTACTACTGCGAGTCCTGCGAGACCGCCATGTGCCATGAGTGCACGGCCGGGGAGCACCGGGAGCACGTGACCGTCCCCCTGCGCGACGTGGTGGAGCAGCACAAGGCCTCCCTGCGGCGGCAGCTGGAGGCCATCAAGAGCCGGTCGGTCCTGGCCAGGGCGGGGCGGGGCGGGAGGGGCGGGCGGCTGCCACCGGCCGGGGGCCCGGGCCAGGACAGGCTGGACTGAAGGGGCGTCCCCCCTCCCCTGCCAGGCTGCCCCAGCTGGCCTCCGCCATCGGGCTGGTGTCTGAGTTCAGCCAGCAGCTGATGGAGCACAAGAACGATGCCGTGGCTGAAATCGGGAGCACGTTTGCCGAGCTGGAGAAGGCCCTGCACCAGCGGAAGGGGGTGCTCGTCCGGGACCTGGAGGCCCTGTGCGGCGCCAAGCAGAAGGTAAGGCCGGGCTGCCCCCATCCCCAGAGCGGAGCCACCCCACTCCCTGGCACAGCCCCGCAGGGGGAGAAGGGCGAGGATGGGGGTGGGCCTGAACCTCCCCCAGCCCAGCCCAGCCCAGCCCAGCCTCAGCTCGCTCCCCTGAGGGCTGCCGGCCGTAGCCTGGCGGTGCCCCCTTCAGTGAGGTGCACGGAGAGCCGGTGGCCAGCCAGGAGGAGGCCCAGCCCAGCATGGCAGAGCAGCTCCTGCCCGGGAGAGCGGAGGCACTGAGCCGTCGAATTGCGGAGCTGGAGGGGGCCCGAGGCCACTGGATCCAGCCCCGCTCAGCCGGGCATCGTGGCTGTCCAGCTGCACCTTGAGTGCCTCCGGAGCATGAGGCCCCTGGGTGGCCTTTAAGCAGATGTAATCAATCAATCAATCAATCAACCATCCATCAATAGTGTGGGAGAGCCCACCTCCGTCCCAGGTAATTGGTTCCATTGTTGTACTGCTCTAAAAGTCCGAAAGCTTTTCCTGATTTCTGACCGGATCACCCACTGGCAGCAGCCGTCTTTGACTTGCTGACTGAGCCAAAGTATAGAAGGTCAGCCGCCCCGAGGTTTCGGCAAGGGGCGGCATAGAAATGTTATAATAATAATAATAACAACAACAACAACAACTGTGATTTCGTCACGGTTAACAGTAAAGTTCTGTAATTCTGTGGACCTGATTTTTGTTTTCATTATATTCAGGTGCAGCCCTGCTTTTGTACTTCCTTCCTTCTTTCACCTTCATCAGGAGTCATTTCTCTAATTGCCGTCTTCTAATTGTGAGGTGTATCACCCGCATAAATTGATGTATTGATGCATCTTCCACCAATTTTCACTCCTTCCTCTGATTCAAGCAAAGGCAGACCTGGGAAGAGGTCATTCTTGTAGCCTAGGTCCTGCAAGGGCCGCACACCAAAGCTGCCTCTGGAGGCTGTTCCCACCTGGCAAACAGGCTCCCTGCTGGTCCGGCATCCGTCGCGCCTCTCAGGTCGGCCAGACGCACTTCCAGAGACGGCCTCTTCGTTATGAGAGGCCCCCTCTTGACTTGCGTGCTGCATCGGCTGCACCGACGCGGCAAAACGAGAATAGAGGCAGAACAGGAACTCTGCTGCATCACTCGAGGCGTTGCATTATTTAAATTATATTTTTGGTAATTAGGGAAAACAGTTTCCCTAATTTTTTGTTTCTATATTTAGACTGTTAATTGATTGTTGTAAATTGCCTAGAGAGCTTTGGCTGTCGGGTGGGATAGAAGTTAAATAATGAATACGAGTGCGTAAACGGCAGCTTCTTATCCGTGAGTACACCCCATTTCTTCCAGAACCAGCCGTAGCTTCTCAGGATCCATACAGTTGAAGGCTTTGCTGTTGCCTAGAAAGCACAGACCAATCTTCCTCTGAAATTGTCTGGTGCCAGCGCATACCTGCGCGACTGCCTCTTCCTCTTCGGCACCCAGCCGGAACGGCAGCGTGCCTTGCGCCACATTGGCGGTGCTCTTGGTTGCAGCCCTTCGAGCATCACTCTGCTCATGTTCGAAACGGAGGCAGCGATCCTCTGGTGCGTGCGCTGCTTTGCATCCGCTTTCTTGAGGACTGGGACGTCTGTGGAGCATGTCCCGTCCGTGGGCCAGTTTTGTTTTCCGTATTTATTGACATAATCTTGAGAGAATTTGGACCGATTGATTTTCTGCAGCTTGGAATAGTGATGTTGGTACCCCCTCCACTCCAGGTCCTCGGCCCTTTGCCAGCGCTCGCAGAGCAGCCTTCTAATACTGCAGACTCTTCTTCAAAAGATTCCTCCTCTAGGGCATCTGCCATCCTTTCATCTCTTCTGTTAAGTTCTCTTGTATATAGAAACACAGAAACAGAGCAAGTCAGAAGTGGTCTCTCGGGCCATCTAGTCTGACCTCCGGCACCAGCTGGCTCCGCTCACGACATGCCCACCGTATGCATGTCCAGCCTATCCTTGAACACCCACACCGATGGGGCCTCAACCACCTCGTGTGGAAGCCCACTCCACGCCCTAGCGATCCTGACTGTCAGGAAGTGCTTCCTGGCACCCAAATTGAACCTTGGTTTCCTGAGCTTGGCTCCGTTGGAGCGCGTCCTTCCTTCCTCTGCAGGGGAGAACAGGCCTCTGCCCACCTTCCCTTTGTTTTCTCCTGGTGAGATAGTATGTTCACTTGTTTGCCTGTTAGCATTTCTAATCTGGGTTGGATTTCCCTTTGATCTCTTGTTTCTCCTCTTCTGTTGTTCTCGTCTATTTCTTTGCACTCCTCCTTCCCATGGTTCTTTTGGTCTCTATGTGATGGTGTTCTGGAGTCTGACTCTCTTTCTGCTACCTTTTGCTTATCCATCTTGCCTGCCCTTGGCCGTTGTGAGTTGTTCTTCTGTCACCCATTTAGGGCTTTTCTTCCTTTTGGCTGCAGGAGTTTCCATTCTCAGCACCTGGAAACTCCTAACTCGGAACTTGCCCTTTCCCAGTGCTGCTGCGAATCTCACTGGCCCCACCATGGAGCCTCGAGGGAGCCCGCTGTCCACTCCCCCCGGCACGAGGATTGCCCACCCCTTCTCTGGCACTTCTTCTGGGATCGCTACAGGGACTCCGGAGTCTCTGGGCAAGGGGCATGTTCTCCTGGCCCAAACCGAGCTGTGGTTTGGAAGAGCAGAAGCTGGCGCGCTTCCTCACCACGTCCTCTTCAGTGCTAATGATTCTTTTCTGTGGCGTTGCTGTTGTTGTTGCTGCTAGTTGCGAAGTCACGTCCGACCCATCGCGACCCCATGGGCAACATTCCTCCAGGCTCTCCTGTCCTCCGCCATCCCCCGGAGTCCACCTAAGCTCACGCCGACTGTTTCAGTGACCCCATCCAGCCACCTCATCCTCTGCCATCCCCTTCTCCTTTTGCCATCTATTGTTCCCAGCATCAGGCTCTTCTCCAGGGAGTCCTTCCTTCTCATTAGGTGGCCAAAGTATTTGAGCTTCAGCTTCAGGATCTGGCCTTCTAAAGAGCAGTCAAGGTTGATCTCCTCTAGGACTGACTGGTTGGATCGCCTTGCAGTTCAAGGGACTCGCAGGAGTCTCCTCCAGCACCACAATTCAAAGGCCTCAATCCTTCGGCGCTCAGCCTTCCTTATGGTCCAGCTTTCACAGCCATACATTGCAACTGGGAAAACCATAGCTTTGACTATATGGACTTTTGTTGGCGGGGTGATGTCTCTGCTTTTTAGTACGTTATCTAGATTTGCCATAGCTTTCCTCCCCAGGAGCAAGTGTCTTTTAATTTCTTGGCTGCAGTCCCCATCTGTGGTGATCTTGGAGCCAGGAAAATAGAATCTGTCACTACCTCCTTTTCTTCCCCATCTGTTTGCCAGGAAGTGAGAGGACCGGATGCCATGATCTTAGTTTTCTTGATGTTGAGTTTCAAGCCAACTTTTGCGCTCTCCTCTTTCACCTGCATCAAGAGGTTCTTTAGTTCCTCTTCACTTTCTGCCGTTTTCTGTGGCATAGAAATGGACAAACAGAGGCTTGCCCTTGTTCTGATTCAAAGCTATGGCTTGACGTGGGGATCCCTTCACTGTGGAGAATGCGTGATAGGAACTGTGTCTGCCCGTTTGCTGGTGCTGGCAGGAAATGGAGACAGTGGGGAGGAGGCAGCGGCACTGAGCAAGTGCGGGTGCCTCATTCGTGACCCTCTGGACTGTTCGGTCACGGAGGATGGCCTGGGCAGAGCCGGTGCCCACCAGAAGACTTCTGTGGCAGTGGAGATTCAGGGCTTGCTAAGAGCTTGGTGTGGCAAGCTTTCCTTTCCGTGAGCCTCCCCTCCGCTCCGCTCCGGTGCACTGGTGCTGGATTTGTGAGCGCTTCGCCCCAGTTCAAAAGGCTGTCAGGCTGTTGGGCTGGCACGTTCCTAAATCCAACGGCCCCCTTGCGAGAGGGTGCTGCTACCGACGTGGGGGGCTTCGTGGCTGGGGGAGGGCCAGGGGCGGCCCGGCCGTGGCGGCCTCGCTCCTCCTGTGCGGGGCTGTGGACAAGGCCACCCCGGCACCCCTGCCCACGCCCAGGGCCGCTCGCCCCCGCAGGTGCTGCAGGCCCAGCTGGACACGCTGCGCCAGGGCCAGGAGAACATTCTGAGCAGCTGCAGCTTCACGGAGCAGGCGCTGGACCACGGCTCGGAGACGGAGGTGCTGCTGGTGCAGAAGCAGATGAGCGAGCGCCTGAGCGAGCTGGCGAGCTGCGAGTTCCCCGAGCAGCCCCACGAGAACGCGCAGGCGGACTTCGTGGTGGAGACGGAGGGGGTGCGCAAGTCCATCCTGAACCTGGGCGTGCTGCTCACCACCAGCGCCATCGCCCACAAGACGGTGGCCACCGGGGAGGGGCTGCGCCACGCCGTGGTGGGCCAGCCCGCCTCGCTCACCGTCACCACCAAGGACAAGGATGCCGAGCTGGTGCGCAGCGGCGGCGCCTGCCTGCAGGCCGAGGTGGCGGCGCCCGACGGCACGGCCGTGGAGCACGAGGTGCTGGACAACAAGAACGGCACCTACGAGCTGCTGTACACGCCGCGCCACGAGGGGGACCACCTGCTCTCCATCCGCCTGTACGGGCAGCCGATCCGCGGCAGCCCCTTCCGCGTCAAGGCCGTCAAGGCCTCCGACGTGCCGCCCTCCCCCGACGACGTCAAGCGCCGCGTCAAGTCGCCCAGCAGCGGCCACATCCGCCAGAAGGCCGTGCGCCGCCCCTCCAGCATGTACAGCAGTGGCAAGAAGAAGGAGAACCCCATTGAGGACGAGCTGATCTTCCGCGTCGGTCAGTGCGCGGGGGGGGGGGGGGGGCGCCTGTCCATGGGCAGCCGGTGGGAGAGGGGCACAAAGGGGGGGAGCTGGGCAGCCCGGGCCTCTCCAGGGATGCCTCTCCGTGTGGTGGGCCAGGCCCCGTGTGCCAGGTGCTGTACAGGCAGGCTGGCCACAAAGGAGGGCGACACGCGTGGACCGGGGTGGGCTCAGGTAAGGAAAACCGGGACCGGTGGGGGCGGGGAGGCCCTGTGTCACGGCGGTTCCTCTCCCACTTGACCGGCTGATTCCAGGAGGTGGTGCTGGGGACGCGCCATGCAGCCACGCCGTGGGTACCCCAGGGCTGCATTTTGTCCCCCGTGCTATTTGGCATCAGCACGAGGCGTCTGGGGAGGCTGTGCCTCTCGGCTCTGCCTCTTCTCCCTCAAACCAGCTGAGGCACTGGCTGCTCCACATCGGCGCCTGAGCATGGCAGCGGACTGGCCGAGGGCCAGCGCCCGGGATGCCGTCCAGGCACGGAGGGAGGCGCAGCTGGTGGGGTGGCGGCTCCGCTGTCCCGCTGGGAGATGCTCGGCCTGTCCTGGCGGGGCTGCACTCCCCCTGGGGACACGGTTCGCGGTCGGGGGCGCTCCTGGACCCGGAAGTGTCACCCGGTGCCGTGGGGCACCTGCCGTCCGCTCGTGCTGCTGTGCCAGCGACGGCCCCACCTGGGCAGAGGGGCCCGGCCGCAGTCGTCCATCTCTGGCCGCCTCTCCTCGGGTTGCTCCATGTGCCGCGCGCGGGCCGGCCTTTGGAAACAGCCTGGAGAGTCGGCGTGACGGAGACTGCCGGACAGCAAGGCTGCTGCCGGGGCGGCTCGCAGGGGCCGCCATGCCAGTCCTCGGCCAGCCGCACTGGCCGCTAGTTGAAGTCTGGGTCCTAAGCAGTGTAGGACCTGAGGGTCTCAGGGAGTGTCTCCATCCCTACAAGCCTAACCAGGCCCTAAGATCTCCCTCTGGGGCCCTGCTCTGGGAGCCTCCTTTGAAGGACCGTCACGCCAGCCACAGCCCCGCTGACGGAAGTCCAGGCCCAGCTCAAAGTGCTTCGAAGCCCTGCATGGCGTGGGGCCGGCCCGTCTGAAGGATGGCTCCTGCCATATGTACCTGCCTGGACCCAGGGGTCATCTCTGGGGGTCCTTCTCCCAGAACCCTTCCAAGGAAAGTGAGGCTGGGCGCCACTGGCAGGGGGGCCTTTTGATGGCGGCCCCCACTTGCGGAGTGAGCCCCCAAGGAGATGTGCCTGCACCTCCCTTGCTTCCCCCAAGAGGCACTGGGGACGACCCTCTGCTCTGCTCTGCTCTGCTCTGCGCTGCCGCCCTGCTGCTTGCCGATTCGGTTGCAGCTGCGGGTGTCTGACGTCCTCGTCCGTTTCACGTTTGTTCGCTACCCAGAGAGCCTTGGCTGTGGGGGTACAAAATTAAGCCGGTGGATCGGACGTGGCGGGGGGGCCCTGCCCCGGAGCGCGTCTTCCCAGGCTGCTCCTGGCTGACGGCGCCTTCCCCCCGCAGGAACCCGGGGCCGGGAGAAGGGGGAGTTCACCAACCTGCAGGGGATCTCCACCTCCGGCAGCGGGCGCATCGTGGTGGCCGACAGCAACAACCAGTGCGTGCAGGTAGGGCCCCTGCCCCCCCCCCCACGGCCACCCCGGCTGCCGGCGGCCTCCTGACACCCCTGTGCCTGCAGGTCTTCTCCAACGAGGGCCAGTTCCGCCTGCGCTTCGGGGTGCGGGGCCGCTCCCCGGGACAGCTGCAGCGGCCCACAGGGGTCACCGTGGACCTCAACGGGGACATCATCATCGCGGACTATGACAATCGGTGGGTGAGCATCTTCTCTCCAGAAGGCAAGTTCAAGGTGAGCACCCTGGTGAGGCGGGAGCCCCCAGCCGAGGGGCACAAAGGCTCGCCCGGCGGCGGGGCTGGGGTGGGGGGGGCACAGAAGCAGAGCGAGCCGGGAGAGCCTCCCCGGGCATCGGCCCCCACCCGGCCCCCGCCGGAGCCGCCCACACCGTCCCCCCGCCTGGACCCGCAGTTGCGGCTTCTCTGCTCGAGGCGGACGTGCCGGTGCCCCGGGGCCGGAGGGCAAGCCAGGACAGGCCGCGCCAGGGCGTGCCAAGGGCCATGCGGCGCTGACAGGCAGGGCGCTCAGGAGGCCGGGGCCACTGTGGGCCGGGCCGTGCGTCCTCCGGGCGCCTCTCCAGAGGCTTGGGCGGGGAGTGGCCTTCGCTCGCTGCCCCCGAACGGAGATGCCGCCGGGGCTGCGAGGGCCCTGGCGCGCTCTCCCTGCTGTGCTGCGAGGGGTGCAGGCCTGGCGGCCCCCGCAGCTCCCCGGTCACGGGTTCTTCGCCACCGCTTTCCTCGCAGACCAAGATCGGGGCAGGCCGCCTGATGGGCCCCAAGGGCGTGGCGGTGGACCGCAACGGCCACATCATCGTGGTGGACAACAAGGCCTGCTGCGTCTTCATCTTCCAGTCCAATGGGAAGATCGTGACCAAGTTCGGCAGCCGCGGCACGGCCGAGCGCCAGTTTGCAGGTAGCCGGGCCAGCAATGTGCTGGCAGGGGCCGTCTCGCACCTGCGTGCCCCCGGGCCCCTCTTTCTGCCTGGGCCGGCGGCCCTCGAGCGCCCACCTGTGCTTCCTGATTTGCGCTGCCGGAAAGGATGTCCCCTCAGGCCTCCACCAGTGACTCTGACCGGTGGCCACTGAGTTGTGTGGCCACTGGCCCTTCCCTCCTCGTGGCCAGTGCAGCTTCCTGGCCAGGAGATCAGCAGAGCCCTCCCGTTCTGTGGCCGCTTAATTCATTCAGTAGAGGTGCCCTTGTGTGGAGGGACAGATGTGGCTGTCAGCATGGGAGGAAGCACCGTCGGCCAGAAAGCTCTATTGCATTAGCGTTCGGTTATTGTGTGTCGTTTTTCCCCGACGGCACGCTAATATGAGAGACAGAGAGAGCAGGTATGTGGCTTGGCGTCCTGCAACGGCCTTCAGGGCCCTGCCCGCTCTCCGCTTCCGCGATTCCACGAGGGAGGGAGGGAGGGAGGGAGCGCGAGGAGCGCTGCAGGATCCACGGGGATCTCCTTCCCCTTTGTGCTGAAGCCGCGCGCGGCACTGCTCTGCTCTGCTCTGCAAGCACATTTCTTTGTGGACGGCCGAGAGCACGGGCCAGGCTGGCCCACGGACACGGCCAGGGCTGCGCTCGCTCCCGCGTGCGAGGCCCCCAGGCCCCGGGGCCTTTTGCCCTGCTGGGGCTGTGCAGGGCGGGGGGCCTCTTCCTCACTGGCCGGCAGGCAGGCAGGCAGGCAGGGGAGATCCACGCAGCCCGCCGGGCCTCCTGCTGCCGAGGGCCCTCTCTGCGCCCCCCACCGTGCCCTGCCCCGCCCCGCCCCGACTGACCCACTGACCGCGGGGCCGGGCCGGGTCACTCGCTCCTCGCCTCTCCCCTCAGGGCCGCACTTCGTCGCCGTGAACAGCAAGAATGAGATCGTGGTGACCGACTTCCACAACCACTCGGTGAAGGTGGGGCTGCGTGCAAGCCGAGCGCACAGGCGCCTGCGGCCGGCTCCGCTCGCACAGGGGCCACTGCCGCCCCGCCGCACTGCTGTGAGCAGGAGGGCCGGGGCACTTCCGGGCAGCGGCCTGGCCTTGCATCCCGGGGCCCGGGGCCCGGGGGGGAGGGCTGCCTCGGCGAGTGGGTCCCCAGGGTTCCGTGGCACCCATGCCGCTCCACGTGCAAATGGTCTGCCCCCAGCAGGGGAGCTCGTGGTGGTCGTTCCCACGTACGGCCGGCACCGGATGTCCGCCGAGGACCAGGGGTGCGGAGGATGGTGGCCGGTGGGGAGGGGGAGCCGCGGGGCTGAGGCCGGGGGTCTGTGCGTGCTCCGCTTAGGCCCTCCCTCCCCTCCGCCACCGGGAGGCAAGGCGCATGGGGCCGGCCAGCCAGCCGTTGATCTGCCCACCCCCGCAGGTCTACAGCGCCGACGGAGAGTTCCTCTTTAAATTTGGCTCCCACGGTGAGGGCAACGGGCAGTTCAATGCCCCGACGGGGGTGGCTGTGGACTCCAACGGGAACATCATCGTGGCCGACTGGGGCAACAGCCGGATCCAGGTACTGCCGGTGCTGGCGGGGAATGGCCCCCGGTGCTCCACCGGGTCGCCCTCCTGGAAGTGGGGGGGGGGGCTGAGCCAGTGGCCTGCCCCCTGTGCACACTCGGGCGGTGCCGTGGCCGCCGCCGGTTTCGAGGGAGCCCTGGGCCGGCCCCCAGATGTGTGAGGGAAGCTGCCCCCCCGGGCTTCCCAGTGCTTGGAGCAGCGCTCCCCTCCTGGTTGCTGCATACCTCTGGGCTGAGTCTTCCTGCTGCTAAAAATAGGCGGTGGGGCTGTACGTCCCTTGGCAGCTCTGCTGCAGCCTTTTCTGGGCAGCTGCCGCCGCTCTTTCCCCAGCAGGCAGGAGTCCCCGATCACATGGGTGCAAGGAGCAGCCTGGCGGGTCCATGGACCCCGCTGGCACCCTCGAGGGGGACGGCACTGGCCAGCCAGAGGCCCCCGGCAGCTTCCAGCCAGGCGGGAGGCACCGGGCCCAGCTCCCCCTCCGTGGCCTGCCCACAGCAGCTGGTCTTAGCAGGACACGGCCCTCCCCTGCGCAGGCCCCATGGAGCGCTTTTCCGGGAGCTGCCGGAGCCACTGGCTGTGGCCGCATCTGGCGGCGTGAAATGCGTGTGCATCGCATGCTGCACAGAGCCCTTCCTTGGCTGCCTGGCAGCCCCTGCCAGGTGATCCCATGAGGGGGGAGCTTTTCTCCCGTGGACCCTCCCCACAAAGCCCACGGGCTTATCCTTCGCCCTTGTCACCCCAAAGGGGCCCTTCCATTCTCCGAAGCCCCGAATGGGCCGCGTCCCTGATGGGAAAGGAGCTGCGTGGGTCGCTGCCCCCGAGCCTCCCTGAGAGGGCGGGCCAGAGCGGCACGCCTGGGATCCTGCCTCCGGCTGCTCCGGACCTTTGCCGGGACGTGGCACGGCCGGGCCGCGCTCGGGGACGGGAAGCATGGCGCTCCCCCTTTGCTCCCCCTGACTCTCGCCCCCTCCCCGCCAGGTTTTCGACAGCTCGGGCTCCTTCCTGTCCTACATCAACACCACGGCGGACCCGCTGTACGGGCCGCAGGGCCTGGCGCTCACCTCGGACGGACACGTGGTGGTGGCGGACTCCGGCAACCACTGCTTCAAGGCCTACAGATACCTGCAGTAGCCGCGGGGGGCAGGCTGGGCGGCAGGGGGCGCTCGAGTCCCCACGGCCCCCTCCCTGCCCACCTGCCGGCACTATGGACAGCGGGGCCGGGGCAGAGCTGGCCCCTCGGCGGGGCCGCCTCTGGGTGCCGCTCGGGCTCCGCACGCGAAGGAGCCGAGGCAGCCACGGGCCGAGTTCTGGCGCTTCCTGGGGTGTGTGTGGGAGCTGCTCTGCCTGGCTTCTCCACAGGGGCCACGGGGGGCGAGGGGCGGCCCCTGCACAGAGCCCATGGCAGCTGCTGCGCTGCGCCCCGGAGGCCCCTGCCCTCTCTGCCTCCTGCCCCGAGGGGCCCAGAGCCGCGGGAACTGGCCCTTCCTCCTCGGTGGGCCCCGCAGTGCCCGACACGGCCCGCCTTCCCAGCCTGGATCTTCTCTGCACTTTATCTCTGTCCAGGAGGGAGGCCGAGGCACCCCTCCGCCCTCCGCCCGGGGAAGGGCGGGCAGAATCCGCAGCCCGTCGTCCAGCCACGGGGATGGGGCACCGGGGAGAGGCCTCCAAGCCAGGCAGGAAGGGACAGGGGGTGCCCCCCCCGGGCAAGTGCCATGGGGGCTGTGCAGCAAGCGGAGAGGCCTGGCCCCCTTGAAGCAGGACGCTCTGCCTGCCTTGCTCAGGTGGGTGGCCGACTGGAGCCCCGCGCCATGGCATGAGGGACTGCAGCCGCGCGGGAGGCCAGCCTGCCGGCGGAGCGAGGCAGTGCTTCCCGTGGCTGCAGGCTGGATGGACGGACAGGTGCCTGCCGGAGCCGGGCCTGGCCCAGCTTCCTGCCCGCCGGCCGGGGTCCGGGGCGGTTGCGCTCCCACGGCAGCAGAGCGGCCTCCCGCAGGCGCGCCTCCTGGTCCCCCAAGGCCTGTGGCCACTCTGCAGGCCGGCAGGGGCGGGCACTGAGGGGCTCTCCAGATGAGCTGCCCCCTCGGGAGAGCCGGGGGGGGGCTGATTTGGCGTGCTTTTCCCCCGCGGCCAGGGCTGTCCCTCTTCTTCCTCCTGCCTTCCTCCCAGGACCTGAACCAGCCCCTTTGGCTCGCAGCAGGAGCATTGCAGCCGCGGACGGAGCTGCTCTCGTCCGCCCCCTCTCCCCACAGCCTTCCACACACACTCCAGATGGGCCGGGCTGGGCTGGGCTGGGGCAGCCATGTGCTAACAAAATGTATGTAAAGATAAATAAATGAATAAATGAATGAATAAATAAATAAAATGTATTCTGAAAGGTGGGTGACTTCCCGTTTCTGCAGGAGATGGCTCTGGCGCTGCGGCCATGCCTTGCTCGGCCCACGGCATTTGCCCCTTGACCCGTTGCCGCGAAAGCAATGAGCTCGTGGGGTGCGTGCCGGGCAGAGGCTCCAAACGGGACAAGCGCTCAAGCGGACGCCACGGAGAGCTGGGGGGCTGCTGGCGGGAGCCGAGGGTCGGGTGGCGTTGTGCCACCGCTGCTCCTGCCCCCCAGCAAGCGCCCTCTGGCTGCCCTGGCTCCTGCCCCCACAGCAGCCCTGTGGGGCAGGAGGCCGTCGCCCCCTCCCCTGCACACTTCGAGGGTGGGCGCTCCTGGTCCTGCTCGTGGTGGCAGCACGCGGCCGACAGGGCCAGTATCGGCCAGTGAGCCCCTCTACGAATTTGCCCAGTCGAGCCACGCAGTCGGCAGTCCTTCAGCTGGGGGGCCCCGTTCTCGCAGCCGCTCGTCTCCTCTTGCCTGCCCGGCGTTTCCTGCCGTGCCGCATCAATGGGCAAACACCTGAGCAGAAAATGCTCTTCCGACCCAACTTCTCCGCGCCACAAGCAGCCGCCTTCTCTGCACTTTATCTCTGTCCTGGGCTGCTCTCTTGGGCTGGCTGCTCTGACTCCCCCGGGGTCCATTTTGCCGCTCTTCCAGTATCCCTTTTGAGGTGCAGGAAGCCGAACAACGCACGCCGTCCCACGGTGCTCATGCCAGACATACGGGACTCTGGTGCACAACTGCCCTTCGCACGGCTGCTGCCAAGGACCACGTTTCCGCGCCGCTTTCAGCAGGGCCTCAGGCCGCCTCTGCCAATGGAGTGGCCCTGCTCCCCGCTTCCTGGGGTGGCCTGCCCGAGTGCCCCAGTTGCCGAGGGCCTGGGGCAGGAGGAGGTTCCCCTGCCCTGCCGGAGGATCCCGGGGGCAGCTGGCTTGCTGCCGTGTGTGCGGAGTGCTGGACAGGGGGGCCTCGGCCTGATCCAGCAGGACCTCCCTTGTGCTCTTAAGGAGCCAGTGGGCTTGTGGCCACCAGCAGCCTCCACCCGCTGCCCTGAGTCTGCCTGTCCCCTTTTAAAGTGACCGCCAGCACTTCCTGGGCAGCAAAACCCACAGTTCAGCTCAACCTGGGGCTTCTTTCTGTGTACCCTGCACTTTCCGCCAGTCGTCTTTCTGGGATGGCCCCGGGTTTGAGTGCTATGGAGGAAGGAGGAAAATGTTCAGAATTAAACCCCTTTATCAGGTCTCCCGACTTCGAAGCAAAATAGCCCCAGTTGTTGTAGGTGCTCAAGCCCTGCTTCATCCTCATTACCCTCATCCGGACCCCAAATCATCTCCAATTCCTAACTCAGCAGTGTCCTTGTTCCGGTGGGACAACCAGATCTGAACGTGGCATTTCAAGTGCGGTGGCACCGGGGACTTGTGTAAGGGGGGCGAGATCTCGGCAGCTCCGTTTTCTCTCCCGCTCCTAATTCTGCCCCGACTGGAGCTTGCTTCTGGCAGCAGCCGCACCCTCGGCCACCGTTCGAACCGTGCGGTCCACCCCCGCCCCAGGCCCAGCCGTGCAAGCGCCGAGCCCCTCCGCATAGTCTCGATGCTGGGCTGCTCCGGCCCCACGTGCCTGGCTCCGCGCTTGCATGCACCTTGGAGGGATCCTTTGGAGAGCCCCCCAGTCTTTTCTGGTTTAAACCATCCTAAACACACTGCTTGCTGCAAAGTCCAGCCCGTTTATGAATAGCCTGACAAGGACTGGTTCCTGCAGGAGTCTCTCGGTTGCATTGTCAGTTGTTCTCACTGTTTTTTGTTCTTTAGTCAGTGATCCACAAGAGAACCTCCCCTCTTATTCTGTGAGTGCTACATTTGGCATCCGACCTATCACTTCCAGGCAAATAGATGGGGAAGAAATGGAGGTAGTGACAGATTTTATTTTCCTGGGCTCCAAGATCACCACAGACAGGGACTGCAGCCAAGAAATTAAAAGATGCTTGCTCTTGGGGAGGAAAGCTATGGCAAATCTAGACAGCATACTAAAAAGCAGAGACATCACCCTGCCGACAAAAGTGCGTATAGCCAAGGCGATGGTTTTCCCAGTTGCAATGTATGGCTGTGAAAGCTGGACCATAAGGAAGGCTGAGCGCCAAAGGATTGAGGCCTTTGAATTGTGGTGCTGGAGGAGACTCCTGCGAGTCCCTTGGACTGCAAGGTGATCAAACCGGTCAGTCCTAGAGATCAACCCTGGCTGCTCTTTAGAAGGCCAGGTCCTGAAGATGAAACTCCAATACTTTGGCCACCTAATGAGAAGGAAGGACTCCCTGGAGAAGAGCCTCATGCTGGGAACAATTGAGGGCAAAAGGAGGAGGGGACGGCAGAGGATGAGGTGGCTGGATGGGGTCACTGGGGCAGTGGGTGTGGGCTTGGGTGGACTCTGGGGGATGGTGGAGGACAGGGGGGCCTGGAGGAGTGCTGTCCATGGGGTCGCGATGGGTTGGACACAACTTCGCAACTAAACAAACCATGTCCCTTTGGTGAGGACTTTGTCAAAGGCCTTTTGGAAGTCCAGGTCTACTGCATCTTGCCATCCACGTGCTTCCTGACACACTCGTAAAGTCTAATACTATGCTGAGTGAGACTTTCCTTTGTGGAAGCCACGAGGAGCCCTTTCCTGTGTGCTGAGGGATTCTATCCTTAATGACACTTTCAACTACTTTACCAGGGCAGACTTAGAAACATAGAAACAGAACGAGTCAGAAGGGGGTCCCCGGGCCATGTAGTCTGACCCCCGGCTTCAGCTGGCTCCGCTCCAGACTTTAAGCTAACCAGCCTGTTAAATCCTGAATCCCACTGGATCCCCTTTCAAACATGGCATTTCACTGCCCAGTTACCAATCCTCTGGTAAAGAGGCTGATTGTGGCGCCATGTTACATACTTTGGTAAGAAGGCCAGCAATTTCTTATTTGATTTTTTAAGAACTCCAGGATGGACACGGGGTGGATCTGACGATTTACTGATTCTCCGTTTGTCAGGAAGGCTGAATTCCATTGTGTGTCATTATTTGCCTCGATTCCTTGCACTCCCTTTCTGAGCAAGTTCAGGCGCAGGCGTCTGTCCCGCATCTCCTGCTGTGACGCCAGATGCAAAGGACTCGCCTCACTTCTCTGCCACCTCCTCACGCGCCTTCAGCGCTCCGTGAACGGCTCGGCCGCCAGTGATCCAGCTGCCCCCGCGGCTGGTTCCTTCTGATATAAACAATTACTCAGCGTCGTTCATAGGATGCTCCCCAAAATGTTTTTCTGCGTTCATCCTCTGCTGGCACCTCCCTTGTGCAAACTGCGTGCCTTTTTCCCCATTGGAAAATGCCTCCGTTTTCTGCAGAAAGCCGCGTCTCTGCCATGGCCTTGGCGGAGACTTCATGGGAGGCCTCTGGGAGCAGCAATGTCCGCCGCATCATGCGGCTCTCGCCACTCTCGCAAACCCGTCCGCGAGATGCGCGGGGCCCTAAGGAGCCTTTTCCCCGGGCCGGTCCAGCAGCGCATCCCGGGAGCCTCGTCCAGGGAGGGGAAAGGGCAGCCCGGCCGCGCCGGCGCAGCGCAGTCCTGGGGCTGAAGCGCGCTGCTTCCCGCAGGGCCGCCTTCTCCGCTCGCCCACTAATTCAGCATTTCAGCCCTTCGCCCCGTCGCAGCCTGAACCCTTCGGCCGCCGACCCGGGAGACGCTTCCGCTCAGCAGCCCGGGATGGCCCCGCGCCTTTGCCAGCGTCTTCCGAGAGCTCTCGGACGGGGCCGCACGAGCCGGGCTAGCGCCGCCGCCGCCGCCGCCGCCGCCCCCCCGGCTCCCGCGAAGACGCGGCGCCCCGCCCGCAAAGCGCGGCCAGCGCAGCTTCCCCGAGAGGGACGCCGGCGCCGGCCGCCTCCACCGGCCCGGCTCGGGCGACTCCCAACGGGCCGGGGGGGCGGCGGCGGCGGCGGCGGCGGCGCTAGCCCGGCTCGT
>NW_025336610.1:55248-74814 GCF_004798865.1 Varanus komodoensis
GTGATTCTGCAGCCACCCAGCAACTGTGGATCCCCCGGCAGCTGTTCCGTGGAGCCCACTAGCTGGTTTGCTAATCAGGATGCCGTGGGGCACTTGGTCAAAAGCCTTGCTGAGGACAAGGCAGGTGATGTCCACAGCACCCACCGTCCATTGGGGAGGGTGCACAATCAAAGCATGAGATCAGATTCGTCTGGTGGGATTTGATCTCGAGGAATCCATGCTGGCTTCTAGTAATCACTGCATTCCTTTCCGCGGATTTGTGGACTGGCTGTTTTAGAATCTGCTCCAGAATTTTCCCAGAGACCGGGTCACATTCTCTCGTCCTCAGTTCCCAGGTTCTTCTCTTCCTTTCTCAAGGACAGGGACAGCACCGGCCTCTCTCCCGTCCTCTGGCACCTGCCTGCCTCGATTTCCTAATAGCTGTCTTCCCGGAAAGCCCGTGGCAGCAGTGGGGGGGGGGGTGAGCAGTGGGCAGCTGCTGTAGGGAGAAGGGAAGCAGTGTCGGGGAGGGGAGCGCTGCCCAAACCTGGCCCTGGCCCCACGTTGCGCCAACCTGGAGCCCAGGCCAAGCACCCCGAGTCCCAGCTCAAGGATGTGCTTGGTGAGACACGCTTTCACAGAGCAGTGGGGCTCGGAGGACAAAGGCAGCCTCAGTTTCAGCCCCCCCCCTCCCCCGCAGACAGGTTCTTCTTGTAACCCTCCCAGCCTGTGGGGAGCGGCGTGTGCCTCGGCATTCCACGGTTTCACCTGTGCGCAGGAGTCATTTCTGATGCAAGGCAAAGTACGAGTTACACAAGGAGCTGTACTGTTTGGACTGCTGCAGAAATTCTTATCGATAGTGCTGGGGGTTAGTTAGAATAACTAAAAATCATTTGTGAAACACGACATGCGAGGGGAAAGGAACAGGGAGGGGAGAGGAAAATCCAGGCACTGACTATCCACACTGATGGACACACATGTGGCTAAAGCCCCCCGAGAGCCGCAGTCCAGACTGGCAATCAGTGTTTCTTTCCACTTTCGGTGGCCTCTGTGTGTGCAGGTCTGTGGGAGATCCTCCTCGAGTCCTGAGTCCACGGTTTAGGGGTTCCATTTTTTCAAAATATCCGGTAATCTGTGATTGAGCTCCCATTGGCTCCATGCTGAGTCACCTGTAAAGTGGTCTGACTGAAGTAAGAGGAACTTAAGGCTATCAAGAGGCTCTTGAGAGGCCAGGGGAGGCCAGTTTTGTGTCGTTTACAAATTTAAGCTTTGTTCCCTGGACTTTCTTATCTAGATCATCAATTTAAAAAGTTGAAGCGCGCTGCTCCAGGGCCGGACCCCGCGGCCCTCCACTCGTTCCCCCTCTCCAGCGGGAGAAGGAGTTGATGAGCGTTCTGAGTGGCCTATTTTGCAGCCAGGTGTGGACCCACCCAAGAGGAGTTCTGTCGAGCCCATTTTCGGATTGCTTGTTATCAGGCTGCCATGGGGCACGTGGCTGGATGCAGTCCTAGAGTCTAGGTACATGATGTCCGCGGCGTTTCTGCTGCATGTTTGAACGGTTGCCAGTGGAATAAATGAGAGTAGGTTAGTCTGGCATGACTTATTCTTAAGAAACTCCTGCCGGCTGCTGTTCAAAGTGCTTGCAGACTGGTTTTTTAGCAATTAGCTCCAGTACTTTCCTAGGGATTGATGGCTGATTGGCTTGTCTTTAGTTCCCCAGTTCGCCTTTCTCCCTTTCTTGTAGACTAGAAGACCATCAGCTCTTCTCCAGTCATCTGGCATTTCCCCTGTTTTCAAGATTTCTGGAAGATTATGGGCAGTGGCTCAGCGAGTTCTTCCACCAGTTCCTTCAGGACAGTGGGGTGCAGGTGATGGGGCTCCTCAGGCCCCGGAGATCTGAGTGCATCAAACCCATCAAGGTGCTCCTTGACCGTCTGTCTGTTGCGCACATGCGCCATCCTGCCCTTTCGTCTTGTACTTCCTCCTCGGTAGGTAGGTTGTGTTTTCTCTTGCTGGAGAAGACGGGGCTGAACTACGAGTTGAGCATCTCTGCCTTTTCTTGCCATCTGGTATCTTTTTGCCATCCACAGAGTTGCTGAACTCCCCTCTTTTGTCTGTCTTTGTTTTGAGTGTAACTGAAGAAGACTTTTTCGTTCTTTGTAGCAAGTCTCACTAGCCTCAGTGCATTCCCTGCTTTAGCATTCTGTTCGCCATCCCTGCGAGTCTTTGCTGCCTGTTTATCCTCTTCTTCAGTGGCCTGGCCTCCCTTCCTCTTCCTGTATGTGTCCTTTTTGGCTTTCAAGTTGTTTCTTAACTTTTTGTGGAGCCAGGAGGACTTCCTTTGTTGTCTTCTGCCATTTTTGTTGGAATTAGTTGCTGTGGTCCTTTGAGAATTTATTTTTTAAGGATCCCCATCCCTCTGGGGCTGCTTTTCCCTTTACAGTGAGCTGCCGGGCCTCACTGGACAGTGACTAGAATTTCGTAAAGTTGCTCCCCTTAAAGGCTACGGTGCACGTGCGGCTGCAGTTGACTCTTGCTGTCTTCATATCCGGGGGCTCGGGGGTGGCGGAGGCACCTTCCTCCAGGGGACCTGGGCCACCACTCGCCACTGCATCTTCCCCGTGGGTAAGCATTCGGTCGAGAGCAGCTGCTCCTCTTGTCCTTTCCTCTGCCTTCCTCTGGAGGAAGTGATTGGCGATACCTGCCAAGCAACTTTTGGAGGGCCCATGCCTCCAAAAAATGTCTCCCGGGAAGGCGAAGTCCCCCGGGGTGGGGTGGCCACATCGTGCTTCGTGCAGCGCTGGCCATGTCCGCCCTGGAGGCGGCCTCCCTGTCCGCTCTTCGACTGGGTGGGCAGGAGCAGACGCCAGTGACGAGGCTTCCTTTGTGCTTTGCCCCTCCTTACCTGACCCAGACGCCCCCGGCGTGGCTGCTGAGCGCGTCCTCCCGTACTTCATTGCAAGTATGTTTTTACACATGGTGCAACCCACCCCCCGTTTGGCCTGTCTGTGTGCCTCGAAGGGGGGCTCAGTCGGTGGTTGGATTCCATGCATGGGAGTCGTCCCAGCGAGTCTTGGTTATTGCTGTGAGGTGGTAGTTGCCCTTGTGTACGTGCAGCTTGCGTTTGTGTTACTTCCCCTACTCGGGGCATCGGTACAGAAACATTCCAGTTCACTTGGGCTGCAGCCCGGCTTTCCTCTGGTGTTTTGTGGGATACTGTTATTAGTCTCTACTTGAGGTTTTTTTATCTGCTGCGGAAGATGACCCATTGCCAGTTGACACGGATCATAGAACAGCAGAGCTGGAAGGGGCCATGCAGGCCATCGGTCGAGCCCCCTGCTGGTGCAGGACACCACGTTACACCACCCCACTCAGAGGGCTGCCCAGTTTCACCTTGAATGTCCCCGGTGTGGGGGAGCCCACCTCCTCCCCAGGCAGCTGGTCCCACTGCCCCCTTGCTCTGATGGTGAGGAAGTTCTTCCTGATGTCCAGCTTGAATCTGAGTTGCCATAACTTGACTTGATTATTCCAAGTCCTGCACTTGAGATCTTGGCCTTCCTCTTGTGGCAGCCTTTGTGGCACGCGCTGGATCTTCATTCTGACTTCAAGGGTGCTTGCTATGCCACCCAGTTTTGTATCATCTGCCTATCTGATTATCTTTCCTTGTAGTTCCTCATCTAAACCGCTAATAGAGATGCTGAGGAGTGCTGGGCCCCGGACTGAGCCCTGCGGCGCCCCACTAGCCGCCTCCCTCCAGTCTGAGAGGGTGCTGCTGAGAAGCTCTGTGTCCCGCTCAGCAGCCGGTTTGGACCCCCTGCCAGTTCATGGCCCTGTGCTGGCTGCAGGGGGAGAGGCGGTGCGCGGGGGGATCGGGAGCTGCTGCGCTCAGGTCCCGCTTGTGCGGCATATTGCAGGGCCTGCGGCTCGGCCTCTGTGAGCGGAGTGCTGCTCTAGGTGGCCTCAGGGTGCCTCTTGCCTCTGCCTGCCTCTGCTTTTAAGTCTGTTGGTCCTCCAGGGACTCCTCCCAGGCTTCTTCTGAGTAGCTCAGCGAAAGGAAGAAGCCGCAATGAGTGGGCTTGGGTCATGCCAGGGGGCTCTGGAGTGCCCATTGTATTACCACTGGTATTGCGCCCTGCGGTGCCCTGCTGGGATCCCAGGGGTCAGAGACGCTCCGGTGCTCGGGGGAAGGCGCACCAACGGTGCTTCCCACTCTCGTTTTGGCCGAAGAGCCAAGTCGAGGAGGTGCGAACCCTCCTCCAAGGGTGCCCTTCCCGGAGTGGCCGTCTGCTCACCTTCCTCGAGAGGCTGTCTGCTTGAGCGGGCAGAGCTGCTGTGGCTTGGCAAAGGGCCAACTCAGGAAGGCTCATCTCCCCCCCCCCCCCAAGACTGGCCAGCTCATCAAGAAGATGCCCACCTCTTCCTAGCAGAGCCAGTCATTGGTCGGCGCCTCGTGCCTTAATCCGAGGCAGCATGGCATGACTGGTCCCGGGCAGGAAAGGCACTGGCCTGGCCCAGAATCCGGCTGGACCAGCGTTCTTTGCCACAGGAGGGAGATGCCGCCTGTGTGGCGACTTCCAAGGCACTTCCGAGGCCCAGAAGCATTGTGCCCTCCAAGGCTCGTGCCAGGACAGGCTGGCCCCAGACATCTTGCTCCCCGTACGGCCCCCACAGAAGCCACGGGCCCATGGCCGGCCAGGTGCTTCAGCCAAGGCAGGAAGCTGCACAAGCACAAGCACAAGCACGGCTGCCCGGCAGCGAAGTCCAGCTGCGATGGCCAGGCGGGCCCCCCACCTGCTGCCCTCTCCCCCTCCCCTCTCTCAGCCCTGCAGCGCCTACCCTGCCCAGCCAGAAGGGCGGGCTGGGCGGGAGAGGGGCAAGGGTTGCTCGGCAAGGCCAAATGGGCGCTGGCATGAGCCACCGGCCTTCCCGGACATGCTGCTGTTTGTCCTCAGCTCAGCAAACAGGGGCCTGCCCTCCCCGCCCTCCCGGTGCATTTTCCGGAGGCTGAGTCCTGTCAGGAAGGGGCAGGCCAGGGACAGCGGGGGGCGGGGGGGGAGTGGTGCCTTCCCCCTCAGCCTCCTGGCAGCTTCTCCCAACTGAGACCCCAGTCCTGAGCAGCTGCCCCCCCCAGCCCCCCCACGAGCCCTGCGGGAGGAAATGGCCACCCAGAGAGTAGCGTGCGTGCTCATGGGCTCAAGGGCAAGCTCCCCCTCAAGCTCGTGCCCCCCCCCCCGCCCGCTCTTCATAGCAGACTCAGCCACAGCACAGATGCCCGGGAGTAGCCGCGGGCCCCCAGCCTGCCTCGTCCCGTGGGGCAGAGCCCGTTGCGCAAGCGCTGCCCGGACTGGCTGCGCGGGAAGCGTCCCGCCCCCGGCCCCGCTTTAAGAGGCCGCGCCGCGGGCCCGCGGGAGCTTCGACCGGCGCTGCAGCGGCACCATGCACGGCGCGCTGCGGCTGCTCTGCCTGGGCTGGGCGCTGCTGCCCGCGCTCGCGCACCCGGTGTGAGTGTCCGGGGCCCCGGGGCGGCGCGCCGGGGAGCGGGGAGACGGGCAGGGCTTTTGCCAGCTCTCCCGACCGAGCCGAAGGAGGCAGAGCTGGCGCGCAAGGGGCCCGTGCAGGGACAGAGCGTGAACGGCCGCCTGCGCGCCGCGCAGCCCTCGCTCGGCGCTGCGCGGGCCGGTCCCGTCCCGCCCCGGAGCGGGCGCAGCTCTGCCTCTGGGCGCAGCCGGACCTCTGGGGCCGCTCCTGCTCGGGGGCGCAGGGGCAGGGCGAGTGAGCCGCACGCTCACCGGGCGCTCTTCCTCCAGGGGCCGCGGCGGGCGCAACCACAGCAGCGACTGGCACCACCTGGGCCCGGAGCCGCCACTCGAGGACGCAGGTGGGAGAGCGCGGCCGCTCCGAGCACCTGCTCCGGTCCCCGGGCTGGGCTCCGGACTCTCCGGCACCCTCCGTCCCAGGCTGGCCTGCCGGCCGGAGCCGTGGGGCTCCAGAAAGCCTCGGGCTCTCTGAGACTGCCCAGCCCCTTTGCCGCCCCCCCCCCCCCCGCGGCCAGGCTCCCTTCGAGGGCGCAGCTCAGCCCCTGCTCCGCGAGCTCGAGGAGGCGCCCAGCGCCCGGTGAAGCTCGCCCGGAGGCCGCCTCTCCCGGACAGCCAGCCCGCTCTGGAGGAGTTGGCCGTTGGCCGGGAGCCCGCTGGAGGCGTCTCCTGGGGCCTCCGACCAGCAGCAGGAGCCCTCGGTGCGGAGCGCGTGAGCCTGGCGGGGGGTGCCCCCAATGACTCCCCTCCCTGCCCCCAAGGACCGGGCACCACAGGGGCTGCGCTGCTCTTCCCCACTCTAGAGAGCAGCCCCCGGGGCAGTGGGGGTGCCACAGAAGGAGCGGAGAGGCTGCCCCCACGGGTCCTTGATTGGGTTTGTTCTCCACGCCCCCAGTAGCCCCCCCTGCTTGTGCCCCACCTGTGAGAACATTCCTGCGCCCCACACAAGGCATGGTGCCCAGGGCAAACAGGAGGGGCCGGGCTGTGGCCGGGCGCTCGTGCGGGAGTGCCGAGAGCGGGGCTGGGGGTGGCCGGAGCGTGTCCTTACTGGCAGCTCTTCTCCCAGAGGTCGTGCGGCGCTGCGCAGACGAGACGGGTTTTGACGCCGTCACACTGGACGAGGGAGGCACCATGCTCTTCTTCAAAGGTAGTCGGCATCCGCTCGTGTCCGTGAAGGGCACCCGATCCCCGGGTGGCCCTTCCAGGGCTTCCCCCGCCCGTCCCTCCTTCCTCGCAGCTGGGAAGGCATACGAGGGCACGTCATGGGACGCTCCGGTGGGCGGGCGGGCAGGGGCCCTGAGGAGGTTGTGCTTGGGAGAGCTGCGGGGGCTCAGGCGGAGGCCTCCCGGGCACATGGTGGGGCGGTCACCTGGCCGGGCTCCTTCCCTCCCGTCTTCCAGGGGACCTTGTCTGGAAGGGCTTCACGGGCCGAGCAGAGCCCATCAACGCCTCCTGGCCAGACGTTGGAGGCCCCGTGGACGCTGCGCTGCGGATCCACCATGTGGCCCGCCAGGACCTGCATGACAACGTCTATCTCTTCCGGGTGTGTAGCGCCGAGGCCGTAGCTGCCGCCCCTCCAGCCTGGGGCAGTTTCGTGTCTTGCCCTGGCTTGGGGCAGGACAGGATGAGCACGGCCAGGCGAGGGCAGCCTGGTTGCCCCCCAGCCCCCTGTCTGGGTGTGGCAGAGGGGCTGCTCCAGCCGGGCCTGGACTGCCAGCGGGAAGGGGGGTGCCCAGGGCAGGAGGTCAGGAGAGCACACGCTGGGGGGGCTCGTGGCACAGCTGCCCCCAGGGGCACCTGTGTCAGGGAAAGGCCCGCAAGGCAGCCTGGGGGTCCTGGGCACTGACCGAGGGGCTGCTCCCCTGCAGGGCGAGCGCTTGTGGGCCTATGCCCAAGGCAAGCTGCGGCCAGGCTACCCCCGGCTCATCGGGGAGGAGTTCAAAGGCGTGCCCTCGAACCTGGATGCCGCGGTGGAGTGCCACCCGAAGGAATGCCAGGCCGAGACCATCCTCTTCTTCAAGGGTGAGGTGGCGCGCCCCTGGCGGCTCAGGGGAGCTGCCGGGTCTGTGGGTCAGCCGGGCACCCTCTCTGCGTCCGCAGTGGCAGCCGCTCCTGCCCCGAGCCGGGTGGGGGAGAGGCGGCTGGGCCCACGGGGCACCTTCCCCATGCATCTCTCCCGGCGCGTGGCGCTTGGGGACACGTCGCGCAGGTGGGCCACGTGGAGGCCGGGTGCTGAGGGGCCTGGGAAGAGGTGGCCGCCCACCTCCCTGTTCGCCCCGGGCAGAGCCACTGTGGGCGGATCGAGCGAGCGATCGATCCCGCCGGCAGGGCAGGGCAGGGCAGGGCAGGGCCACGGGGCCGCAGCTGCCTTGAGCTGGCCTCACACAAGCCCTTCCGGGTGTTCCCTGCTCGGGTCTCACGGAAACATAGAAAACAGAGCGAGTCAGAAGGGGCCTCCCGGGCCATCTAGTCTGACCTCCGGCAGCAGCCGGCTCCGCTCACGACATGCCCGCCATGGGGACGTCCAGCCTGTCCTTGAAGGTCTCCATGGTGCCCTTGCAGGTTTTGGGGTGCCCCCTCCCTGGCCTTCCTGCAGAGGCACCGCCAAGCGTGGCCCGTGGGCCTCTGCGTGCCGCAGGCCACCCCTGCCCTGCACAAACCCCACGGGCCTCCCTGCCCGCCCCCTCTCCTCCAGACACGAACGTCTTCTCCTACGACCTGCAAACCGGGCAGGTGAAGCTGCGCTCGTGGCCGGCCATCTCCCACTGCACGGCGGCCGTCAGGTGGCTGGACCACTACTACTGCTTCCAGAACATCCACTTCTTGCGCTTTAACCCCGTCACGGGCGAGGTGCCCCCCAACTATTCCCGGGACGCCAGGGACTACTTCATGCGCTGCCCCGGAAGAGGTGAGTCCACAGCACCGAGCGCCGCTCCAGCAGGGGCAAGTCGCAAGCGTCCGGCTCCAAGACGGGCCGTGAGAGCCGCTGCCCGTGCCGTGCGGCCCCTGGAGCTGGGCCCCGGGATCGGGGAGGGCTGCCCGCCCGCCCGCCTGCCGCCCGCAGGGCCTGATCCCACCCGGCCCCCTGGGCTCCCTCTGGGGAGGGGCAGCGTGGCTGTGGCGAGCGGGGACAGCTGCGGGAGCACCGCCACTCTGACGCCTTTCTGCCTCCCCGTCTTGAACCGGGCAGGCCACGGGCACGCGGCACGGCACAACGCCACGGTCTGGGCTCTCCTGAACCGCTGCAGTGGACACCCCTTCCAGGCCTTCTCGTCAGACGACTCCGGGAGGACATACGCCTTCCGCGGTAACCGCGCGGGCACACCTGTCAGGGGCACAGGGCGCCCCGCCGCTGGAAAGGGGCATTGGCGGTGCGGGGGGTGAGTGGGAGGGGGCTGGGTGCGGCCGGTTGTTCCCGCTGGCTGCCTCCACCTCCCGTGGCTGCAGACCGAGGTGCCTGAGGTGCATGGGGGACTTGCGCCATTGCTCGCCAGCACACGGGAATGGGGTGCAGGGGTGCCCATGCACGGCTGCAGATGTGACCCCGAGCAGGTGGTTGGGGGCCAAGGTGAAGCCCCCACCCCCCGCGCTGGGAATGGGGTCCGACACGGCCCCACAGCTGCTGTCTCTTCACTGCAGGGGGTCGATACTTCCGCCTGGACTCGGCGCGGGACGGGTGGCACGCCTGGCCGCTCAACCACACCTGGAAGGGCCTGGAGGGGGAGGTGGATGCTGCCTTCAGCTGGGAGGACAAGCTGTACCTGATCCAGGTGTGGGCCCAGGCGAGAGGCGGGCAGGCAGTGTGTGTGGGGGGTGACTGTGGTGGGGGGGCTCAGGCAGGGTCCAGCTGGCAGGGCCTGGCCTGTGCAAGGCCCCGTGTGTGGTGCCTGCGAGGGAGGTGGGCTGGAGGCCGGTGCCTGCCGGCCTCCCTCTCCCTTCAGCCTGCCCCCAGAGAATCAGAGGCAGCAGGGCCAGGGCCCGCTCTCAGAAGGCCGCCGTGGGGCAGCCAGTGGTGGGGCAGCGGTGCTCACCAGCTGTGACAGCGGTGATCCTGGGGAAGGCAGGGAGCTGCAGGGAGGGCTGCCCCCCAGGGCACCTGAGCAGGGCTGTGGGGGCCCCGGAGCCTCCCCCTTTCTAGCCCCCGAGGAGGACGCGTGGCCCCATAGGCTGCCCCCACCCCACGGCTCTGCAGCAGCTGCTGGAACCCGAAGGGCTTCTGCACCCCTCCCCGACCAACCCGTGCTCTCCCCCACCAGGGCACCAGTTGCTCTCTCGGGGGGTGGAGTGGGGGCCTCCATAGGTGGGGCTGGGGCTGGGTTTGGGGAAGGCTGCTCCCGGCACCCAACCTGCCCCACCTTTCTCGGCTCACAGGGCCCACAGGTCGTCATCTACCAGGCCGGCCCGGGCTACGCCCGCATCGAGGGCTACCCCCGGGCCCTACAGCAGGAGCTGGGCGTGGGGGGCGCCGATGCTGCCTTCACGTGCCCGCAGTCCCACGAGGCCTACATCATCCAAGGTACTGAGGGGAGGTCCGGGGGGTCCGGTGCAGCTTCCCCCCAGGCGGAGCCACGGGTGTCCGCGCTGGGCCCGTCCCTACGCCCTGCCCCGGCTCGCCCTCGCCCGGGGAGGGGCCGGGCCTTGCTGAGGATTGGCTGCCGGCGCCGCAGGGGCTCCCTCGCCCTCCCCCGGAGCAGCTCAGGGGGAGCCCGGCCCCGCCGAGGCAGCCGGCCAGGCTGCGGGGAGGCCCCTGGGGCAGGCGAGGCCGTTTGCCCCCTCCTCCCTGTCGGGATGGGGCTCTGGCACAGCCGCCTGCCATCGCGAGGCCCCGCAGAGGCTGGCCTGGGTCCTGACGCGACTTCTGCCCCACAGGCAGTCACATCCGGCATGTGGACCTGCGCACGAGCCCTCGCCTCCCGGGGCCACCGCAGCCCATCCCTCACGACAAAGTGGACAGTGCCCTGTGCACCCGCACGGGAGTGTCCCTGTTCCACGGGGCCGACTTCCACCATTACGACAACGTCGCGCAGCTCGTGGCCGCCAAAGCCCCCTCCCCTGCCCAGAACATCGCTGCAGTCTTTTTCCAGTGCCCCAAGGCAGGGGCTGGCAGGGCTGCCCCACACCCCCCCCACCATGGATGAAGCCCCCTTCCCTGGTGGGAGCGGCCTGTGCCCAGCCCCCCCCATGCTGTCAATAAACCCCATGCTTGGGCCCCACGCTGCAGCCACGTGTGATGCCTGTTCTGTCTGGGCCGGGACCGTGCGCGGTGTGTCACCACAGGGGTCGTCTCTGCAGCGGGAATCGTGACCACTGGCCCCTGCTGGTTTCGGGCAGCGCGTGGCACAAGCAGGGCTCTGAGATGGGTCATGGGGGCCACAAAGTGGCGTTTATTGAGAGGCCTCGGTGGCCTTGGTGGCCCAGTCCCGGGGCAGGCTCAGCCGAAGATGCAGACGGTGCCGGAGGCGAGGCGGTGGCGGTACTCGTGCAGGAGACTGGCCTCGGCCGGGAAGCTGCTCTTCATGGCCAGCTTCCCGGGCACCACGAGGACGGTGACGCTGGGCCCCAGCCCCTCGGCCAGCTTCTGCAGCATCCGGCGGGCGAGGTAGCCGGAGGCGCGGGCCGGCTCGGCCTCCAGGCTGGCGTAGACCTCCGGGGGCGGGTTGGGCAGCTTCCACTCCAGCTCGCCGATCAGCCGGTTGGTGCGCGCGCGGTCGAGGGCGGTGGGGCTCTCCTGGTAGCAGGCCACCACGTGGAGCCCCGAGGATGCCCGGCCAGCCACGAAGTTGCCCTGGGCCAGCACCTCCTCCTCCTGGCCGGCCTCGGGCTCCGGCCCCGGCGCCTGCCAGGCCATCACGGCCCAGCGCAGCCAGTCGTAGTTGTGCTCCAGCTTGCGCAGGATGCCAGCGGCCAGCTCGGCCGGGCCCGCGGCCGCCGCCGCCTCGCCCAGCGCCTGCTCCACGTCCTCGCGCGCCTGCTCGGGGAAGTAGGTGGCGCAGCGCGCCAGCGCGTCCTCGGCGCGCCCGTGCAGCGCGGCCACGCGCTCGGCCCAGGCGCCCAGCAGCAGCGCCGGGTCGCGCCCGGCCAGCGCCGCCTCGCTCAGCAGGCACAGCAGGCCGGCGCCCAGCACGGCGCCCAGCTTCTGGCAGAGGCGGGCCAGCTGCGGGCGGCGCGGGCGGTGGCGCTCCACGGCCTGCTCCAGCAGGGGGCGCCGCAGCGCCAGCACGGCGCTGCCCTGCACGAGGCGGCAGAGAGCCAGCAGGCGGCGCTCCAGCTCGTCGCGGGCGCAGCGCTGCAGGAAGAGCTCGCGCTCCCGCGCGGCGTGGGGGCCGGTGGCGCGCGCGGCCAGCGCCAGCTGCGCGAACACGCCGGCCACGCAGTCCTCGCACAGGCCCAGCTCGCCGTCCTCCAGCAGCCCCGGCCCGCCGGCCAGCTCCCGCTCCAGCGCCTCCAGCTCCCTGCGCACGAAGGCCAGCTCGTCGGGGGCGGCCGCGCCCTGCAGGTGGGACACCACGCCCAGGGCCAGCGAGCGCAGCGACTGCAGGAAGCCCACGGGCTCCAGGCGCCGCGAGAAGAGCGCCATGCCGCGGCTGCAACAGAAGAGGGCGGCGTCGGCGGGCGCTCGGCCGGGCGGCCCCTCTCGCCTCGCCGCGCCGCGCCCGCCGCCTCCTGGCCGCCCGCCTCCCCTTTGGCCGAGGGGTGAGGGGCCGGGCCCGCCCCTCCGCGGGGAAGCCGCCCGCCCGGTGCTGCAGGACCCCCGCGGGGCCCACGGTGCGTAGGGCAGCTCCGGGCCGGAGGGCAGCCGCGGCCGAGCCCGGCTCTCCCGGCAGGGGGCGCTGCCGGTGCGCTGGCCGGCTGATGGCGCCTCCTCGGCCGGGCCCGCGGGCCTCCCGGAGCCCTCGGCCGGCACATGGCCCCTGCCGCCGCCTCTGGCCTCCTTGGGCCCGGCCGATGCCCTTGCACTGCCTCCCGGGCCGCGGCATGGGAGGGGTGGGAGGCTCAGGGCTCGGATGGGCGCCCCCGCCTCGCTTGCCCCTCGCTGGCTCTGTGCCCTTTTATCACCAGCCAGGGCAACGAAGGGCACGTGGGCAGGCGGGCGCTCCCGGGCTCGAGGCCTTCAAGGGCACCCGGAGGGCCACAGAGCTCCATCACCCGGGGGGCCTCGCCCCCCCCAGAGGGTGCGGAAGAGCAGGACGGGGTGCCTGGGGGCAGCCACCGGCCGCGAAGGGGAGCCAGCCGCGCAGGGCCCAGCAAAGGCTCTGCTCCCGGGATGCCCTTTCTCCCTCCACGGAGGGCCGGCTGCACCTCGCTGTGCCTGTGGAGTGGCACAATTTTATGGGGGGGGGGGGTCGCCTGCCTCTGGGGGTGCTGGAAAAGTGCCTGAGCTGCTGCCTTCTGCCCATTCTTACCTGATGGCTGCAGACAAAACTTCCAGGTGCTGCAGTGGAAAACGCGCCGGCAGGTTACCTAGGGACTTCCTGTAAAAGCCAGGGAGTGGGGGCTGGTTGCGGGGACCTGCTCTCAGCCTGCACGGCCCTGCAGGGACCAGGGGCCTACTGCCCGCTCCCACCCTCCTGGCTCCTGGGCAGAGCCGCCCTGCCTGGCATCTCCCGTGGAGGGGCAGAGGGGGCAGGCTGCCCCATGGGGAATCCAGGCCCCTGGGGGCAGGAGAGGCCTTGGAGGCTCCCAGGCAGTTGGAGCCCCCTCTGGCTTACTGGAGGAAGCCCCCTTGCCGAAGGACAGGTTCCGACGGCAGGGGGTGCTTCCTGCCTCGGGCCCCTTCAGGCAGGGGCCGAGCCCTGGCCCCAGAGAGGCCCGTCCCTCTGCCGCCTCCACCTACTGCCCCGCACCTCTGAGGGACAGGTGCCCCAGAGTGGCGCCGTACGGCCGCCGCCTCACCTTACGCTCCTGCGCTGGCGTCCTTGTGGCGTCGCTCCTCCGCCGGTGCACCGCCGGGACTGAGGCGCCGTGCGAGGCGGTCCGTGGCCGTGCCTGCGCTGAGCCCCAGCCTTATCTCGCCCCGCCCGGGGCACGTGAGCCGGCCCGGCCTGGGGCCACCAGGTGCCAGTGCCCGCCTCGGCTGCCCCCCCACGCCTGGACGCCGAGAGTCTCCTTTTCTGCCCTGCGTCCTGCAGCGAACCTCGCAGCAGACGAGGCGCCATTTCCTCTGCCCTCGCTTCTTGCTTCAGCGGTCCTTCGTCTACTTGCTGTTGTCTGTTGTTTGGCTCTCGCTGCTGCTGGGCACGAAAGGGCAGGGTGTCAGTGGGGAGAGCGAGCCTGCGGCCCTGGGCAGGAGCTGGCCGGCCGCCCTCTCCCGGCCTCAGTCGCCTTTCAGCCAAGCGGGTGCTTGGCCAGGCCGTGGCTGCTGCAAGAGTCGCCGCAGCACGAGCGACGCCGCGCAGGCGCCGTGGATCTGTGCCGCAGTCGGCACGGAATATGCCGGTCCTTGTGCGAGGTGACAGCAGCTGCCACCCTCAGCGCTGCTGAGCAAGCCAAGGAGGGCCCAGCCAGAGGCGGGACGCCCGTGGCTCGTCGATGCCATTCGGCGCTTTGGCCCAGTCCTCAGGCAGGCCTCCAAAAGCCCTTGATGCACCGGTGCTCCCTGCAGTGATCGGGGCAAACGATTCTGAAGATGTGGGGAGCTTTTCAGTGCAATAAATATGAAGTTGACCTTTGCAAGCAGTGAATTCTTTAACTGTCGAAATGCTTAGGACCCTGGATTCATGAGCCGCAAGAACAGGGCGTCCCCAAGTACTGCCGCCTTTCCTTGCAGGGGAGCCGGTTCAGCCCCTTGATCATTTTGACTGCTCTCCTTTGTGTTTTCCCCAACTCTCCAATGTGCATCTGGAGCTGCAGTGACTGGAGCTACTCCCTCGGTCGCCAAGGCAGGCGCGCCTCGGCCTGTACAGGGGCTGTAGCCGTTTTCCTTGCAGTTCTGTTCCAGTTGTGCCCAGCATGGGGTTGGCCTTGGCTGGCTGCCGGGCCATTGCTTCCACGAGCTGTTCTCCACCCTCCCAGGGTCCCTTCCTGGATCAGTCAGTGCCAGCTTAGGTTCCAGCAGAGCATGCCTGAACTTGGGTTCAGTGTGCAGTGCTGAATCGCAGTTGCCATCTTGATGCTATTCGCCAGTTTGGAGTTCCTTTCAGAGCTTGTAGAGCATGGGAACCGAGCGAGTCAGAAGGGGACTTCTGGGCCATCTAGTCTGACCCCAGCTCCAGCTGGCCCTGCTCATGTCATCCCCAACATGTGGGGATTTGGAGTCCCTTTTCAGTTTAGCCACCCTAAATAATCGGGTGTCATAAACAGACTTGGGCACAACACTGCCAACCTTCAGCTGCAGATAATTTGCAAATGACAATAATGGCATGGAAAGTCAAAGGCAGAAGGAGAGGGAGACCTTGGAAATGAAACGAGGCGGCAGTCTTGCGTTTACGGGAACTGGGCAGGGCTGTGGGGGGCAGGCAATTTTGGGAGGTTTTGTTCGTGGGGCACCACGAGTCCAGGACAATGGGACATCGCAGCACACAAGCCCCAGCGGAGGTGCTGGGAGAGGTCTCCGTGCACATCCAGCCGTGCCTGGCAGATGCTGAGCGGCAGATCTCTGCGGGCAGCCTCACTGCCATGCCTCAGGCAGAGCCCGGGTGGATCCGCAGCCACACGCCGTGTCGAGCAGCTGCCGCTCCAGCCAGGGGCTTAGCCGGCCTTGCCAACATGCTCCCATTGCAGCAGGGAGCCACACAGAGCCCTTGGAAAACCGGGCCTTCCTGAGCTGTGCGCAGCCACCTCCCAGGAGATCCGGGCGTTCCGAGGGGGCCGCATGCAGGCAAGCACAGGCGCTGGCGCCCCTCCGGGGCAAGCACTGGCCATTGCTCCCTCTCTCTTCCTGCCCTTCCAGCCAGCATCAATCCATGAAAAGATTCCTCCTCTTCCTGGAGGACCACTAACTTTGCTCGGGGGCCCTGCATGAAGGACTTTGTTACAGGTGTTTTGGACGTCCAGGGCAGTACCTGCCAGATCATACCTGTATCATGTAGCCAGCATCCTTCCAGAACCCACCAGGCTCTTGCTGGAGAATTCCGGGGTTGAGCGTCAACGTGCGCTCTGGCTCCCGGGAAGAGTGGCCGGAGCAGGCGCAAAGCCACGGCTGGTGTTGCTTTGCAGAGAAATCGGGCTGGTGGCTGCAGCGGCTGAGCCAACCTGCCCACGGCCGCCTGGCCATCTCCGCGTCACGGCAGCCCTCGCGAGGAAAGCCCCCGCAAAGCCATCCACCCCTCCTCAACTCCCTTGCCTTCCAGTAACCCGTCCCAGGAGACTCTCCCCAGTCTGGCCTTCAGTTGGCCAAAGTTGGCCCCCTTGAAGTCCCAGCTTCTCGTGCTCGACCCGCTGCCCGTCCGCAGTCCCCTGATCTCCAAGCAAAGGATGGAGTGATCACTCGCATCCAGAGCTCCCCTAATCTGTACTTCACCTATCAGCTCCTCCCTATTGGTCAAGACCAAGTCCCCCCCTCGTCGCCTCTTGGACCCTCTGCGTGAAAAACCCTCCCTCTATAGCTTCTAGGAAGCGACGTGACCTGGCTGTCACCGCCGAGTGAGTCTCCCAAGTAATACCTGGGAGATTGAAATCTCCCATAATTACTGTGTTTCTCTCCTGAGATATCCTTAGAATCTGGCCTGCCAGGACATCATCCAGGGTCTCAAGTTGACCTGGAGGGCGATAACATACCCCCACTGCCAGCTCCCTTTCCCTGTCAAAACCCCTAAGTTTCACCCAGACTGCCTCTACCGAATCCCCATCTGTGCTGCGTTCTGTCTCACTGCATCCTATCCCTTCCCTGACCTATAAAGCCACGTCCCCACCTCTCTTTCCCTTCCTGCCCTTTCTAAAAAGGTGATACCCCTCTATGCTCACATTCCAGACTTGCCTTTCATCCCACCAAGTTTCTGTGATTCCCACCAGGTCATACCCTCCTATTCCCAGGAGAGCTTCAAGCTCTTCCTGCTTATTACCCATGCTCCTAGCACTGGTGTACATGCACCTCAACTCCTTCCCACCGCTTCCTTTCCTTGGAGTTCCCAGCCTCCTCCTTCTTCCCATCCTCCCTGATACCTGGCCCCTCTCTGTTGGAGTCCTGTCAGTCCTTGCAGTACCTCTAAAACCCTGCTCCCAGAGCCCTGATCCTCCCCCCACACTTGTCCAGTGCAGACACATTCCTGGGGGGCCTCAACCCCCCCCCCCGGCTCAGTTTAAAGTCTTCTGGACGAAGCTGGCTAGAGCATCTCCAGAGGACCTTTTCCCCATCCTCGTGAGGTGCAACCCGTCCCTTGCCAGAAGTCCACTGGCAAGAAACCGGGTGCCGTGGTCGAGCACTGGGGAAAGATTTTGTGCTTGCTTCCCGATCGCCCCCTCTGCCCGGTGGGGCTGCCCCCGTGTGCCATCCAGGCAGCCGCCACAAGGCCTTCCACCCCGGGGGAACCTCGCACCGATGCCTTTTGCCCGGGACGCTTCTCCTGGATGGCTGGACACTCCTGCTACTCTGCTCCTTTTCTTCTTTTTCCATTTTCCCAGAAACACTGATGGGATTAGTGGTCTTGTCTTCCTGTAGTTCTTTGCAGAGATATGTCCCTTTAAAATAAAGAGCAATTCCTCCTCCTTTTCTGTTACTTCTGTTCTTTTTGAACAGGTTATATCCTGCAGTTTTTGAATTCCATTCGTGGGAGTCATCTCACCAAGTTTCAGTTATGCTCAGCAGGTCGTATTTGCCCTCGTGGAAGTTCAGTTGTTTCCCTGACTTTGGGCATTGGTGTGGGGACATCTAAAGCCACGCAAATGATTCCCTGGCCTCTTTCCTACATTTCTGGGAGCCTAGTGTTCGGTCCAGCTAGAGTTTCTTTGATTGTACATAGCACATAGTATTGGCACGCCCCTGAAACTCTGCCAGTAAAACATAGAAAGTAAATGCACGTTTGAAGGAATTCCATCTTCTGCTCACATGGTGGAGAGCTGGCCCCCCACAGGGTCCCACAAGCAGGGTGTGCGTGAAACAACACCCGCTCAGCCCTGCTGTCCCGCAGCTGGTACACACACACACCCACACCCTGCTAATGGTGCCCCATCGTCAAGAAAGGAAGAGAACCTGAGAGCTACAGACCAGTCAGTCAGACCTCAGTCCCCTGGAAAATTCTGGAGCACCTTATGAAGTGGTAAGTCTGCAAACTTGAAAACCATGCAGTGATTACTAGAAGCCGACATGGATTCCTTGAGATCAAATCCCGCCAGACGAATCTGATCTCATGCTTTGATTGTGCACCCTCCCCAATGGATGGTGGGTGCTGTGGACATCACCTGCCTTGTCCTCAGCAAGGCCTTTGACCAAGTGCCCCACGGCATCCTGATTAGCAAACCAGCTAGTGGGCTCCACGGAACAGCTGCCGGGGGATCCACAGTTGCTGGGTGGCTGCAGAATCACCCTCACAGAGCGCTCATCAAAGGCAACTTCTCAAAGTGGGGAGAGAAACTGGTGGGTACCGCAGGGTCCAGTCCTGGCCCCAGCGCTCTCCAGCGCTTTTGCTCATGACTTGGGTGAAGGAGTGCAGGGACCAAGGCTCAGATTTGCAGATGACACACAACTGGGTGGCGTAGCTAATACCCTGGAAGACAGAAGATTGAGCATGATCTTGAGCGCTGAGCCAAAAGCAACAGACTGAAATACAACAGGGACAAATGCCAAGTTGTGAACCTAGGAAAAAGAACCCAAATGCATAATTGCATGACGGGGAATTCCTGGCTCCACCATACTGCAAGTGAAGTGAAAAGGATCTTGGGATTGTCGTAGATCACAAGCCGAATATGAGTCATCACTGTGATGTGCCTGCAAAAAGGTCCAATGCTATTTTAGGCTGCATTAAGAAAAGCATCACTGCCAATCATGTGAAGCGCTAGCGCTGCCTCATGCAGCACGCTGAGGCCTCACCTGGGGTGCTGTGTCCAGCTCTGGGCCCCACCATTTTAGAAAGCTGCAGAGAAGCTGGAAAGGGTCCAGAGGAGGGCAGCAACGATGAGCCGGGGACTGCAGACGAGACCCCATGAGGAGAAATGGAAAGAACTGGGCATTTTTGGCCTCAAAAAGAGAAGCCTGAGGGGAGACACGATAGCACTATGCAAGTACCTCCAAGGCTGCCGCAAAGAGGAAGGTCAAGATCTCTTCCTGCTGATGCCAGCATATGGGACATGGAATAATCAAGTCAAGTCGCAACTACCCAGATTCAGGCGAGATATCAGGAAAAGCTTCCTTGCTGTCAGAGCAATACGGCAGGGGAACCGTTTGCCTGGAGAGGTGGGGGGCTCTTCCACCCTGGAGATATTAAAAACAAACAAACGAAGGAACACCTGGATGGCCACCTGAGTGGGAGGTGCAAACTGGTGTCCTCCATGGCCCCTTCCAATCCTACTTTTCTACGACCCTAAGAACGTGCAGAGAGTGATCCAGCCCTCCCACCCTCGTCTCTTCGTGAGGCTGAATGTGTCCGGGTCGCTCAGCCTTTCCTCCCAGGGCTTTGCCTCCAGGCCCGGGATCGTCCTTCTTGCTCCCTTCTAGGCCCTTCCTGGCTTTTCTGCATCTCCTGTCAGCTCAGGGGCCAGAACTGGGCACGGGGCCCCAGGTGCGGCCCGACTGCTGGAGCCCGGGGGCCGTTCCACGGAGCCGGTGGGTGGCAGATTCAAGACTGGCCAGGGGAAGCGTCCTCAGCCCGGCAGGGCCGAGCGGGCTGGCAGTGGCCGCCCGGCTGCAGGAGGATCCGTGCGCCCACGTCCGGGCAGCCCCGGGCCCGCTGCAGGACCGGGGCGGGGGCGCTGCTGCGGGACGAAGGGCCGCGCGCTGGCCCGCCTCAGCTGCTCGCCCCGCACGACGCGAGGCCGGCAGGGCGCCACGGCGTGCGGGGGAGGCGCGCGACCCTCGCGCCCAGCGCCGCTCCGGCTGGGGCCCTGCTGAGGCGCGCTCGGGGGCGCGCCGCCGGTCCAGCGCCTTCTGCGGGGCGCGCCCGAGGGCGGGGCCGCGCCAGGT
>NW_025336610.1:74914-94348 GCF_004798865.1 Varanus komodoensis
CAGCGACAGCCCCTGCGCTGCGCGGGTGCAAGGCCAGCACCCCGCCCCCCGAGCCTGGCGGCGCTTGCCCGGTGGGGGCCTCAGACCCCCCGGCGGGTGGGCCCGAGCGAGGGCGCAGGCGGCTCGCCCGCACGCGTTCCCCCTCACTTGCGGGAGCCCCGGTCCCTCCGCCGCCCCCCGGGCACCGTCTGGCGGAGGGGAGCTGCGGAAAGGGCCCCCGCGAGAGGCCGAAGGCTCGGTGAAGGGTGGAGGTCGCCCTGCCCAAGAGCATGGAGGCGCCCGGGGCCCCGGGACATGCGACGGGAGGCGCTCCCGGGGCCCGTTCCGAGCCCTGCTCCTTTCTCCTGCTGCAGGCCCAAGCGCGGGGGGCGCCCAGCCGGCCGTTCGTGCTCCCTGCCCGGCATGTAGGCGCCCGCCGGGCCTGCCTCGCCTCTCGCTCCGGCCCCGGACAGGTGAGGCCCTGGCGTGGCGGGCTGGCCGCGGGTGGGATGGGGGGCTCGGGCCCTGACAGTCCTGTGCGCGAGTCATGGCCCACCTCCCTTGAAGCCTAGCCCGCATGAGGGGGACGCCTCCTCTCCTGGGCCCCCGAAGCGCGGCTGCTGAGTGCGCAGAGTGGCTTTCCTTGTGGCTGAGCAAGCAGAGCCGCCTGCCCGTGGTGGGGCCAGGTGCCCGGAGCAGGGCCCCTGCGTGGGGGGGGGGGTGTCTGGCGGGCTGAGCCTCCCTGCCATGACCGGCGCTCTGCATCCTGTCTCTGGGCCAGGGCTGCCTCCCGCCTGAGCCGGACCGCCGGCACCATGTCGGGCGCCCTGAGCAAGAGGAGCGACTTGGCCAATGACAACAGCTGCCTGGGGCTGAGCCTGGCCCTGGTGGGGCCCCCGGGCGGCCCAGTCCTGCCGCACAAGGGCCACTGCAACACCTACCGCTGCGTGGAGCTGCAGGGCATCCTGGGCCTGGAGGAGCCCTCCAACACCAAGTGGGTGAAGGATGGGCAGAACCAGCTGCGGCAGGCGGCAGAGCGCGGCCGCGACCAGAACCGCAACGAGCTGAGCCCCCCCACCAAGGAGCTGAGCGCCTTGCTCATCCCGCTGGAGCCCAAGGACGGTGCCGAAAAGCGGGAGGAGGAGGAGGAGGAGGACAGCGACGAGGAGGGCGAGGATGAGGAGGGCTCCACGCCCGTCCAGAGCGAGCCCGCCACGGAGTCCGAGCAGAGTTCCGAGCGGGCCGTGTCCCGCGGGGACCAGGCCCGCAGCGCCAGCCTCCTCTTCGGCACGCGCACCAGCGGCACCAGTGACGAGGACTCCAGCTGGGCCACCCTCAGCCAGGGCAGTCCGGCCGGCAGCTCCCCCGACGAAGCAGGTGGGGCCAGTCACCAGGCGCCGTCTCCCAGGGCGGGAAGGGCTCGGGCTCTGTTCGGGGCCCCAGCGCAGGCAGGGCGGGGGTGTTTCTCCCCACTGCAGCGTGGGCGGCACTGGGGGGCGCGCTGGCTGAGGCCCTGCCAATGGCTCCTCATGCCATTTTGCCCCCCCCCGTCTCTTGGGCGGCTGGGTGGCCTAGGTGGCCCCTCGGGCTCTTCCAGTGCAGCTCTTCCAGAGTTGTGCAATTCTCCTTCTCGTGCGCACGAAGGAGCGAGAGAGCGAGAGGCCCCTCCCCCTTCCCCCAGGAGCCCTGCTGGGCTGCCTGGGCTTGCGAGGGCTCCTTGGCTACGGGTCCCCCTTGGCAACGGATGCCAGCCGGTGCCTGGGGGCCCCCCGGGACAGGGAGGCGGGCCTGGAGCCGCAGCAGGAGGCGGAACAAGCCCCCCTCCAGGGAGAAGCAGCTGCCTCTTTTTGCCCCCCCCCCCAAAGCCCCCAGCAGGGGCCCGGTTGCTTCTGGCTGGCCCAGGGGAGGCTCTTGCCTTGCCTGCCCGTTGCCTCCTGGGGGACCCACCGCAAGGCAAAGGGGGCATTCGTGGCTGGGTGGGCCCCAGCTCTGGCGAGAGGTGCGCAGGTGGCCGAGTCCTGTTCATTTGAGGGGAGAGCTGCTTGGGGAGGGGTGGGGGGGGAGGGGGAATCTGATCCTGCAGCCAGCCAGGGCCGGAGCCACTGGAGGCGGCTAGAGCGCTGGGCTGCTGGAGGGGCGAGGGGCGGCAGAGTGGGTCCGTTGGCCCGGTGGGGGCGAGGTGTGGTGGGCTGGACTGCGCTCCCCCAGCGCTGTGCCTGGCCTGCCCCGTCTCCGTCGGCTGCCGAGCCCCAGTCACAGGGTTGCCCGCAGGAGTGCCGCTCACCCGCCTGCCTCCCGCAGATTCCTTCTGGCTGTGCAACTCCCTGGAGACGAGCTCCGATCTCCCAGCAGGGTGGATGCGGGTTCAGGACACCTCTGGCACCTACTACTGGCACATCCCAACTGGCACCACACAGTGGGAGCCCCCCTTGGGGACCGGGACTGGCGACTCCACAGGGAATACCCCCTCCAAGGAGGCACAGGTGAGCGGAAGGCTGGGCCCCCGCCTGCCAGGGGGCCTGGCTTGGGCCTCCACCCCGTGGGCGGCCCTCGCAGGCTGTGGGGGCGCCACTGGGGAGGGAACGGCTCCTGGGTGTTCGCTCAGGCAGTGGCCCTGTTCAGCTGGTCCCCAGCCCTCTGGCGGGACCTGCGTGGACCCCCGCCCCCCCGCTGCCCTGGTAGCACTGCCCCCTTTCTCTGCGCTTTCAGCGTTCCCCCGTCGGGAGCTGGCCCTGCCCTTGGGATTGCGGGGGGCGGGCAGAGTCCTGGGGTGTCTTCATCCAATGCAGGAGCAGGAGCATCACTAATATGCAAAAGCAGTGTGTGGCGGGGGGGGGAACTTCACAGTTCTTTATCCCCCCCCCCCCCGCACCTTCATAGTTCACCTGGATGGAGCTTGGGCCTGCCGACCAGGAGTGCTCGGTGGATGCCGATTGCTGGAAGGTCAGTGGCTGGACTGGGGCCGCAGGGGGGTGGTTTGGCCTGGTCTGCCAGATTGGTGGGGAGGGGGCTCTGCCAGGCCTCCTCCCTGATCAGTCCCCCTTTCTACTGTGCCTCAGGAGGTGCCGTCCACAGAGGCGACCCCCGAGCCCCCGCTGGAGGAGGGGCAGCCCAGCTTGCCGACGGGCCCCCCTGCGGCTTGGTGAGTGGGAGCAGGGACTGGGCCCCGCGGTTGGGAAAAGGCCACGGGGGGGGGGGCTCCCCTGGCTGGCGTGGGCTTCTGTGGGCCGTGCCCGTGGCCAGGGCGCAAAGCACCCCGAGTGGTCGGAGAGGCTTCCTGGGCCAGCCACCCACTGCCTGTTCTCGCCTTTCCCAGCTCGCCCGTGGGAGGGGAGCGCGAGGAGGAAGCCCAGTTCCCGGACCTCCCGCCCGGCTCCAAGGTAATCTCACCTGGGCGAGCGGCAGGGCGGGACACGCCAGGCAGGGTGGCCGCCTGGGCTGGGACGGTGCGGGGGCCCGGCCAGGTGGCTCCTCCCAGGATCCAGGGTGGGGGGCGTGGCTCACCCTCTCCCACCGTGACTGCCCACAGGCCTCTGTGCCCCCCTCTGGCTGTGGAAGGAAATTGGGTTGGGCTCAGCGGAGGGGCTGGGGAGGTAGCCCTTCGCGGCCCCTGGCCAGTGCGGCCCATGGTCCCTGGGACTGGGGGGGGCTGAGCATCGCGCCCCATCGCTGCCCCTGCCGAGAGCCCTGCCCTCCTCTGCCCCCAGTGCTTCCGGGTGCGCTCCCTGGGCTGGGTGGAGATGTCGGAGGAGGAGCTCGCGCTGGGCCGGAGTAGTGCCGCCGTCAACAGCTGCATCCGGCAGCTCTCGGGCCGGGATGTGGATGCCCATGGAGCCTGGCCAGAGGTGAGCCGGGGAGCGGGATGAGCCCTGGGGGCCGGGGCCGAGCCTCGGGGGCCCCCGCAGTGCGCAGCAGGCACTGGAGTGCTGCGGAGGGGCATGGGGGAGGCCCCTGAGACCCTCTCCCGCCGCAGGGCAAGGCCATGCTCCTGGTCCTGGAGAAGGAGGCACTGAAGCTCTTGCACCCCGAGGAGGGGACCGTGCTGCACGCGCAGCCCATCGCCACGATCCGTGTCTGGGGCGTCGGGCGGGACAGCGGCAGGTACGCCCTGCTTGTGGCCGGAGGAGCAGCCTGGGCAGCCGGGCGGGGAGGCTGGCTGCCAGGCGTCTGGCAGAAGGGTGCCGGGGCTCTCAGGCAGGGGCGGTGGGGGGGAGATGTGGAGGCCGTGGGAGGGAGAGGTACGGGGGGGTCTCGTGCGGCACCCTCCCCTCCCAGTTCCGGGCTGGAGGGCCACAGGCCGGGCATGTGGTGGGCACCTTTCCGCTGCTGGACGGCAAGCCTCTTGGCTGGGGCGGGCAGGCCAGTGGGACTGGAGCCCCGGGAGCGCCACTGGCCAAGACTGGCCCGTGAGGGGCCCCTTTTGGGCGCTGCTGGAGGGGGTGGCCATGGCCCGGGGGCTTGTTGCCTGCTTTGGGAAGCGGGAAGGCCCTGCCACGGTGCTGGAAATGAGATGCCGACAGTCTGGGGCAGCGGGGATGGTCGGGCCAGTCTCCATGGGGTCCTGCCCTTGGACCCCCGGCCTGCCTACAGCGCTCTTTCGGGAGCTCCCTGGGGCAGTGTGTGTGCGGGGGGGAGCAGGGGGGCGGCAGGGGCCTGGGAACGTCCATCACGAGGGAACGGGGGGCCTCTTCTCCCGATGCCCTGCCAGAGCCCGCCTTATGGGGGCTTTGGCCACTGCAACCCCGCCGGGAGGTCAGCCTGTGGGTGGGAGGCGTCTCTGGGCGCCTCGTGGCTCGGTCTGGGGGGCAGCGTGGCCTGTTTGCTGGGGCAGGGATCTCTGGCCCCGAGGGCTGCCCTGGGTCCGGAGGCGACACTGGAACGTCTTCCTGGATCTCTTGGGCCACGGCTTGGGTGGGGGTGCTGGGGTGGCTCAGCCCCGGGGGGGTTGTGCTGCCCCCCACCTCCCTCTAACCTCTGGAACTCTCTTCTCTCCCCGCACGCGGCACTCCGGGCTCAGGGAGAGGTAGGTTGCCGGGCCGGCGGGCGCTGCGCCTCCCCCGCCACAGGGGCTTCCCGGTCCTCCCCACCCCCGCTGCAACCTGCCGCAAGGGGCCGGAAGCGCCCCCAGGCTCCCCGGCAAGGCCATGCACAGCCTCTTGGGCATCCCTACCTTTGGGGGCTGCGGCTTCCGCTGGGGTGCACTCCCCCCGGCCACCGCGGCCGGCAGAGCTCCGTGCCTGCTTGCCAGCCAGCCTGTCTCCCGCAGGGACTTCGCCTACGTGGCCCGGGACCAGCTGGCCCAGATGCTGAAGTGCCACGTCTTCCGCTGCGATGCGCCCGCCAAGAACATCGCCACGGGCCTCCGCGAGATCTGCTCCACGGTGCGGCTCGGCCCCTGGCCCCCGGCCCCCCACCCCGGCCCCCGCCGCAGCAGCCCTACCCTGCCCTGCCCTGCCCTGCCCGCTCGGCTGCGTGGGCTCGGCCTGAGGGGCTCGGCCTGAGTGGGGACTCCGGCTGTGTGTGCCGCTGGAGTGGTGCCGAGCCCCCCACCATGCTTGGGATGCGCAGGGGCGGCTTCCTTGCGGGGGCCGTGGTCGGGGCAGCATCTGAGGACGAACACCAAGCGGCCTGGGGAAGAGGGGCAGCACGGCGTGGGCCCCTGGCTCAGCTTTCTGGGCTGGTTTCTGGCTTCGAGGCTGCAGAGGCGCCTGCGGGCCCGTGTCGCCACGCTCTTTACGCACTCACGCCAGTCGTTTGCAGGGCGCCGTCTCATGGTGGCCTCTGTACATGCCCAGAGGCACTGCTGTCTTGGCACATGCTTGCGTCGTGCCCCTTGAGGTGCCCTCCTTCGGCTGCCGGTTGCCGGTCCGCTCAGCATCCCTGGGGCCTGCCCCTCGCCGGCCCCGCCTCCAGCCACCCCCCAGCCTGGCCGTGTGCCCGCGTGGTGCTCCTTCCCAGGCCCCCACCATAATGCTGCCACGAGGAGGGGCTGGGGCGGCTTTCTGCCACGGGGGGCGTGCATCGCCACCGGGGCTCCCTTAGCGGAAGGGCCCCGGTCCCTGATCAGTCCTCTGCACTCCTCCAGATCGTGACCGAGCGGCGGATCGCGCAGGCTCCCCTGCATGGGCACCTGCTGGATCACTCCAAGCTGGTGGACGTCCCCTTCCAAGGTAGCTGGCTGGGCCGGCCGGCGGGGCCCCCTCCCGTGGGGTGGCAGCACCCACTTCTTGCCCACGGCCGGCTCTGCCTCCTGGCACCTCTGGGGCAGCTTAGGGGGCACAGCAGATAGGATGGGTTGTGCCCCTAAAGGTTTGTAATTGGGGGGGGTGTTGGCAGCTGCCAACTGACACCCCCCACCCCACCCCCGTGCAGCCCAGGCCGCTCACTGCGCACTCTCCTTGCCTCCAGTGGAGTTTCCAGCCCCGAAAAGCGAGCTGGCCCAGAAGTTCCCGGTCTTCTACTTGGGGAGCATCTCTGTGGCGAAGCCCGTGGGTAAGATGGGCTGCGATGGAGCTGGGGAGGCCATGGGGGGGTGGTTTACAGGGCTGGGGGGCTGGGGTGAAGAGCCGCTTGCATGGGGAGGCGGAGGGAGCCTGGCCCCGGAGAGCCTGGGTTGAGGGGGCGGCAAAGGCACCCCTCTGCGGCTCCCAGGTGGCCTCCTGCCCGGCTCCCCTCCAGCAGCCACCGGGCGCTCCGGCCATGTGCGGGGGGGACGGACTGTTTTTGTGCCCCCATGGCCAGCCAGGCAAAGCAGTTTTGCCCACCTCCCCAGGAGGCATTGCCAGCCCCACACCCCCTCCTGCCAGGAGGACGGAGGCTTCCAGCCCCCCCCCCCCGGGGGGCGGGCCCCCCCCCGGGGCCCCCCCCCCCCCCCCAGGCAGGGCAGTGTCCTCGCCACGCAGTCCAGGCCGAAGGGTTGTGGCGGGAGAAGAAGTGGACGCCAGTGCCTGGTACAGAGAAGCTGAGAGATAAGTGGGGCTTGTAAATAGAACGAAGCACCCGGCCCCCTCGGTAACCCCGGCCAGACCCCAAGGCTCTCTTGGGCAGGGCAGGTGGGGCAGGATGCGGCCCGCCTGGGCTCCTGGCTCAGGCCCGTCGTGCCCCAGGGACATTGGCTTCCCATGCCGGCTTTGGCGGAGGGAAGGCCAGGGGCCTTCACCCGCCGGGGTCTGTGGCCAGGCATCCCCGCCGGCCCACAGGCGCTCCTCTGCGAGGGCGCCAGCAGCTGCGGGGGGCTCTGTGGCTGCCCATCCTCGCGGCCTGCAAGCCTTGCTTCTGGGTGGCTGCTTGGGCTTCCAGCAGTCTTGAAGGGTGAGGTTTTCCGTGGCTGCTAGCCAGTGGCTGCATGCCACGTCAGGCTCAGAGGCTCGGAGACTTGGGGCCCCGTGAGCTTTTCGGGGACCTGGACTCGCGTCTTTGACTTGCTTTGTCCCCGAGCGGCTTCCTTGCAGGAAGCGGTCCGGAGTCCGCGGGGGCTGAGTGGAGCCGCGGAGGGCACGGCCTTCGGGGACTTCCGTTCATCTGGCTGCTGCGAGTCGGATGATGGGATGGCACCGAACGAGAGAAACGGGCCCCCCGGGGGAGTGCCATCTCACAGCGGGCGGGCCGAGGGGCAGTGGGCCAGCTGCGCGCGGCGCCTCCACCCCCCGAGCCACCACCCTCGAGATCACCGCCTTCCATGTGCAGGGCCCCCCCTCCTGGCTTGGCCTTCTCCCCTGAGCCTCCCGCTCACTTCAGCCATGATGCTGCAGCCTCAGGGACACTGCTTGGGCCGCTGCAGCGGCTTGTGCCAGGGAGGTGGGGGGCTCTCCCACACTGGGGCGTTCAGCCTGCGGCTGGGCAGCCACCCGCAGGTCCCCGCAACCGGGAGCCCTGCACCGCGCAGGGACGGCCCCGACAGCCTCGTGGTCCCTTCCAGCACGGCTGCTGTGATTAGATTCTACATGCCACCGTTCAGAGCCACCGTTTCCCATGTTCTACATGCTGGTACACGGAGGTGGTGCTGGGCCTCCCCAGTTTCCCTGCTGCCTGCAGGCTCTGCCTCCTCGGTCGTCTTCTTGTCCCCAGTACTTGGCTCGGTGCTTTGCTCTGGGTAGGAGAGGTGAGCAATTAACAAAAGTCCATTTGCTTCACAATTCGATACGAACTCACAGAGTCTCGATTTCCGGAATGTCTGTGTGAGCCCAAGAAGAGCTGGGCTGCCAAGCCCACACTCTCCCAAACATTGCAAGCCAGTCTCTCTCCTTTTAAAAAAATACATTAGGAAAAACGCAATGGGATGTACATTTGGGGAAGAAAGTCAGCAGATGCTGTGAGACGGGTGGAAAGTGGATGGATTTGTACAAAACGGCTTACATTCAGAAAAATGCACAAGGAAATACACATTTTTGGCCAATGCTTTAAGCACAAAATCCAGGGATTGCACAGAAATGGGATGGAAGGAATGTGACCGAGGTGTGGCGCCGGATTGCGGGCCCCTTGCTCCCGGCGTGCGCCTTTTCCCGCAAGGACCCGCGCTAAGGCCCTCTACCAGCCCGCAAGGCTCTCCTCCAACCCCACGAGGCACGCGCTGTCCCCTGCCGCAGCTGCTTTGCCCGGAGCTTGTGGGTGGGAAGGGCCCCCCGGCCCCCCGGGGGTCACAGACCCGCACCCTGCAGGCACGCTTGGAGAGCGGGAGGAAGCAGGTGGCGGCTCGAGGAGACCCCCCTGTGCCCCGCGCCGCACCTTCGCCCCGGGAAGAGATGCCCGGCTGCGCAGAGCCGCTGCCACCCTGGCCCAGGGACGCCCCAGCCATCCCTCACCTTGCCTGGCAGCCTCTGTGCCAGGGCCCCCCCCCACCCGGCAGCTTTCCTGGCAGAGGCGGTGGCTGCTCCCAGCCCTCCCCGTTCCTCTCTGGGCAGGGCTCTCCCTCCGCTTGCTTCAGCAACCTGGCCCATCTCCCCCCACTCCACTCCTACCCCCTTGCCACCCCCCACTTGCTAGATCAACCTTGCTGAATAGAGAAAACCTGCAAAAGCCAGGGAGCCACTCAAGGAGCGGGGTGGGGGCTGCTTGGGGGCTGGAGAAGGGGAGGGGGCCGGGGCTCCGGGAGAGCTGGCCTCAGTCATGGGCCTGGCCTTGCCTGCCTGCCATGCACGTTTGGGAAATGTGGCTGGCCACGCTGGGATCCCGCCAGGCCCGGTTCTTGGAGTGGCGGGGGGGGAGGGGGGGGGGATGGCAAGCCCCCCCCCCCGTGTGCCTGCTCACTCAGCCTGGCTTGGCTCCCGCAGGCATGGACGTCATCAACGCGGCCCTCGAGGTGGCGCTGGAAGGCGGCGGCAAGGACCGGTGGACACCCAGCCAGCTCAGCGTGGCCCCCGCCACGCTCACGCTCACGCACCAGCAGGTGAGTGTGGGCCGGGGCGCCCCCCAGGCCAGGCGACAGGGGCCACTCCCCATGCCCCTCGGCCTCGGGGAAGGCCGAGACTCCCCTGCCGGCTGCCGCTGCGGGACGCTTGGCGCCTGGCGCTCCAGGGGGTCCTCACCCGCCCCGCCATGGGGTGACAGAAGGGTGGTGGGGGGCCCCCCATGTGCCTCCGGAGCCCTGACCTGTGCCCGCCGCCCCCAGACGGAGGCCGTGCTGTGCGAGTGCCGCGTGCGCTTCCTCTCCTTCATGGGCATTGGGAAGGATGCCCGCTCCTTCGCCTTCATCATGGCCGCCGCCCCCGGGACCTTCTACTGCCATACGCTCTGGTGCGAGCCCAACGCTGCCGGCCTGAGCGAGGCTGTGCAGGCTGCCTGCATGGTGAGTTGCCGCGTTCTCTGGGGCGGTCCCGGCTGTGGGGGGACTCGCGCTCATCCCCGCGGGGCGGGCTGCAGCGGCCCCCGTGCTCCCGGCTGCCTCCATCCACTGCCCCCTGCCATTTCAGCTCCGCTACCAGAAGTGCTTGGACGCCCGGCCCCAGAGCACCAGCTCCTGCCTGCCGGCCCCCCCTGCCGACTCCGTGGCCCGCCGTGTGGGCTCCACAGTGAAGAGGGGCGTGCAGAGCCTGTTGGGCACCCTCAAGCCCAAGCGCCAGGGGGCCCAGACCCCGTGAGCCTCCGGTGGGCGGCCCGGCAGGGGTCCCTCTCCCTGGTGCGCAGCTCCGCGTGTCCGAGGCCTGCGTGCAGCTGCCCAAGCGGGGGCTGCCACATTCCTCGTGAGCTGCGGGGGGCTCCCGCGACCCCCCCCCCGGTCCGGGTGCCCCCGCCGGCCAGGCGCCTGCCCTCGGCACAAGCATCCTGGCCGCTGGACAGCGCCCTCCGCAGCTGCGCAGGGCGGAGGGGCAGGCGAGGGCTGCCCTCCTGCGGGGACCCCACACCCCCTGCCAGCCAGCCCGGCCAGGACGAGGGGCCTGGGGCTGGGAAGCCGCCCCCGCCCGCGTGCTGTACTGAAACTGCTGAATAAACGCTCTCCCTGCGATGTGGCTCCCTTTGACTGACCTGACGTGGCCGTGGAGGGGGAAGGATCTCCAGGCCCGTGGGGGCATCCCCTGCCCCCGTGGCTGGAGCTGCCAAGGTTCATCACGGCAGCAGCAGCAGGCGAGGTGCCCCGGTGGGGCCAGGCGCTGCCCCCCGTGGCTACTGCGAGGGCAGATGGCGTGCTGGTCACTGGCCCCCTGCAGCCCTGCAGCTGCTTCAGGCAGCGAGCGGGGACTGGTGGAGGCCGCTGGCCGGGCCTGCACCATGAAGGCATCCACCCACGGCGTGAGGGAGCCCCTGGACAGGCTGGGAGAGGGAGGGGCTGGGGGCAGATTGGCACGATGAGCGGGGGAGGGCAAGCCCTCTGCACCCCCATAGTAACAAGATGCTTTCTGGAAGCTGAGTCAGGCTGCCAGCAAAGGGAAGGGAAGGGAAGGGAAAGGGGTCCCCACAGCTCATGCAGGGAGCCCCAACACACACGCTCAGGCAAGCACGAGAGAGGAGAGGCCAGAAGCCCTTTATTGAGAAAAGGGGGGCTTCTGATCCAGAGGGGCAGCCTGACGGGCACACCTGAACCCCAAGGGAGCAGCTGCCAGCTTAACAGGAGGGGGGCTGCAGCAGAGTGTCCTTCCCAGGAGAAGCAGCTGTGGCCGGGCGACCCCAGGAGTGGCACGCGACACACCGGGGGGCCGAGGCAGGCCGGGAAAGGCTGGTGGCCCCTGGCCAAGGGGCCCTCGGCAGGCACTGCACAGGCAGCCACAGGGCAGCCTCGTCTCGGGACCGGCTAGAGCTCAGTGGGTCCCACAAGCCAATGCGGGGCAACAGCAGCCCTTCTGGAGCACAGACCACCATGCCCCCCCCCGCCCTGCCCCCCCTGGCCAGGAGAGGGGCTGCCCCGGCTTGGCAGGGCTCTCTGGATGCTGAAGGCCGGATGGCCTGGAGCGGCCCCACAGCACAAACCAGGCGCCCGGGGCGTTGGGCGGGGAAGGGCGTTGGGAAGCCCCCCCAGCCCCCCAGTGTCATGGCGGGCACGGCCTGCTAGCCCAGGAGAGGCAGGGAGGAGGCCTGCCCACCCCACAGCCTGCCTGGCGGCCGGCGGCCGCTCCCAGAGGCTCTGGGAATGCTCTGGAGCCGGAGGGAGGTGGGCCAGGCCTCCCAGCACTGGCAAGGCTTCTGGCCCACCAGCGCAGCACAGCCCAGGGGGCCACGGGCTCCCCCCGCCACTAGCAGAGCCGCCATCGCCGCCTCCAGGCCTGCAGCTCCGCGAAGGGCGTGTGCCTGGCCTGGTGCGCGCAGAGCGAGGGGTCGTCGGCGCGGCCGGTGCGCAGGTCGCACAGCAAGGCCTCCTTGCAGGGGCCAGTGCAGGGCTCCCGTGGCGGGTGGCCCTTGTACATCAGGAACCAGAAGCGCTGGAAGAGGGGCTCGTCCTCCTGGAAGCGCCGCAGGAGCCGGTCCCAGTCCGCCGGGAAGGCCGCGGGGAAGCCGTACGTTTCCCGGGCCCCGTAGAGGCGCTGCCACCGGGGGCTGGTGCCGGGCACGTTCGCCAGCGTCAGGTTCAGGATGAAGGTCTCGTGGTCCAGCACCTGGTAGGAGCTGCCCGGGTAGATGCCGTCCAGGTGGTAGACCCGGTATCCTGGCGGGGGGGGGGAAATGTGTCAGCAGTGGATGGGGGAGGGGCGCCCTGCCCCCCAGGGCACTGCCTGTTGTGGGGAGAGGCGGGAGGGGGCAACTCACCGGGGTTGAGATTGTAGTAGGTGGTGACGCTGGGGGCCACGAAGGCGATGCCCAGCGGGCGGGAGAGCGTGTCCTGGTCGTAGAACATCTCAAACTGGTCAACATGCGTGTGGCCAAAGAACTGCCCGGCCACGGTGCCCTCGAACCTGCGGGAGCGAGCGAGAACGACCGTGCTGGCCCGAGCGCTCCCCAGCCTTTGCTCTGCGGGGACTCCGAGGCAGAGCCTCCGCCGCTGGGTGCCCGGGCCGGGGGTGGGCACGACGGGAGCAGGACGGGCACAGGGGCCGCGAGGAGCACCCCGAAGCTGCAGCGATAGGCAGCAGAGAGCGCCTGGGGAGGCAGCCACCCCCAGGGAAGAGCGAGGGCCCCTTTAGTTTGCCGGACTCGGAACCAACCAGCACCTCCGCTGGAAATTTGCATTTGAATTTACTTCACAGTATCTGGAGATCATATGCTGGCCGGAGGCCTTTCAAGAAGTGAATCCTGCCCTTGCCACAGGCTGTTTCCCAGGCTGAAGGGAACATCCTGAGCCAAGAACTCGCTTCCCACAGACTGCAGGGCGTGGTGATCCTGCCCCCCATCTGGAGACCACGGGACTCCTCCCGCCCCGGCCGCATTGCCCCGGCGGGGCTGCTGCCATTCTCGGGAGCCCCGGGGCCCTCTGCACGGCCGTGCCAGCCGCCTCCCCCAAGCCAGGCTGCATCCCCCCTGTGCGGGGGCGGGGGGAGGCTCCGTCGGCCCATGGCTCATGTGCCAGGCAGGACACTGGCTGGTTGGCTGGCTGGCAGGTTTGCTGGGGGTGTGGCGCCACCCCCGCTCTGCCCCCCCAGCCGAGAGCAGTGCCCCACGGGAGCCTCTCACCGGTCGATGATGCGGTAGTAGTTCCAGCTCCAGGCGTGCAGGCAGTGCGAGGGCGGGATGTGCCCGATGATGTGGACCTGCGGGCGGGAGGAGCGGCCGGTCAGGCTCCCACGCCAGCCCGCCACAGGGAGGCCCGCCCTGAGCCGGGGGGCCTGGCATGGGGCCGGCTGCACTCACCTTCTCCCCTCTCGCCTCGGCCCCCTGCAGCACCCCCACCAGCCACTGCAGCTGCCCCGCCGGGTCCGTGGAGTTGATCAGCAGCCAGAAGTTGGTTGCGGAGCAAAAGTTCATGTTGAGCGAGACGAGCCGGAGGCCGGGCAGGACCCAGAGGGCGTAGAAGCCGCCCTGCCTGTGGGGAAGAGCCCAGAGAGGCAGCAGGGCTGAGGCGCCCGGGCTCGGACAGGGCCCGCCACCGCCTCGCCACGGCCCCCCTCTCCCCCCACCAGACCGGGTCGCCCTGCTGACCCCGGGCAGCCGCAGCGAAGCCTTGCCAGCACTGCCAGGCCCCCGGAGCAGCCCAGGCCCACTGGGGCAAGACCACCGCGAGCACATGGGGCGGCCAGGAGGGAGCCCGCCACGCAGCCTCTGGCACCGGCGGGCCCCTCCCCAGCCCCGTTCCCCAAAACACGAGCCCCCGGCAGCGCCGGGTCCCGTGCCCTCCTGGATGAGTGGGGGGGGGGTGCTTGCAGAACAGGTCGGGGCCTGGGGAGCCTCGAGCAAAATGCAAGCCAGGCCCCCCCCCAGGCACAGCTGCGGGGAGGGTAGGTGGGCACAGCTGCGCCACAGGAAACCCCCGTGGAAGAAAACTCGTCAGCCTGACCTGAGTGAGCGCAATGCGGTGTACAGGTCACGCCAAAACTGTGCCGTTGGTGCATGCCGTGAAATGGAGCACAGCCAAGGCCAGGGGCGCCCCAGGAAACTTGGAAGGTTATGTGTCCAGAACGAAAACACTTTTTGCTGTCAAAGTATTTTGCACTTCCCAGATAAGCGATTTGGTACAAGTTCACAGTACAATCAGTGCTTGTGGCACCAAGTTCCTTCTGTGTTTCAAGAGGACACCGGAAGGAAACTGATGGAGCCGCTCAAAAGCAGTGCTTGGGAGCAGGCAGCTGCCCCGGCCCACCGGCGGCTCCAGTGCGGATGAGCCGGTCTGGGTGAGGCCTGTGAGTCTTCCTTAATTCAAGGGCTTTCCCGTCCACTCCGCGCCCTGTCGGCCGCCCTCAAACCCCTTTGAACCCACAGTCAATAAACTCAGATTTTCTTGCAAGGGGTCAAGGTTTGCGCATTATTTTCTGTAGAACCATTTTAGGTAGCACGTGCCTTTAGGAGAATCGGCTGCTTTGTGAGACCAGCCATTTTGCCCGGAAGACGAGCCAAAAGGGGAGGGGAAAAGGTGGCGAGCGGCAGAGACCCCGCCGACCGACCATCTAGAGGGGCGAAGACCCTTTCTGCAAGACTGCGATGGAGACTGCGCTGCGGAGCCCCCACAGCCATGGCTGGGCAGCCATTGGTACCCGCCCCCCCGCCTTCAGTGCCAATGATCCTCGCAGGCAGCGAGCCGGGCAGGGAGTGCCCGGTGGCCAGCCGAGCGAGCAGGGCGCCCTGCCTGGCCAGAGAGGGCTGCGGGGCTCTGGGGAAGTCGGCTCCCAGTGGGCGACTGCGCAGGAAAGCCCACTGGCCACCTCACGGCATCAGGGCCCGAGGCGCGCATTAATTGTGGGCAAGGGCAGCCCGAGGCAGGCCAGGCGCTGCAGGGCAGGGCGCGGCCCCGAGCTCAGCGGACTGCCCGCCGCCCGCAAGTGGTGGCCCTTCCCCCCCACCATGATGTGTTCATGGCCCCGCTCCGCAACTCGCCACCCAGGACTGCCTGGGGTGCCCGGTTCCCCCCCTGCCCGGACCAGCCGCCCGTTGCGCCCCTCGAGGGGGAGCAGCAGCCCCTACCTCAGGGTCTGCAGGGCGTCCGGGGGCAGCCACTGCTGCCAGGCGTCGGCCATGGCGGAGTAGAGCCAGGCCGAGGACCGGTTTCCGTGCACGTAGGGCGGCGGGAAGGCGTTGACCGGCACCGACTCGTGGTTGCCCACCGCGGGGTAGACGGGCAGCGGTCCCAGGTACTTCCGGACCAGGCCGGTGATGGTGTGCAGGGCCTGCAGCTGGTCGGCGCGGCTCTGCTCCCAGACATTGTGCGCGGGGATGTCCCCCGTCCAGTAGGCCGCGTCGTAGGGCCCGGTGGACGCCAGGTGCTGCAGCAGGTTCTCCAGCGTGTGGAGGGGCAGGTCGCACTTGCCGTAGGTGCCCCAGTAGCCGGCCCCCGGCCCCCGGGGCTGCCCCCCCCCGGCAGCACAGCGGGTCCTTGCAGGCAGGGTCGCTGCCGGGCAGGTAGCCGCGGTCCCAGTGCAGGTCGGTCAGGAAGAGCACCCGGGCCGTGGGGGTGCCCGGAGGCGGGGGGACGGGGGGCTGCACCGGCGGCTTGGGCGTCTCCGGCAGCGTGACGTTCCAGCTCGCGAAGATGTCCCAGTGGCCGCAGCGAGAGCCCAGCAGGAGGCCGCAGATCTCGGCTGGGCGCAGGACCGAGCGCGCCCAGACGGTCAGCATGTCCCGCTCGAAGAGGCGGATGATCTCACGGCACACCTGGGAGGGCGCCAGGTGCAGCTTCTCGCAGACGCTCACGGCCGTGCGGTGGATGTGCTCCACGCTGGTCTCGAGCTGCAACACATGGGGAGGCGGGCGTGGGAGCGAGCCAGGAGCCGCGGGGGCCGGGGCCGCACTGCCGCCCTCCGGGACGGTGCCAGCACCTCGCGGGGCTTCGGAGGCGCAAAGCGATGCGAAGCCAGCCACAGCGACGGGACCTCTGGGAGCGGGCTGGGGACCCAAGGCCAGCCGGAGCGGGGCCGCCACCTCCTCCTCCTCCTCCGAAGGAGCCCTACACAATGTGGCGGACACACCTCTACTCGGGCTGCCTCGGCTGGTGCAGGCTGAGCAGACACGCAGGAGGGCCCCTGGCACTCGCTGGCCCAGGCCAGTGGGCTGCTGTGAGCCGAAGGGAGGGCGGCTGCCCTCGCCTGGGTGTCCCAGGGGCTGGTGGCTCCACCGGGGGACCCGCAGTGGGGCAAGTGCTGCCCCCCGACTCCACATGCAACCCCAGGTGCCGCAGGCAGCAAACCCTCCCCAGGCACTCGGGCCACTTCAGCCTCCTGAGCAAAGCCTGCCCCAATCGCTCCAGGATGCTAAGCCCCCCGGCCGGGCTGCCTCTCCGCCCCCCGCTGCCTGCCAAGAATCAGCTGCCTGGCCTGAGGGGACAAAGGCTTTCATTCAGCCGCTGATGCTGCTGATGGCACTGCAGGGCTCCATCTGCCACGACTGGACCAGGACCAGGACCAGGCCACCCCCACCCCTCAGAGTTTGCTGGATCCAAAACTGGCTGCTGAACGGGACACAGAGCTCCTCAGCGGCACCCTCTCAGACTGGAGGGAGGCGGCTAGTGGGGCGCCGCAGGGCTCAGTCCGGGGCCCAGCACTCCTCAGCATCTCTATTAGCGGTTTAGATGAGGAACTACAAGAAAAGATAATCAGATCTGCGGATGATACAAAACTGGGTGAAACAGCAGACACTCTAGAAGACAAGAATGAAGATCCAGGGAGATCTTGATAAACTTGAATGCAGAAAGAGATTCACGGGCACAAATGCCAAGTCCTCTGCTCAGGAACAAGAACCCAAAGGCATCAATACAGGATGGGGAATACGTGGCTCAACAGAACTGAAACATATCTGGGAGTACCTGTGGACAACAGGCTAAACATGAGCTAACACTGCAATGCAGCCACTAAAGGGCAAATGCTATTTTGGGATGTGTTAACAGAAGTATTACTCCCGAATCACGAGAAGCAGTAGTTCCTCTGTGCTCCTCACTAGTCAGACCTCACCTGGAACACTGAGTCCAGTTCTGGGCACCAAGATTTTAAAAAGATGCAGGAAAATTAGAAAGAATCCAGCAGAGGGCAACAAAAATGACCCAGGGTTTGGAAACACTGCCCTGTGAGGAGGGACTGAGAGAAGTGGGCATGCTCAGCCTTGAGAAGAGAAGGCTGAGGGGGGACATGATCTCCCTCCAGAAGGACCTCCAAGGCTGCCACAAAGAGGAAGGCCAAGGTCTCTCCTCGCTGATCCCAGAGTGCAGGACACAGAATAAACATTTCAAGTTGCGACAACCCAGATTCAGGCTGGACATCAGGAAGAGCTTCCTCCCTGTCAGAGCAACACGGCAGTGGGACCGGCTGCCTGGAGGTGGTGGGCTCCCCCACATGGGGGACATTCAAGGGGGAACTGGGCAGCCTACTTGGCCCCTTTCCACCCTGCTGTTCCACAACCTCCGGGGAGAGTACGGCCAGGACTGCTGCCACGGCAGCGCAACGGGCCCCGCCGACAGCACCGCGTCCCGGAGCCCACGGTGGTCTCTCGGGGAGGGACGCACAGCATGGGGATGGGCGTAGGGTTCCCTTCCACTCTTGCTTGCTTGGACCATTCTAGGGAGCCAGAAAGGGGGTCTCCCAGCAGGGGGAGAGGCTTGCGGCTCCCTATCCCACCAGGGCCCCCTTGGGCCCCCGCTTTCCGGATCATACGGCTCCTCCAACAGCCACACAGGGCACACCCTCCTGGGGCCGAGGCCAGAGGCAGGGTGCACGCCACACGCCCTGCCACCCGGGCTCAGGGCACCCTCCAGGCCCGGCTGTGCGGAAGGGCCCCCTGCAAAGGAGCAGCACCTCTCCGGGAGATGGCCCCGGGGCCCTTGCCAGGAGCTGCAAAGGGGCTGGGGCAGTTGGTGGCCTCCCGGTATTCCAGGTTCCCAGGCTTGGGCCCAAGAGGGTCGGTACAGGGAGGCAGAGGCATGGCGCCTCCTCAGCAAGAGCCGGCCAGACCGCAGCACCCGGGCGAGGCATGCAGGGAAGGCGTGGCCGAGAGAAGTGGCTTGGGGCAAGCCCTGCCGTGGCAGGTATGCTAGGCAGCCGCGGGGAGCCCACGGCAGGATTCCTCCTGCTGCAGCGCAACACGGGGGTGGAGGGCAGAGGAACCGGCTAGCACCGAGAGGCTGGCAGGTGCCACCGCCCCCACCGTCCGGGAACAGTCACTTCCTGCCAAGCCAGACTGCAAAACAGAGGTGGCCAAGGCCGAGCAGAGGCTGACACAGTGTCCCTTCCTCTTGTGACACAGAATGCCTCCGTGACGAAATGCCTCCGCAACTTGGGCTGCCTGTGGCACTTGGCGGGGCTGCTCTGGATTTGATCGCTGCCCCCTGGATGTCCCCCGCTTTCCCACAGGTACATGGGGGTGCCCATAAGCAGGCAGACAGTGGCAATCACCCCTTGGACTGCCACAAGGCTTCTGACAAAGCCCCACACCAAAGGCCCCTCGGCAGGCACAGAGACGGAAGAAAGTGTGTGTGGGGGGTCCTCTTACAGATCACTACCAGGTTAATGAGCAGAAGGCAGAGGGTGGAAATACCTGGCAGCGTCTCCCAGTGGCGAGAGGCCACCAGTGGAATTCAGTCGGGTTCTGAATTAGGACTACTGCTTTCCACCCTATTCGTAAATTATCTGGAATTGGGAGTAAGTATCATAGAAGCATGGAAGAGCAGAGCTGGAAGGGGCCATGGAGGTCATCAGGTCCAACCTCTGCTGTTGCCGGAGGCCAAGCCACCCCACCCCACCCGGATGGCTGCCCAGTTTCTTTCTGAATGTCTCTCGTGCGGGAGAGCCCCCCACCTCTCCAGTCAGCTGATTCAACTGCCATATTGCTCTGACAGTGAGAACATTTTCCGTGATGTCAAGCCTGAATCTTGGTAGTTGCAGATGGCGGGGGGGGGGGGTGTGAGTGGTGAGGGGGCCAAGTTTGCTGATGACACTAAACCTTTTAAGGTGGATAAATGCATAAGGGATTCTGAGGTGCTCCAAAGGGATCCCTCCAAGATCAGAGAATGGGCATCAGAACAGCACAAGCGGTTCAGTTTAAGCAAGTGCAGAGTAACTCGTGTTGGGGCAACGAATCCCGACGTCCAGGATACCCTGATGGGACCTGAACCGGCAGCGGCTGAGCCAGAGAGGGGTCTTGGGATGGAGGGGGCAGCTCAGCCAAGATGCCGGCCAGCGCGCAGCCGCTGCGAAGGAGGCAAGCGCCAGACGGGCATAATCGGAAGTGGAGGAGAAAAGAGAACCAGTTCTCTTCTGTGCCTCTCGGGGGGACCACGTTCGCAGCGTTGTGCTCCGTTCTGGCGGCCTGGCCTGGAAGGGCATTGCTGAGCACTAAGGGGGCAACGGGAATGATGGGGGGGCTGCAGCCCCCCATGAGGAGGGGCTACGGCAACGGGGGGTGCTCGGTGCAAGAAGACAGGAAGGGGAGACACGCCAGACCGAGCGTTTGAAAGGATGC